>NC_140490.1:4359921-4537421 GCF_964271855.1 Acomys minous
CCTACTTGCTGGTGAGGAAAGAGAGCGGGCGAGACAGGGAAGGGGGGGAGATAGTGACCTTGTTGCTTTGTTTGAAGCTGAATTAAATTGACAAGAACAGCTAATCTTTACCTTGGGCGATTAGCAGAATTAAGGCCCACAATAAAGGCACCCAGGGTTTCAACATCTATGCAAAGGCTCTGGGATGGTTATGATGTAGGAAGCTCTCCTTGGGTACTCAGGTCCATCCACAAAGTGATTCTGTGCCCAGCCCTCTCCAAATGATATGTGGGCAATCCCATTAACACCTTGGCATGGCAGCAGGCAAGGATACAGTCACTCTGGATAAATCTGATTCTCCTCAATCCGCATAGAAGTTGCTCTTCCCAGTGGCCCAGGCTGATTATTTTAGACTTATGAATCTGGTCAGAGAAAAGTCATAAAAACATGGGGCTTTTAATGTATTTCCCTGAAGAATATGTTTGCTGTATTTTAAATCTTCTACACCCATGCTTCTACAGCAATTAGCCCTTCAAGCTATCCAATAGTTCAGCAAAAAAGACATCCCTGTGGCAGCGAACAGAACCAGGAAGGAGGTGAGCAGCTTGAGAGTTCGTAAACAGAAATTATACATTCTTTCCTATTTATGGGAATCTTCTATCCTTGGTCCTATGAAAGGCATAGGAACATGCATTGTTGAGTCAATGATATCAAGGAAGAAAAATTACCTTTATGTAAAAAGTACATTTAATATTTACTGAGAACACTTCCATGATTCAACGTGGGGTCATCAAAATATGTTTTGTTTCTATAAAAGGATCGTATCAATTCTACCACTGTAACATGAAAAATATAACATTGTAGTGAATGAAAAGAGGTTGTGGGTCAAGAAAAAATTATCTGTAAAACAAGTGGGATAGTGGATTTCAACTGCTGGGTTTGCAGCAGGGTTTGCAGACCCCTGAACATAATAATTCTATGTGACCAAGCAACTGTCATGAAGTAACTTCTACGTTATGCTGAGGCCTAGCTATGAAGAAAAATGGTGGAGCTGGCAGGGTCTCATGCTTGAAGAACTTGCAGTGTGATGGGGAAGACAGACATGTGGGCACAGGGCTATAGGGCAATACGTTAGCAGCTATGATTAGAAGAACAGAGATGAAAGAGAACATGGCAGAAAGCCGATGTGGGGCTGTACATTCGAGGTGGCAAGAGCACTGTAGGCTGAGTATGGTGAATAAGGGCACTATGGAGTAAGAATAATCAGAGATTTGATTTTTGGGTTTTGGGTTTTTTTGTATTTGTGGAGGGAGAGAGGAAGACAAGTAGAAAGGATTAGGGGGAAAGAATAGAGACAAAGAGGTTGGAAAAAAGGAGTGGTAAGGTACACCAAGGACAGACAAAGGGGTTTGTTTGGAAAAGCAAAGATTTGGACTTCCTAGTCTAGTGGCAACAAATAGCAATTAAACAGGGGACTTTATGCCCAGGAATAATATAATCTAGCTGTGTGGAGACAAGCAAAGTGGGCACAGCCTTTTATAAATAAATAAAATTAAATTAAAATATGGATTATTGTTGGTCAGGGAATAGAGAGAAGAACAAAGATGTAAGAAGCGTTTTATAAATAGAATCTGTCAAGCTCTTAGGGATAGGGCAACTATGGCTGGAGGGCTGCCATAACATCTGTTCCAAGGAACTTGATCTTGGGGGAATGTAGGACCTTGAGAAGAATTTGAACAGGGCTAACCAGGGCAACAGAGCCAAGGGGGAAATGTAGTCTAAAAGGATAGCCAAGAGTATCGCCATGGAAACTGTCTCCAAGAGCCAAGTGTGAAAGATGATCCAAAGGTAAGAGTGAGGTCACAGAGCACTGAGGTGAGAAACTCATGAGATTTAGTGGAGGTCAACGGCAGAGCTGGACATAGAATTGGAACAAATTATTCAAGGCTGAGGTGAGCAGGGGATGGGCCCTCTCTCTGCTTGGATGCAGGAGTGGGAAGAGCAGTTAATATGAGTTTATATAAATTCAGACATTGATATCACCAGAAATTATTCCTAGATTCTCAGCTGGGCATGTCAAAGCAGGGCATCGTTACCTGAGGTAGCAAGGACAGAAGATGATGTAAGCAGAGCACTATGGGGTGTCTGATGGCGCAATGAGGTAGAGGCACCTACATCCTAACAGGTGGCCTGTTGGATGGGATGGAACTTGGTGCTGAGGTCAGCAGCATTGTGAGACTATTCAATATGGCACAATAGTGAACAGATGAAAAACCCAAAAGGGGAATGGAAGAACACTAACGGCCTTGGAAGAAGACTCAGGCAAAGCACGGTGGAGATCAGCCATGCACTACAGGCACCAGGGGAAGGCTGGGTCAGCGGTCAGAGGAAACCCAGGGCGCCGAGAGCTTCCAGGGTACGGGGATGGCTGCGGCAAAGGATACAGAGGATTACGCCTCCTTTAAATGAGCTATTATAATTAATTTAGAGTGAGTAGTCAACGAAGTCAAAGGCTTGAGGGAAATCCACAAGATAAGTAAAGAGAAGTCTTTGAATTGGTTGATAAAATGAGTATCATCAGGGACAAATCCAGATAAAAATGTTAACAGCAAAAGCAAAATTACAATGGGGTGCAAGGAAAAAAAATCTTGTGAAGCAGTGAATTTTCCAGAAAGTTCAGTGAGGGGAAAAAAAAAAGAGATTTTTTAATATAAGCATAGGGAAATGCCTTGTCATGGAGTCCTCACAGAATTGTCGTGAAGGCTAAAGTAAGCATAGATCCTGGTGGACACAGAGGTTTCCAACAAAAAGCAAACTGATAGTTCTGTTTTTGTGGATGGCCCTGACTCATGAACAATTTTTTGGATGCTAGTTACTGGCTTGGCAAAATGGAATATTATCATTTTCCTTAATTGGGGGATTCTGCTGAACAAGTGGAAAAACATTGATAGTGGCCTGGAACAAAGAAGAAAATAGGACCACAAATATGGTTCATATAGAGTCACAAGGAAAATCTACGTGTATTTAACACTTTTCTATTTGTATGTTGCCTACTGCTATAATACGGTCTCATGACAAGTCTGAATTATAATTACCCTTTAAACTCAGGGACTCTAACCTTGTTTGATAAATGCTTTTGTACCCTGCACTGTCTCCCTCGGTAACACATCTGTCTGACTGACTGACAGACTCAGTCAGACAGAACAAAAGTGCTGGCAGGGGTAGAGTAGGAGAGGGTAAGAGTGAAAAAAGCTATTCCAGGAAACTCTAAGTGAAAGAAACCGCAAAAGGACATCAGAGATACTAACTGTCCTTACTGTTCCACGGTCCCGATGAGGCTGTATCTGATTTCTGACTAGAGAGTGTACTTGGCATCCAGGGAGATCACTGCCACTGGCACTGTGCTGGATGGAAGGACAGGGTTCTTGAGACAATATGAAAGCGGGGTTTGCTGGAGAAACTCTGGTATACTGAGCAACTGGGGAAAACGTTTTAACTTCCCTCTTAGAGACAAGCCTAGTTACGTCTACAAATGGAGCAGAAATAGTTTTTGTAACAATGAAAGTTCCGTAGTTTCAAAACGAAGGCTTGATGGGGCCCTTGCTTTTTCTTTTCTTTTTCTTTCTTTCTTTCTTTCTTTCTTTCTTTCTTTCTTTCTTTCTTTCTTTCTTCTCTTTGCATTTATTTATGCATGTATGTGTGAACGTGTTTGCCGCAGCAGATGTGTGGAGGTCAGAGGACAACGTGCAGAGTTGGTTCTTCTCCTTCCATCATCTGGGCTCCAGGGATAGAGCTCAGGGTGTTGCGGTTGGCAGCAAGCCCCTTTACCCACCGACCTTGCCACGGAACGCTTGCTTTTAAATAACTTCAGTAAGGCATTCAGCACACAGGGACACAGGGTCAGTTACTTGTAGCCACTTTTAGTTGACAGGATTACAGCGAGTGGATGGAAGTCAAAATCCATGGGAGAGATGGGTCAGGTCAACACTAGAAGGACATTTGCATCCACAGACACCGAAGGCAAGGAGCGTTTTGGTAAATGGGTTTTTCTGTTTGTAGAAGAGACAGACAGCTGGGGAACACGTGGAAGGATTTAGATACCCAAGAAAACATAGGAATTTATAGGATTTTGATTTGGTTTGGTTTTTCGAGACAGGGTTTCTCTGTGTAGCTTTGGCTGTCCTGGACTCACTTTGTAGACCAGGCTGGTCTCAAAATCTCAGCAATCCATCTGCCTCTGCTTCCCTGAGTACTGGGATTATATGTGTGTGCTACCACGCCCAGCTAATTTCTAGTTTTTTAAAAAAAATATTACTTTTACGTCTTGAAAAGTTAGGAGTATATATACCAATGACTACATAAATCGACCTCTTCATCTTCTCATTCAGGATTAGATTGGTTCAAGCTCTTTCTGGTTCCTATAGCCCACAAGACATTATAGAGAAAACTTGAGCAAAAAATGTTAAAAGAAAACATTGTTGAGGAGGTAGGCAAGAGGCCCTCATTTATATTTATTGTATCATGCCATGCTAGAAAATACAGTGGAGACCTTTTATAGTTTTCCTCACTTAATTTTCACTCTGGAGTGATGACACAGAGCCTCATTTGCTGGATGGAGATCATGAGAGCTTGTGGTAGTTGAGTCAAGACATGTGGTCACACAGCCAGAAAAATGTGAAACCAGATAGACCATACCTTCTCCTGCAATCTGGGGTCCTAATTACAACCCTCTATTGCCCTCAGTATCTCACACTAGACAGCTGCGGGATGTGGAGTGAGCTTCTCATAGACTCACAAACATGTTTATCTTTGATTATAAAGTGGGAGAGTGTTTTCTACAAGGACGTACATGAGCTTCTAGGTAGGCGAGGACAGAAGCAGCAGATTAGGTCTACGTCCTCTCAAATCTCCTATGAAAACAATAGCGGCCAGGCCAAAATAAAACTGTGCAAACACACCATCACTTAACCACTAGAGCGATTACCACACTTCAAAATAACCGTAGAAAGAAAACATGCCAGTTGCCAGGGAGCTGTCACTCAGGCCTCCACTGAAAGCTTTTGGCAATGAGAGGGCTGTTTGAGAAGAGCTATAAAAGGAGGGACGGAAGGAAAAGTAGGAAGGGAGGAGAGAGAATAAACATGGACATAAATTTGTTGGCATCCATTGCCTGAAAGAGAAAGTCCATCTTAAGTATAAAACTTCTCAGAGTCTCTACTGATAGATCTGATTACTGATGGCAAGACATGCTCTTATAAGTACACGTGATTTATCATAGCCTTCCTTAGAGTACATGGCTTCTTAGGAAGGTGTTTTAGTGACTTTTCTGTTGCTACAAAACACCATGACTGAAACAACTTATAAAAGAAATTGTTTAATTGTACTTACAGTTCCAGAGAGTTAGTGTCTATGATGGCAAAGGAAAGGCTTGGTGAAAGAACAGCTGAAAGCATGAGGAGGAGGAGGAGGAAGAGGAAGAGGAAGAGAGAGAGAGAGAGAGAGAGAGAGAGAGAGAGAGAGAGAGAGAGAGAGAGAGAGAGAACATACTGGGAATACCCTATTATTTGAAACCTCAAAGCCTACCCCCAGTGACATACCTCCTCCAACAAGGCCACACTTTCCAACCCTTCCAAATAGTTCTATCAAGTGGGGAACAAATATTCAAACATATGAGCATATAAGGATATTCTCCTTAAAACCACCATAGGAGTCAAAGAAGAAAAGATTAAAGTATGGGCGAATTCTTAGGCAGATAGATGATAAAGAATAAAACAAACAAAAAGGAAAACAAAACAAACAAAATGCTTCCAAACCATGATTTATGAAGCATCTTTACCATATTTGTGTCTAGATACACATACACACACACACACACACACACACATACACATATACATACACACAATTTTTTAAGGCTACTTCTTTGTATTGGATTTATAATATTGTTTTATGAGTGCATTGCCTACATGTATGTATGTGCACCATGTGTGTGTGGTACCCACAAGGCTTTAAGGAGCCATTAGATTCCCTGGAACTGAGGTTTACAGATGGTTGTGTGCTTCCTTGTGGGTGCTAGGAATCAAAGTCCAGTCCTCTGCAAGAGTAGGAAGAACTTCTAACCATTGAGCCATCGCTCCAGCCCTGCTGCATATAAATCCACTAAAGAAACTAAACTTTGTCTCTAGCAGAAAATAGGAGAAAGAAAGGAGAAATACGTTAAACATAAAAAAATCTTTAATGAATGAAAATCAAGTAGAAAATACCCAAATTTATTACTAAAAGTCGGAAAATAGTACATTCTAACTTATAAAAATTCTCCTTCTTAAGACATGAGGCATAAGAGATAACCACAAGATAACACTGAAACTTAATTCGAAATTTGAGATGGTTAAACAAACCAACTGATGCAGAAATTTAAAAAAAAAATGTCTTAGTTAGGGTTTTGTGAAGAGACACCATGACCATGGCAACTCTTATAAAGGAAAACATCTAATTGGGGCTGGTTTACTGTTTCAGGAGCATTAGTCCATTATCAGGCAGACATGGCGCTGGAGGACAGAGAGCTCTACAGGTTGATCTGCAGGCAGCAGGGAGAAACTGTGGTCCACACTGGATGGAGGAGCTGAGAGTAAGAGATGTTAAAGCCTGTTCCCACACTGACAGGCTTCCTTCACCAAGGCAACACCTACTCTTAGAAGGCCACACCTCCTAATTTTAATCACTTGTACGCATTCAAACACATGAATTTATGGGGGCCATACCTATTCAAACCATCACTAACATAAAAATGGAGAGAAAAAAATCAAGAAAGCCTTCTGAACAAGGTAAAGGAAAATGGAAACTCAAAATATTTTAGAAATGAAGGCAAAATTTATAAGATGCCTAAGGAAGTTGTTTTAAACAAAATTCTACTAGATTCACTGAATAAATTGGCTTAAAAGGAGAATAGAAATGAGATAAAGAAAAGGAAAAAAGTCACAGAAAAGGAGTTGATAGTGAAAGATAAAGAGAGATAATATGCATAATTGGAGATTGTGACCAAATAAAGTGAAATAATGGACCAGACTTAATATTGAAAACCTTAGCTCAATAAAAACTTCAAAAAACGAAAAAGAATTTGCTTTCATATATTGAAAGGGTAGGCCCCTGAAGATTTTGGGAAACTAACCCAGAATGCTCAGTACTGACACATATGTTTAACATGTTTATTTTGTTTTTAATTATATGTATGTGTGCATCTGGGAGCTGGAGTGTGCATATGAGTTGAGATGCTTACAGATGTCAGAAGATGGTATCAGATCTCCTGGAGCCAGAGTTACAAGCTCCTGTGATCCAGCTGATATGGGTGCTAGGAACCAAATTCTGGTTTGTAGGATTAGCTCCTGATTTTAACCATTGATAGCTCTCTCTCAACCCATTGAAAAGTATCTTGGAAAAGCAATTTTTAAAAATCTCCTCCAATCTTCCAAAATAACTGAGTAACTAAAAATGGCCAAAATGTTTACTGGAATCAGACCTCTCAGCACAAATGACAGACGCATATATTAAAGACTTCAGTGAAAGGAACCCCAATAAGAGGTCTTTCAAGCTCAAGATACAAGAGAAAACAATTTCCACATAACAAAATTTAGCGAAATCTGTAACCATTAGCATTTCTCAGAAATACACAGAAATTTCAAGTAGCTACTAGCAGACTCAAAAAAGTGACAAAGAAGAGAGAGAAGGGTTGATTGTGGATGAAACACACCTTATAAGATAGAAAGATGATCAAGACCAAAGATGTATGTGTAAATACTCTTTACTGTGTCCATCTAAAGATAACACAGCTCAGTGGGTAAAGGCACTGGCCACCAAGCCTGACTTGAATTTGATTCATGGTCCCATATGGAAGGAGAGACCTGACTCTCACATGTTGTCCTCTGGCTTCTAAATGTGCACTCCAACATGTACATGCTCCATGCCCATAAGCCCACACAAATAAATAAATGAATGAGGAAAACCATTAATGAATAATAGTACAACTAAAAAATGTGGGGAAAATAAGTAATTAAGGACATTAGAATATATACGTAAAGAACTACAGATGAAAGCAAAACACTTTTCTGGGTTCAACAATACTATTAAAAGCAAAAAATATGAATCAAGTAACTAAATTAACAACAATAATATGACAGATAAGCTTATAAAATTTAATGACAATGACATCAGCTTAAAAATACTTACAAATTGGCTCACAAGACGTGCATACATATATACATACATACATGTGTCCATGTGCACACATGCATACACACATACATACACATATATATACATGTACACACATAAATACACACATACACACACCATATATTATATACTCACAATGACATGCACATGCAAACATACATACATACAAACACATGTGCATACTCATAATAGCACATAATATATTTAAATATGAAATTTGTAAGCAGTTAATATTACTAAAAACTCTTATGATCGGAAGCTGCAGAAGTGTTTATATCCATGACGATATATATATCCAGCTATATTTGAAAATACAGATAAAAGAACATAGGTAAGGAGATTTAATATTCACTCAACACACTTCATTGTGTGCAAAAACACAACGAAGAAACCTGAAAGAACAAGGAAGATTCCCAAAACAGAGAAATTACTGCACTGGGGAGGGGTTAAGAGCCAGCCGCCTGTCTGTGGCAAGTGGGAAGGCCACTGAGGACAGAGGCGAAGCTCAGAGGGGCACCTTCTCACACTAGCGCCCTCAGCCCAGACGGTGAACGCTAGCAAGCCTTAAGGTGAGCATAGAAGCAACAAAACCTAAACTCAACCCAAATGCTAACTAGTTTGAAGACCAGCTCTAATGACGCAGGAGAAACGTGACTATTTCCAGGAATAAATCCAGCCACTGTTGCTTTACACTGAGGATGTGTCCCTTACCCTAAAGGACAAGAGGATAAAATTCAGGAAAAGGCAACCCATTGGCAAGAGACAAAGCAATGCAAAGAACCAGGTTGAGGTGACTCAGAGCATGGAACCGTTACTAGGGAATCTCAGTGTCGTAGGATTCTATTTCTGCTAAGAAACATCATGGCCAAGGACACCCTACAAAGAAAAGCATTTCACTGGAGCTGGTTTAGCGTTTCGGAGGCTTGGTGTAGCAGTGCTCGGGAGGCGTGGTGCTGGAGGAGGGCTAGCGTGGCAGTACTCAGCAGACGTGGTGCTGGAGGAGGGCTAGCGTGGCAGTGCTCAGCAGACGTGGTGCTGGAGGAGGGCTAGCGTGGCAGTGCTCGGGCGGACGTGGTGCTGGAGGAGGGCTAGCGTGCAGTGCTCGGGCGGACGTGGTGCTGGAGGAGGGCTAGCGTGGCAGTGCTCAGCAGACGTGGTGCTGGAGGAGGGCTAGCGTGGCAGTGCTCGGGCGGACGTGGTGCTGAAGGAGAGCTAGCGTGGCAGTGCTCGGGCGGACTTGGTGCTGGAGGAGGGCTAGCGTGGCAGTGCTCGGGCGGACTTGGTGCTGGAGGAGGGCTAGCGTGGCAGTGCTCGGGTGGACGTGGTGCTGGAGGAGGGCTAGCGTGGCAGTGCTCGGGCGGACGTGGTGCTGGAGGAGGGCTAGCGTGGCAGTGCTCGGGCGGACGTGGTGCTGGAGGAGGGCTAGCGTGGCAGTGCTCAGCAGACGTAGTGCTGGAGGAGGGCTAGCGTGGCAGTGCTCGGGAGACGTGGTGCTGGAGGAGGGCTAGCGTGGCAGTGCTCAGCAGACGTGGTGCTGGAGGAGGGCTAGCGTGGCAGTGCTCGGGCGGACGTGGTGCTGGAGGAGGGCTAGCGTGGCAGTGCTCAGCACACGTGGTGCTGGAGGAGGGCTAGCGTGGCAGTGCTCAGCAGACGTGGTGCTGGAGGAGGGGCTAGCGTGGCAGTGCTCAGCAGACCTGGTGCTGGAGGAGGGCTAGCGTGGCAGTGCTCAGCAGACGTGGTGCTGGAGGAGGGCTAGCGTGGCAGTGCTCAGCAGACGTGGTGCTGGAGGAGGGCTAGCGTGGCAGTGCTCAGCAGACGTGGTGCTGGAGGAGGGCTAGCGTGGCAGTGCTCAGCAGACGTGGTGCTGGAGGAGGGCTAGCGTGGCAGTGCTCAGCAGACGTGGTGCTGGAGGAGGGCTAGCGTGGCAGTGCTCAGCAGACGTGGTGCTGGAGGAGGGCTAGCGTGGCAGTGCTCAGCAGACGTGGTGCTGGAGGAGGGCTAGCGTGTAGTGCTCAGCAGACGTGGTGCTGGAGGAGGGCTAGCGTGGCAGTGCTCGGCAGACGTGGTGCTGGAGGAGGGCTAGCGTGGCAGTGCTCGGGAGACGTGGTGCTGGAGGAGGGGCTAGCGTGGCAGTGCTCAGCAGACGTGGTGCTGGAGGAGGGCTAGCGTGGCAGTGCTCGGGAGACGTGGTGCTGGAGGAGGGCTAGCGTGGCAGTGCTCGGGAGACGTGGTGCTGGAGGAGGGCTAGCGTGGCAGTGCTCAGCAGACGTGGTGCTGGAGGAGGGCTAGCGTGGCAGTGCTCAGCAGACGTGGTGCTGGAGGAGGGCTAGCGTGGCAGTGCTCGGGAGGCGTGGTGCTGGAGGAGGGCTAGCGTGTAGTGCTCAGCAGACGTGGTGCTGGAGGAGGGCTAGCGTGGCAGTGCTCGGGAGGCGTGGTGCTGGAGGAGGGCTAGCGTGGCAGTGCTCAGCAGACGTGGTGCTGGAGGAGGGCTAGCGTGTAGTGCTCAGCAGACGTGGTGCTGGAGGAGGGCTAGCGTGGCAGTGCTCAGCAGACGTGGTGCTGGAGGAGGGCTAGCGTGGCAGTGCTCGGGAGACGTGGTGCTGGAGGAGGGGCTAGCGTGGCAGTGCTCAGCAGACGTGGTGCTGGAGGAGGGCTAGCGTGGCAGTGCTCGGCAGACGTGGTGCTGGAGGAGGGCTAGCGTGGCAGTGCTCAGCAGACGTGGTGCTGGAGGAGGGCTAGCGTGGCAGTGCTCGGGCGGACATGGTGCTGGAGGAGGGCTAGCGTGGCAGTGCTCGGGAGACGTGGTGCTGGAGGAGGGCTAGCGTGGCAGTGCTCGGGAGACGTGGTGCTGGAGGAGGGCTAGCGTGGCAGTGCTCGGGCGGACGTGGTGCTGGAGGAGGGCTAGCGTGGCAGTGCTCGGGCAGACGTGGTGCTGGAGGAGGGCTAGCGTGGCAGTGCTCGGGCGGACGTGGTGCTGGAGGAGGGCTAGCGTGCAGTGCTCGGGCGGACGTGGTGCTGGAGGAGGGCTAGCGTGGCAGTGCTCGGGCGGACGTGGTGCTGGAGGAGGGCTAGCGTGCAGTGCTCAGCAGACGTGGTGCTGGAGGAGGGCTAGCGTGGCAGTGCTCGGGCGGACGTGGTGTTGGAGGAGGGCTAGCGTGGCAGTGCTCGGGCAGATGTGGTGCCGGAGGAGCTGAGAGTTCTGCATCTTGATCCAAAGGTTACAGGAAGGGACCGTGTGCCACACTTGGGCATAGCTTGGGTATGACCTCATAATCCACCTCCACAGTGACACAATTCCTCCAACAAGGCCACACTTTACAATAGTGCCCACTCCCTGTGGAGAAGCATTCAAATACATGAGTCTATGGGGGTCCATTCCTGTTGAAACCACCACATTCCACTCCCTGGCCCCTATATGCTGGTAGTCATAACACTGTGCAAAGTGCATTCAGTCCAACTTTAAACATCTCCATAGTCTATCCAAAGTTCAATGTCTTTTCTAAGACTTATGGCAATCTCTTAACTATAATCCCATATAAAATAAAAATCAGAAGATCACACTTCCAACATACAATGACACAGCATATGCATTACCATTCAATAAGGGAGGGAAGACAGCATTGTGAGGAAATATTGGACCAAAGGAAAGACCAAAAACCAGCTGGGCAAACTTCAAACTCTGCATTTCCACGTCTGATGTCAAAATGCAAATCAGATCTCCAAATCCTTCCAGCTTTGTTGATTGCAACAGACTTCTTTCTCTTGGGCAGATTCCACTCCCTGGTAGGAGCCATCCTTAGCGGGTGTCCCACAGCTCTGACATCTCTAACCTACTGGGGCCTCTAGGCAATCCAGGCTTCACCTTCACAGCTTCGAGCAACGGCCTTTCACGGTTTCACACAATGGCCTCTCTGGGCCACCATGCAGGGATAACCCTGACACATGCCTGGCCTCAGCAACATTCCTTAGGCACAGAGGGAAATTCCACAACCCCTTTCTTCTATCCTGACTCTAAAGCCAGAACACATGGCCAAAGCTGCCAAGTTCCCCTGGTTGCTCTGGATGGAACCTGGTCTTCTTGTTCAATTACATTTTCATCAGCTTTCCGTTTTCCATGTTTTCCTTCACTGCCTAAACTTACCTGCTCTGGAACTTGCTCTCTAGACCAGGCTGGCCTTGAACTCAGAGATCTGCATGCATCTGTCTCCTGAGGACCTAGGACCTAAGCATTTCTTTAATCTTTTTACAAGATGGAATTCTAGCTGGGTGGAATCTTGCCCTGAGGTCACCACTCCCTTAATTTATTTTAATGTCTTTAATCAGTTTATCTCCTTGAACAAAGGATTTAGCCCATTCCACTTCCTGGTGGAGAAGGAACTGAGGGTTCTACATCTTGATCCACAGGCAGCAGAAAGAGACTGTGTTCTCACTGGGCGTGGCTTGAGCATATCTGACCTCAAAACCCGCCTCCACAGTGACACACTTCTTCTAAGATGGCCACACCTCCTAATAGTATCACTCCCTATGGCTAAGCGTTCAAACACATGAGTCTGCGGAGGCCATAACTATTTAGACTACCACACTAGCACATCTTCCTTTAACATTCTAAAGGCTCCAGACAAAACAGTGGACACATTCCTAAACAACAAAGAGGTAGCAATTGTAAAAAGAGGAAGTGAGTGAGACCAAGACTCACATAGATACATGGCACAGTGGTACAAGACTGGAGTCTCAGTACTCAGGAAGCAGAGATGTCAGACTGAGTTCCAGGCCAGCCTGAGCTAAGCAGTGTAGGCCTGCCTTCCTTATCTGGGAATTGAATTTCCACCTCTTGAGACTTAGGTCTTAATACTTGCTGAGCTATTTAAGTGCAGTTGTCACTCATGATCATGGGTGTCAGGGACCCCTTCATCTGAGCTCATAGTGTGCAGTGATTCTTATTCTGAAATATGTTCTATGATGCTGGTTTAGAAGAAGACACTAACTGTATGACAAAGAGTTCTACATTAACCAGTGGAGGAGCAGAATGTTTCTAGAAAAACAAATAACACAGTATGCTAATTTTCTGCTTAATTACATGTATTGGTCAAACTCAACAGTAGCCCCAGCGACTATGTAGAACTTAGTCTAACAAGTGTTTCCCCGCTCATCAGGGAAAAGAAGAGTTTACCACTGAAAATGTTTAAAATTGTTCTCACATCCTAGTGACACACACCTTTAATATCAGGTGCCTCTCTGCAACTCTGATGTTAATGTCCTATATAACAAGTTTCAGGCCAACATGACAACATGGTGAGAGCTTGTCTCAAAACAAAACAAAACAACAACAAAAATAATTAAATATAAGATTCACTGGATTCTATTGCTATTATTAATATGCTCACAATGTGGTGTCTCTTATTTTCTGCACATGGTTGGTCCTTCCATCTTCCTATCTTTGGGACACCATTGCATGACACCCCACATGTTTTTCTCTCATCATCTCAAGGACTGTGTTTTGTAATGGTTTGATGGACACCTATTCCTTCTAGGATGCTGTAGCCTACTTGAAAGAAGAGGGAATGCTCTACTGATTTATTGCTATATCCACAATTCTCAATGTACAATAAATTCTCAATAATTGTTTAGAAAAAGAAGGACGTTTCAATAAGTGTATTTATTTAAAAAGTGACTAAGATCCCTATATAAATAATCCTGGCAAAGGTTGAAAGCTCAAACTCAACTTTAATACTGTTGCAGCTCTCAAGACCCCTCAGCCAGAGTCTGTGTGGCCTTGTAGTTAGGCAGATGAGATGATTCAACCCCAGGGCTGAACTCCTACATCTGTGAGGTGAACACTGCAACTGTGAATGGTGGAAAAAGATTCAAACTTAGTGTTAGAAAAGTCCGTATTTACACAATGCGTGTTCTACTTACTGCAAACACTTGAAATTATTAGAAACATCACCCAGCCTCAGTGTCCTCAGGGTTGAGAGTGGACCTCCCCCCTGTACCACACAAAGCTATTGTAATATAAATATGAAATGACTCTGTTGTGGTTTCATGGCATAGAGTTTGGCCATGTCAAGGACTTGGTCATTTGGTTTCTATCTCATTCTTGTCTTTTTCTGTGTGCTAATGCTCACACTCCATCTTCATCCCTACCACAATATAAAATCCAAAGGACATCTTCAATGTAGCTTGACATTTCCCTTAATGTAGGAAACATCTATTGTAACTCAGTTGTGGCCATTGCAAATACTTTTCATTAGCTACAAGAAAACGCAGTCCTTGAACTTCAGGGTCTTGATGCTGCCTGGACTATCCAAGGCAGCCTGGTGGGCAAATGACAGAGCAACTGGGGAGCAGTTCCTAAAATCCCTGCTGGAGGTCTATATAGCATCAGTTGGGGACCACAGAGCCCAACAACAGCAACAATTAGCCAGCATCATTTTCTCTTCTTTCAGTAGATACTTAATTGGCATCTGTTAACCAACTTGACCAGATTCCAGTAATCACAACTTATTTTCCAATTTGACAGGACATGCTCAGAGGAAAAGAATAATGGAACACACAGGGGGATAGATGTAGCAATGGATAATCAACATTTTTAATTGAATTCGAGGTTTGAGCTTAAGCCTCTCAGTGCAGCCCTCTATATTGAATCTATCATTAGCAGAATAATTCTATTTTCTTTTTCTCATTACTTTAAATTGGCCAGGAAAAAAAAAAGTAGAATTCCAGACAAACATGCTTATTGGGGAAAATAACTGAGCTGATTGAAGTGGTAGTTTAATCCTGTGCTGTCTAATAGAATCTTTTACAATGTAGAAAATGCCCTGTTCTACAAGATACAGTGACTACTATAAACACGTGCCCACTGAGCACTAGAAGTGTGGCTGACACAGCAAAAGAACTAAAATAATTTAGTTTAACATTATAAATTAATTTCAGGAAGCACATATGGCTAGAGATCATGAGGAAAGCGCAGATATGATGCCACAGTAGAAGTCTCATTTACTAAGGGTTCTCAAAGTTCTCATGGTGTTGGGCATTGTTGGAAGGGCACCTTTGCTCCATACGACAAATGCCTCTGTGTGCTTCTGTCCAGCTAGGGCTTCTCAGAGGTTGTCTGTAAGTTGCTTCCAGTGAACCCTTGCTCTGGCTTCCCGATGTCCACCTTGTTAGCTGCCCTCTCTCATTTATGAAGGTACTTGGCATCGACTTATTTTGTTCTTAACTGCATCGCACCATTTCCATTTTTGGTTTATAGTTTTACCACTTTCTGGTAGTCATATGTCTTCTCCCATATAAAACTGAAATGGTTTTAGTACATAACACTTTGAAGTAAGTGCATTAGACACAGCTAAGTAAAGAATCACTGAACTGAAAGACATGTCTGTGGAAATTTTCCAAACTGGAGCAACAAAGAAAAAACAAATTAAAGCAAGTGAGAATCAAAAGCTGTTGTAGAACTAGAAAAAGTATAATATATATGCACCCCTAAAAGTTCTGAGAGTGCCACATACATACCAGAAAACCTAGACGTGAGTGTATAGTATCCAAATTTTAGATGCCAATATAAAAGGACACTCTTGAAATAAGCCACATATTGAGGAAATCATGCTGTATATCAAGGATCCTCATGGGCTATTATCTCTACCAGCCATACAAGAAAGAAAAATAGTAAAGTGAAATATTTAAATTTTGAAAAAGTCCCATCAGACTGAAATTCTGAATCCTGTAAAATTATCCTCCAAAGGTGAAAGAGAAATAAAGACTTTCTCAGGCAAACAGAAATTGAGAGAAGCTTTCCTTCAGTAAGCCTGCCTTGAAAGACATGTTTTGAAAATTAATGATACAAATCAAAAACTCAAATATGCATTCAATAAAGGGAAAACATTGGGGGAAATAGAGGTAAATGAAATAGTTATATGATTTGGATGTGAGATATCCACAACAGGTTCATGTGTTGGATGCTTGGTTCCCAGCCTGTGGCATCTATTTGGAAGATTTGAGAAACTTCAAGATATGGAGTTTAGCTGGAGCCAGTAGGTCACTGGAGACAAGAATTTAAAGTTATACATAGTCCTGCCTTGCTTTCTGATTCTTGTTCTCTGTGAGGCTTTAAAACAGAAAGTCTCCATACTGTATGCTCCCACCTGCATGAGGATCTGCCCACGTATATGAAGCCAAACAGGTGTTGAGCCTGCAGCCATAAGTGAATGCATCTTACCCGCTCTCATTGCTCTCACTGGCTGGCTTCACAGATATTCAAAGTAACTCAGCCTTTCAAATTTTTTTTATTCTTAATTGATATAATGTGTTACAGTTTGTCCAAAAGCAATAATTGAATCAATGTGCTCATTAATTGTTGATTGTGGATAAATGAAATGTAGATGATAAAAAAGTTAGATAATAGAAATTATAAAGACTATCTGTAAATAACCTTTACTAACTGTGAAGTCCTGTGATGTTATTTAACAGTATATAACACTATAGTGATACAGTATTTATTATATTAACTGTAAATGTATGTGCAAACATAATGGAGCTACAAATTTTTCATATATTTATTTTTATATGTAATTTTACTAATTCTTAGAAAATTGTATATGATGTATCTTGATCATATTCACTTTCCTTTGGAAACAATGCTCGTCATTGTTGTGGTTGGAATTACAGTCACACAGGGCTAATGATTGCTTTTCTCCTTCAGCAGCTCACATAGCTACTACTAAAACTGTGAGAGCTAGTCTTCAGTGAAGGAACTCCCAGGCTAGAGCCAGATTTGTGGTCTCTTAAGCAATTGGACCGTACTTTCTTTTTCTGAAAGGTACCAGTGGCAACCTCAGTGACCTATATTGTTTTGAGCATCTCTTGTACTCCCATAATCCTATGGGATTTGTTGTTGTTTTTGTTACTCCAATTGGTGTAATTTCAGTGTTTTATAATGGGTTATGTTACTAGACTTAAAATGATGAACTATGCTTGAATTCTTGGGATAAATATGACCTGGCTACTTAATTCTATTTATACGTGGTTAGATTTAGTTGGCTAATACTCCATTGAGGACTTTTTCAGTTATATTCATGAGAGATGCTAGCTATAGTTTTATGTCCTTATGTCCATTTTGGTTTTTGAATTAGAGTAATTTTGACTCACACAGTTCCTTGTCCTTCAATATTCTGAACAAAATTTTGAATAATTGCCATAGCATCTTCATTAAGTCTCTCATGTATTCACCAATAAAGCTGTCCTGATGCTTCCTGTTTTAACAGGTGTTTTATTACCAGGCAATTTCTATAATAGATATAGGTCTAACAGGGTTATCTAGTTTTACTTGTATGATTTTCAATAAATTGGTCCATTTAATCTAAGCTATTCAACATATGACCATAGAATTGTTAATAATGTTGTATTGTTAGCCTTTTAATGTTCATGGGGTCAGTAGCGAGTGCTCTTCCTTCATTTCTGACATTAGCAATTTGGATCTTCTTTTTTGTTCTTGGTTAGGTCTAGTTAATGGATTATTTTATTGATTTTTCAAAAGGAATACCTTTTGTCCATTGATTTCTTTCCCATATTGATTTTAAGTTTTCAATTACATTGATTTCCGTTGTAACCTTTAACTCTTGCTTTCTTACTCTGGATTTAATCTGTTATTTTTATCATTTCCTAAGGTGGAAGATCGGCTGTTGAATTTAATTCTTGTTCTTCTACCACATACATTTGTAAGGTCAAGGAAGAGTTCTTCCAACAGACATGACTCTGTGCTTCATCTTGCCTTTCTGTTACATCCTTCACTGCATGGAGAAGTATATTAAGCACATGAGAAAAGCTGGCACCATTTGGAAAGAGTCAGGGATAGGAATAACTCACCCCATGGATGAAATCCTTTCCACTGGCGGCTCTTTTGGTTTAATAGCATAAAAAACCTCATGGAGGCTGTCATTCTACTTTCCTGAAATTAATTTCACAGTATACTTATATGCTCTCAATAGTTCTTAAGTCAGTGTGGTAAAGTGGGTAAGAAGAAAGTTCTAGAATCAAGGAACATGGCTTTTTTCTCCTGTCCTACGATTTACTTGCTGACTGACCCTGGACATTGCATCTTGTCTTTCTCGCTGGTACAATGTGAGTAAATTAGAGCACATGGAGATGTAAAGGTTCAGTTCAGTAAATTCATATTCTGAAATGTTGCTTGGAGTGCACCACTGAACTTTTGCCCAAATGTCACGAGCACCCTTGATCTATGTATGCTTCCACAGAGTCTGTGACCTGACAGCTCTGTCAAACTACCATGCCATACTTTTTATATGGCATCCTTTATGTTAACAGATGGAGAAATATTCCCCAGGAATTTGAAATATAGTATGATGATTGCCACTATTCACCTCTCCTTGAAATGAGCATATTAAAATATCCTCAAAATAGCCTGTATGTATTCACAAATACCACACCCTTAAAAGATGCACAAAACAGTTACAAAAGGCTTTAATAACTCCTTCAGCACATGCATGCACACGTGCGCATGAGCACACACACACACACACACACACACACACACACACACACTTCTTAATGAAAGGGTTTCCTAAATTCATTTGAGTATAAAATGCAGGCCCTTTTTTTTTCAATTAAAAATTAACATTGCTTATAATATTTGATAGTTGATAAATTCCGGGGGCAACACTGCACTCCAAGCCTAACACCCTCCATGCTCCTGGCATACTTTGACATATTACCAGTGTTCAAATGAATAAACAGGAATCTCTATCTGGGGCCCGAATTTTTCACTTGAAGAATGAGATTTTGGAGAGAGTGATCCTGCCATGTCACCCTCTGAGGCATAAAATTTGTCCTTTGCTGCTTGAAGTATTTCTGCAAAAGAAACTGTAACAGAAATGCAAATTGTTGGCTGCTTAGGCTAGGATGGAGCAGGTCCGTGTCATATGTGTATAGTAAATATCCAAAACCATGTGACATGGCAGAGGTGCTCATGGCAAGAATGCCCATTGGGAAGGAACACATGCCAGGGTAATAGGATCTGCGAAGAAAGGTAAGAGGAAGCCAGCATAGTAGAAACAGTTCATTCCTGGAATAGCCCATCACAGAATGGTCAAGTCCCAGGCAAAGTGTGGCTAAAGAAAGGAAAGTAGGGACTATCAATAAAGCATTGTTGATATCACAGAGAAAGAGAATGCTCACTATTTGTTTTCTGGCCCCATGTGGCTGGTTGCCTTTAAAAGAATGTACTTGTCTTAAGGATTGGATCCAGGGTTCAGAGCTAGTAAATCTGTACCAGACATGCACACCTCCCCTCAAGAGACTGTCAAAAAGAATTAATGTCCCTCTGAGTTGGAAAAAGACACTTCTCCTGGTGGCAGGCACTTACTTGCTCAATGCCATGTTCCTGTGACCACACAGCATAGAGCCTTGCATTGACAGAGGAAAGGCTTGTCCCACCCAAGGAGACAGGATTCACTACTCATGTGAGTCAAGGGAGGTCAGACTCATATGGATGCCATTTGTGGAAAGTTTATGTGAAAACAAGGAAATTTGACTTAGTTGACTGGCGGAAATAAAAATGCAAACAAACAAAAACATTTTCAAAACCATCTCTGAGGGGAAGAGTAAAAGGTACAAAAGGCCACCCGTTGCCTCCAAGATGTCTGTTGGCAAAGTCATCCTTCCTAAATCTGCATTCCTTGGAACACTAGTGTTGAGTGGGATGGTGCTGGAAAGTTGTATGAGCTCAGAATCAGGCCAGAATAATCAGTGGGCGTACATTCCCTCTTAGAAAGTGACACACAAGGACTTTGAAACATTTGAAAAGAAAACAAGACTGCTCATTTTGTTCTGCTTCACATCTCTTCAAATTGGTGTGAGCATGCGAGTGTTTTACTTGGAATGTTTTAAGACTGATTACAGTCCGTCGAGGGGAATAGTGGTTATTTCCTTTCGCTGCCACGCTCTGCTCATCTGTGCCCACAGCTGGGTGACTTGAAGTTCAAAACATCTGCCCCTTCTCGTTAGGCAAGCCAAGAGATGTTGTGGCTAAGATAGTGGTGTGAGAGAGGCTTGTAATGTTTATATGAATACATCTCCTGTGCCATATTGCTAAAATTGCTCTGAAGCGAGCCGCTCTTAACAAGCAGCACTAATGAAGTAAATGAATATGTCCCAAATATGCTACCAATTTTTAGCTTCCAATACAAGGAAGGATTTTTCTCCCCTTGGAAAAAAAATAATAGTGAGTAAAACAAAGCTGATAAAAAAAATTATCATTTGACTGAAGGAGGAATTATACTTTACTAGCTGAATAAAATGGCTTGCTTAGTTCATCGATTTGACAAATATGCCTCAACATTTGTAATGAAGACTCTTGCCATGAGAGGTGATAAAAAAAAAAAGTCTAGTTCAGACACTCTGTATCTAAAAGGCCTTGTGAGGGCCAAGGCGGTACCTGAATTAGTAAATCATCTGGATCCAAGCTTGGCTATCCAAGTTCAGATCCCCAGCTCCTCTGTATAGGGCTGGGGGCTGCAGTGTGCGTCTGTAACCTCAGCACTGGGGAATAAGGAGGTTCCCTAGAGCTTACTGGCCACCCAGACTAGCCTCATTGATGAGTGACAGGTACCAGAGATAGATTGTCTAAAACTAAGGTTAAAAAAAAAAAAAACTGAGAAGTCACCCAATGACCTAAGGTTGACCTCTGGCCTTACACATGGGCACACACACACATACCAAGATCACACAGACATATAATTGACATATTGCATCTTACAAAACTGAAAATGACTACTTGACAGCAGTCTGACCTACTCTTCTGGAACATTTTTCTTTCCCTTCCTTTGGAATTGACAGTTGTTTTCAATTTCCCTTTTAAGGTCTTGCCTTTTCTTTTCTTTCCGAATGGTTCTCATGCTATCTTTTACCCAGAGTAACCCTGAGTTATATTTGGGAGGCTCCCCTTACTTACAAATTGGCTTAAGTGAAAGTGAATATTTATGGAGTATTTAATTTGATTGAAGCAGAGTTCTAAGTGCTTTACATGAATTAATTCATTAAATGCCTTATATAACTGCTGTGAGGTGGATACCACTAATATCTCCATTTTGGAGAAAAGGGAAATGAAGATGTAGAGGGTATTTTTTTTTCTTTTTTCTTTTTCTTTTTCTTTTTTTTTTTTTTTTTTTTTTTAGCTGACCACAGTCTTCATGGCTCACACAGATCAGAGCTGGGATTGGACCATGGCAGTGCAGCTCCAGACATGCTATTTTAGCCACTGCTCTCCAGTGGGTTCCACCACTCCACCCATTTTAGCAGATATGGAGCACGTGAAATAAATAAATGAGTAGCTCCCTGGGAAAGCCATTCTTACCCGTGGAAGAGAATTGGATGTAACCAAGTGAGTGTAGCTCAGTGCGGCCTTGCCTGAGGTGGTGAGCCTATAAGCACCCAAGAGTTGTGATAGTGTGCTTGTCCGTAAATGAAGTTTTTAACCTGGAGAATGAGGGTTGAAAAGCTATTCAAGGCAGTGTAGTCAAGAAAGATGGCATCGCTTCCTGAAAAGCATGGGGCCATCCTCAGTTCTTTCACGTGCATGTCTATGATATATAGTACACACATTTATGCAAGACAGAGACCCATCAAGTTGGCCTGCCTCCTGGAGCCTATATGTTTTCAGCATCTCAAGAGTATTCCAGAGAGGAGATCAAGGAGCCTTCCCTGTGTGCTTTCAGCCAGGCTAGACTGCCGCCTTCATCCAGGAGCGCTGCCTCCGATGGTTTCCATATGTCACTAGATTCCCCAAGGAAGAGAAGAAGATTTTGCTTCTTGCTCTGCAGCCCCCAGCCTCTTACAGAGGACCTGGGGATCTGAACTTGGATCTTCAAGCTTGCATCCAAATGCTTTACTGATTCAGGAACCTCCTCAGCCCCAACAAGACCTTTTAGATACAGATCATCTGAATAAGACTTTTTACCACTTGACATAGCAAGAGTCTTCAATATTAATGTTGAGAGATGTCAAATTGATGAACTATGCAAGCTGTTTTATTCAGCCTGCAGAGTATAATTCCTTCTTTGGTCAAATGGTAATTTTTGTCAACTTTGGTTTGCTCTCTATTTGCTCCTAGTTCAGTTTTTCCTTTTTGCAGAAAGCAAGAAAACCACCTCCAAGACCTTCTAAGATGCAAACAAGGAAAACTTCCTCCCTTAGCTAAACCAGTTGACTGAGATTGACATGTGCCTGCAGCAGACTGTCACGAGTACATGCGCACATGCGCGGGTACATGTGTACATGCATTTTATGTGTGTGTGAGCACCTCCTGCATTTTCACTGTGTGTGTGGCTGCACATGTGCTGTGTGTGCTGTGGAATGCAAGGGTGGGAAGGCAGTGAGTTCCAGACTTCATCTGTGGCTTCGTGTTTGGAGAGGTTGGCTGTGCGTCCACAGCACAGTGAAGGGGGCTGAATCTCAGGTTTCAGCAAGTGACAAACTGCATTAGCGAAGAGCAAGGAAGCAAGCGCGCCCTGCTGTTTCCCACAGTTCTTCACGAGGCAGTTCCGCACAGCACCAGAGAAGGGCAAAGCAATTGTCTCTTTGCTTGGGGATAATTGAAATGATCTGTACTATTTTACTGGGAAGGGGAATCCTCCCTCTGGCTGGTCTCCCCAAAAATAGGAATTGAAGTTTTCCAAAGAAAAGTCACACAATACACCATGGACTTTAAAGATAATTGCTGTTGCCATGTGTTCTAGAATCTGAGTTCTGATAATTTATTTCAAACCTTGAAACTATGTCTATTGCATTTTTCTTCTTAAACAAAACAAGACAACAGCGACAAATCCCAAAACAATAATAACAAAAAACCACACTAAAAACAAAAATAAAAACAAAATGTGAGCCTGGAGAGACAGCTCAGTGGATAGAGTATAAGAATCAGAAAGAGGCTGTATCTTGAAAATAAGATGGAAAGTGATACCTGTATCCCAGGATGGAGGGATGCAGGGACAGGGAACATCTGCAAGGTGGCTTGACTAGCCAATCAGCAAGCTCTAGGTTCATAGGAGAGATCCTGCTGTGAAAAAGTAATGAGAGAACAATTGAGGAAGGCAGCATCAGGTACTAACTTCAGGTCTGCAGGCACACATACACACACACACACACATACACACACACACACACACACACACACACACACACACACACGCATGCACACACACACACACACACACACACACACACACACACACACACACACACGTGTGTACATGTACCCATAGCCATGCATACCACATATACAAATTAAAAGCGAAAAACTCACTTATTGCACAGTAGTCTTTTTCATTCAACAGGTCGATTTCAGGCACCAGGACAGGCAGAGGATTCAGGATGAGGGGATTAACTGAGTCTCTCTTTTTCAGGCACTTTATTTATTTACTGGCTTTTTGCTTAGTTTATGACTGCCTTGGCAGTAGTAAGGTAGGCTAATGGGGGAGGCTTGGAAAATAAAGAAAAAGAGAGAGCACCAAGGAGATGGCTCCGTAGGTAGAACTGTTTGTCACACAAGCCTGATGACCTGAGGTGTATCCTTGGAACAGGTGTTGAAAAGAGACATTCTTAGGACGGTCAGAAGGCAAGCCAGTAACAGTCTCAGCAGTATGTGTGTGTGTAAACATGAGCTGAACACGGACAACAGCAATAGACATGCCAAAGTGAGCGGGGGGGGGGGGGGGGGCCAGGAGGCCTCAACTCCAGACAAAGAACTACAAGCCGCTGAGGAGTGCTGAAAGTGGGAGAAAGGGAAGAGCACACCAAATGTTATTCAATACCAAATGGTCGTCTCTGTAGCACTGTCCAGACTGAGCAGACTCTACTTCTGTATTTAGGAATATGTACGTATACGTAGATGTATGTGACAACAATTAATTTTTAAAATAGAGGCCATGAATTTGAAATGAAGAAAGAGCATATGGGAAGGTTTGGAGGGAGAAAAGGGAAGGGAGAAATGATGCAATTATATTATAATCTCAAAAAAAGAAATAATATTTTAAAAGATAATACCATTTTCTGTGTGAAGCATAACTTGGTGCCATCCATAGTAGTCTACAAGTCCCAAGACCCTGAGGTTAAGCAAATACAGAAGAACTTTGCTCTGGATACGATTGTGTTTGTATTTTTAAGTGCAAATCTTAGCCAAGAGTGGGCTGAGACACCTTTGTGCTGATAGTGTGACCCAGCTGAACTCAACACAGCCGTGTGGGAGGTGTAATATCGCCTGTGCTGCAATATTTACATCCTGACATAATGCTTATAGAATGTAGTTGGTTCGAAGAATAAATAGCATTGGTTTTAGATCCACAGGGGGCTGGATTTAAACCCCAGGTTGGCCACTTATCAACTGTCACAGCAGGTGGTGCCCCATCTCCTTGTCTCTTCCTGCTTACAGAAGGTGTAAAACGCCATAAGACATACAGGGAATGTAAATGTGCTAGCACAGTATAACATCCTGGCGATGCTGGCTCTCAGGAACTAGAAGCACAGTATTTGTCTCTTTCCTCTGCTTGATGCTACACCCAAGCATTCAGATCAGATATGGAAGCAGTGTCGACATACAGATAAAAGTGAAAGAGTGTCCAGCATGCCATAGTGTCTCAGTGAAAATTTGGATGAGAGGACGAGGAAGAAGAGGAGGAGGAAAAGGAAAAGAAGGACCCCCTCTATAGAGAATACCTCCTCTACTGGGCTTCTTAGCGGCATCCAGCAAGCGGGAGTTGGGGGTAGAATGTGTTGGTGGGGGGGTGGGTGGTGGTGGTGGTTGTGGCTGCTGATTACAATAGCTACAGACTGATTCCTGTTAGAGTGATTCTAACTAGAGGTCCTCTCTTCTTCTTTGCCCCATCCCGGTATTAGCAGTCAGTGCTTGGTGAGAAATGCTTACATCAAAATGGGACCTGCATTTACCCAACAACATTCTTCAAGTAAATCACGTTAATGCCCTGCGTAATTGGCACTTCCTTGAAGGATAGGATCTAAATGCTGATTTATAGCGTGTTATTGCTTTCCCTTCATAACCCAGTGCTACTTGTAATCTAATTTCCTCCCAGCTTTGTGTGCAGGAAGCTGTTTGAGGGCACAACTCTACTCTGGTGGTGTATTTACCTGCCTAAGTATTTGACTCCTCTTAAATTTTTGAGTAGGGCTTGACATCTGCTCACCCCCTGGGCACACACCGACGTGTTCATGCTGGTTGCAGCAGAGCGCAATGAGAGATGCTCTGCTTCACCTCCTCTCGGACACGCAGGATCAGGATGAGGGTGGGGTCGAGCTAGAGGTCCAGAGCTTGGCCAAGTGCAGCATCTTGTTGCACTGAGTACTGTGGGAGATTCCACAAGGGAAGAACTAGGAGGGACCACAACGAAAACTTACTGAAAGAGAACAAGCTAGAAGCTAGGTCTCAGGAACCCAAATTGCAATGAAGATTCTAATCCTACTGAGACAGACAGGAAGTGAAACTTTCTTTCTCCCCCCTTTTCTTTATCTTTCCATTCCTTCATTTCCCTCCCTCTCCCTCCCCCTCTCCCCCCCCCCCACTCCTGCCATTCTACAGCACACATAAACTTCTAAAGTAGTAGGTTAAAAGCAAAAAGGTTGAGGTAAAAAGTTTTCTACAGAATGTTTTGGATAATTAGACTTAGGAACTTATGCACACGCTTGTGCAAACACACACCAACACACATTCACACACATGTGAGCACGCACACGTATGCACACACGTAACTCGAAAGATGGAACTAGATTGAATTATCATTTGGCAAGTTCTTAGTTGAGAAAATACTGATGCAGTCTCTGTCCTTCTCAGGAACCTGTTTGGTTCGAAGCCCTCTGTCAGGCATTCCACACTAAACAGTATAGATTTGCATATGACAAAAGAACAGATAACAGCCCCAACAGAGTACAGATTGGAAAGGAAACAGGAAGATGTTAGAACATGCAGGTACTCCCCCACCTCCGGCCCTGCATGGCCCTTGCTTCAGAGCCATTACCATCGTTCTTGCTTCTTTCAAAGCTACACTTTCCACTGGCTTCTGAATGCAGCATGCTGTGGAAACCAACATGCAGGCAGTTGCTGACATAAGGCCATCGTGGTCACTGGGACAACCGTGTCTTAGTGAATGTTGAGTCTTTCCTGCTTTCACTTCTGGAGAACCCAGGTCTGGCTCAACCTAAATAAAATCCAGAGTTTTGGTGCTTGAGGATAAGATCACTACAGGCATGAAGCAGAGTGTTCCATTCTCCGTACAAGTTGGAACAGATGGCCTAGTCTTTGAGTAGACCACCGGGCACACCCCCTTGACCACAGTCAGTCTCTCACCCGGTCTCTGGCAGTGAAAGCTGGACAACACTCCAATGGCTGGCTAATGAGCAGGATTAAACCCTGGTAACGACTCATCTGGGGGAAAGTGTCCACTGCTTCAGAACACACTCTGCTTTATTGTCTGAGAATGTCAAGCTGATGGGGACTAGAGATCGACAGACTTCTATTATGTGGAAGGTGTGTGGATTGCTGAAAATGGAGGGTAGCTTCAAACTGTCAGTGCTGGAGACTCAGAAGGCATTTCTGCAGACAAGGGCGCCCTACTCAGGGACATTCAGAAGAAACTTTTACTCTTTCCTCCTATGCCCCATCCCTAACCTGGCAAGAGAGGCAGCTGTTGAGTCTAAACAGAAATGTGTTGTTTTCTGCAGAGATTTGATTAACACTGTGCTGGCGAGTCCTTAGGGTCAGGGCAGATTATATTACAGTCATGACAAGTAGTTAATGAATTTACACGGAGCAATCCATACAGTGCTAAAGATTTTTCTGTCAGGATTAATATCCAAAAATGTGCAGGACACTCAGTCTGAAGCAGGGCTCTGCTTCTTGCACCGTTATGATGGGTGGCTTGTGTTTAATGTCCCATGATTAGAGCTAAGTGACAGACGGGAGATGTGCAGTGCTATTCAGGGTTGCTGAGAGGGATTTGTAAACAGGAGCCAAGGCTGCCTCATTCGACTCTGAGTAGATATAGGATGTCTTGCTATCCTGTCCCCCTGCAGTCACCAAGCTCCTCTGGGCATCCTCACAAGCACCCATGGCATCTCTAGAAATTATATCTTTTCCATCTATCTGTCTGAGTACTTTTCTTTTCTCTGTTTGCTTGGCCCTTTTCATTGCTGACCATGTCTACTCAGCCTAATTCTGACCTCTTATTTTCATCTTAAGTACCTGCCATCACCTCTCCCTGGAAGGAAGGGACCCTAAATTCCTCTCCTCTTCTAGAAGTGAGCACCACCTCAGCTGTTGCCTTTCCTCTCCTGAAGTCTTCCAGCTGTGTCCCCGTTCCTGAAAGGAGAGCCTAATTGATGGCCAGCACTTGCTGCTAGAGATGGGATGTCACTTACTTGTCTCTGCAACAAGATAGCTGACAAAGGCAACTTCCAGGGAAGAGGTTATTTTGGATTACAGTTTCAGGCAGGCCCATTGTGGTGGAAATGTGTGGTAGGAGGCCATCGCACATCTGCGGTCAGGAAGCGGAGAGTGAGGAATGCCTGTGCTGGGTTAGCTGTTTTCCTCTTTTTCTACATACTCTAGCGTCCCCAAATCAGAGAAGTTAGGATGGATCTTCATAAGTCAAATAATATAATCTAGGTAACCCACGGAAACGACCAGAGGAAAATTCTGTCAAGATGGTTTCCTACAGGGGTGTCCAGAAGCTCACCTTCTTAGTGATTCAGATCCTGTCAAGTCAAAAATAGTATCTGGGACGTTGCACAGCAAAGCATGATGGGAGCTAGCACTCTCTGGAGAACATCCCGGGTATTCCTACTCAGGTCTCCTTCCATAAGAAGTGGACATACTCTTGCTAACCTCATCTTATCAAGCAACAAAAAGGATTCTTCATGATCAACGCAATACTTCAGAAATCAAGGATTATATCAACATTTAATTAAACAAGTAAATAAGCAAATGAATAACATAAAAAGACACGGGTAGAAATGTTTTGTTTTATTTTAAAAGAGTGAAGGAAGTCCCTGGTCAGGCTGTCTGTAGCCTATCCTTGTCCGTGGCAGCAGTGTGTGGACTAACTAGTGTCGTGATGCGTGATAGGAGCAAATCTGAGCATTGTGGGATCAAATCTCTGAGAACTGAATTTCTCAATCCCAGGATCATTCTTTCTCCTCCCAAATCTTGATCTAAGACTACAAAAGCCAACGCTTTTGGCCACCACGAGTTTTCTTTACTCCCAGCTTCTGTCAATGAAGGCTAACAAATACATATTAGAGGGAACTTTCAGGGGAGACTATCTGTGAAAGATCCTGGTAGACAATTGGCAGGGGTCAGAGGAAGGAGTGGTGGACGGTCCTCACAGCTGCAGCCACCGTGTGGCCACTTAAACATCATTTAGCTAGAAATCTATGGCTCATGAATTTGGGATCACACTTTGTTCAAATGGGCGTTGGGTTAGGAAGTCAGAGAGTATCTAGACTGGGGATGGAGACTAACGGTTTGAATAGGACCAACAGCATTGATTCCATGGCAACACTGGAAGGGGTTCTGCCATCTACTGAGGACCTGACAAGGCTTGCAGTTCCACAAACAGAGCTCGTTTCACTCTTCCTAGCAGCCCCACATTGTAGTAAAACACTTGCGTGAGGCATTCAGCTTCTAGACCCTAACATAGCCCACTTCTAGGTGACCCATGTAACAGGAGCAGGATGCAAACTCAGGTCAGCTACTGCAGAAGCCTTCCCTTGAGTTTGTCAAAGGCATGGATTTGAGTCTGAGCCATGGGAGCTTTATGTCTGGACTCTCAGCACCACCGTAAGCTCTCATTTTCCTACATTCTTCTAAGGGACTGCAGTGTTTTTCAGGCCTCAGCATGATTGTGTGCAGCACTGTATGTCCTGCTGTGTCCAGCACTGGACTACTGAGATGTATAGAACAAGCTGAATGACCGTGTGTCACTAACACAAATCCAGTGGTAACCCCAATCCACAGTCATAGCCGTAAATATTTATTTTCTCATCAATATCAACGCTGGAGCTATATAACATGTCTATATTCATTCTTAGAGCCTTTGAAGTTTGCATAGAACATGTGACACAGTTCCCCCTCTCTATCATTTTTCTAGTTGAAACTTATGCCAGTTACTTCCTCTTCCATGACGCTTTCCTGGTTTTTGTAATGGTAAAGTTGTCCCACTTCCTCTGGTCCCCCAGGTCAACTCTGAGATTGTCATGTTCTGATATTGCAATGGCTTCCCTCATAGCCATGTACCCCTTCTACAGTGCACACAGCTGAAGGGAAAGAATGGAAGTATATTTGTTTTCACATGAAGCCAATGCTCAATAAATGATAATTTAATTCATGAATGGGAATAAGCCATATTGCTAAAATTGATTTGTAACAAACGCCTTATACTTATTATCAACCACAAAAAAACAAGCAAGCAAGCAAGCAAACAAACAAAAACCCTGATCTTTCAGACACTAAGAAGTCAAATAATCACAAAGATGCCTTGCAAGGGGCTAATAGAGATGACTTTTGCCAGAAATGCCTATTATTGGGTCAGTATCTCTTTTTTTATTTTAATTTTATTACTTTATTCAGATTACAACTCAATTGTTATCCCATCACTTGCATCCTCCCATTCCTCCCTCCCTCCTGCTTTCACCCTATTCCCCTCCCCTAGGTCTATGGCCAAGGGGGACCTCCTCCCCCATTATATGATCATAGGCTACCAAGTCTCATCTTGGTAGCCTGCTTATTCTTTCTTTGAGTGCCATCAGGCCTCCCCACCAAGGGGAGGTGGTCAAATACGGGACACCACAGTTCATGTCAGAGTCAGTCCCTACTCTCCACATAATTGTAGAGAATGTCCTGTCCATTGGGTAGATCAGAGTACAGGTTTGATGTTTACTATTGTGTTGTCCTTATTTAGTAGCAAGGGAATCTTAAGGCCTACCTGGTCCTTATGATGATAACATTCTTTCATACATTTTGGATATTACAGCTCCGTGCAGTAGATCAGATACAATGTGTGATAGGAGCCGCCATCTTGGAACTCTTCCAGTATCTCTTTATTAGGCAGCTGATCCTTTCCTCCTGACCCCATCCACCCCAATGTGGTATATCTGGGCCCCAGAAAGACAGAATTCTTCTCACTTCTACGCCCTCTCATATAAGGCTCATTCCTGTTTGATTAACCAGGCAGTGACATGCTTTCTGTTATTTCATGTCAAATCCTTGATCCTACGTTTGCCTTCTCTGAAAAGGGTCTCCCCAGCTGGAGCAGCCCCACCTACCTCCTTTGATCAGCTACTGGCAAGCTTCAGGGGCATTTTCTACTTTGCTGAGTCTGAGTCGTGGCCCGGAAGAGCCTTTGAGTTCACATCCAAGGCTTGTCCCTGCCTGTGTATCCCTGCTGAGAGGCCATGCGCTTCCAGGGAAGCAGATCAAAGGGCTTGCTATAGCAGTCACAATGTCCTGGAATGCACTCCGATGTCTCCATTGGGTTTAGCTGGTTGTCCAAGAACAAGAAGGCAGACACATTTCCCAAGATTAGCCCATGTGACTCACATTGCAGGGAACTCTGTGGGAGACCTCGCTTCAAGAGTTTATCAAGGGGGTTCCTTCTGGCTTCTTAGAATTCCTAGCATCTGGGTGCTTGGCCTTTATTGTATCTGGATGCTATGCGATGTCCCACTGGCCTCTTGGGGACTATTCCCCCCTAAGCTGAATTCTTTGAGTCAGATATAGATACGTTCCTTAAAGTGAAGAAATGCCTGACATCCTTTAAGCGGAGCTGTTGAAAGGTCTTACCCGTGTAGTATGAACTTCCTAGCAAAGAAGGGAAAGCTTGCCATAACAAGAGCATTTTGGGGGTTTGAGATGCTTGTGATAACTCAGGTTCTGGGTCTAGCTTCACCATCAGCATTTCATATGTACTCATTTGATTTGAAATTATGAAGAACATACGTCCACAAGGAGCTTTGTGCAGGGTACCCATGTACTAGCAGGGAAAACCAGGGTCTTGCTCTTCAGGCATTTCTAGACAAGTTGCAGATGCCAAATCTTCTCCAGCAAGCAGCAGACTATCATCCTTTTCTGTCTTCTTACCTTTCCTCCAAAATCTACAGTGGTTGTAGAGCAAGGGTGTAATCACAGCACTCAAAGGTAGAAGTAGATCAGTCTCTATGAGTTTGAGGCCAGCCTTGTGTGTGTGTGTGTGTGTGTGTGTGTGTGTGTGTGTGTGTGTGTGTGTGTGTGTGTAGAATTCTAGGTTTGTCAAAACTACCCAGTGGGACTGTCTCAAAAAAATCCCATTATTACATTAGATTCTCCAAGGAGGTTGTAATTATTAGATTATTTGCTTTAGTCTTCTTAACTCACATTTTCAAATACATATATTTAAATGTGAAAATGTAAATACTTTCTTTTTATAGATAGGCTCTTGTTCCTGACTCTTTTTCTCCAAATAAGTTGCAATGTCACTAACACTCTTTCTTAACTTTATCAGGTTAGAGAAGTGAACAATAGTGGCATTGGATGTCTTAACTGAGTCATTTCCCTAGAGAGAATGTAAGTTCTCAAAAGGAGAAAGAGTCATGTCACTAAATGTTTTAGTGTCCAAAAATCCCTTTGGATTTCACAGAGCCAGCATTCCATCTACTGCTCATCATTGAGTTTGGTAATTAAAAGGCCTGGTCTCCCAGCCTTCTCATGGGACATCTCTGCTGATAGGTCATCTTTCCTGGCTGCGGATGCTATGACACATGACCCCTTTGCTGTGTGTAGTTATGCAACATAGAGGGCCAGATGTAGTTGAGAATGTTATTCCTCACACTACCTCACTGTACTAACAGGCTAAATATGCAGTCTACCTTCTGAAACCCCCAAGAACTGGTTTAATGTCTTTGGTAGTTATCATTTGTCTGCAATAAAATATCTAGCAAAATTAATTTTGTTTGTTTTGTGTCATAGCCTGAGAGTAGGGTCCATGGTGGTGGCTGGGGCATGAGGCCACTAATCTATCATATTGCATCTGTAGTCATGAATCACAGAGAGATAAATGCTGGTGTTTAGCCAGCTGTCTTTTTTGCTTGTTTGTTTTACAAAGTTGAGGACTCCAGCCTGTGGTACGGTGCTACCACATTTAGAGTAGAACTCCCCAACTCAATAAAGCTAATTTAGAAATCCTTCACTGCCATCCCCAGAAACTTGCTCTTTGCTGAGTCTAGATCAACAGTTCTCAACCTATGGTTTGTAACCCTCTTAGGGGCCTAACAATCCATTCACAGGGTTTGCATATGAGATATTTACATTATGATTCATGACAGTAGCAAAATCACAGTTATTATGAAGTACTAGCAACTAAAATACTTTTATGGTTGAGGGTGGTCACCATAACATGAAGAGCATGTAAAGGTCATGACCTTAGGATGGTTGAGAACAACTGCTCTGGATCCTGTCAGGTTGGCAATCAGTATTCATCATCACAATGTTTTAGGAGGAGATTCTCCATAGTTCTAGAAGTTTCCGTTTGTACCCCCAGGAACACAAAGAGTAGACAGAGAAAATCACTAAGAGAATGGGGGAATTTCTCACTGAACCTGTTAGAGAAATAAGATTCTAGAAATTGAACCATCATCAGGGAGACCTAGAGGTAGTCCAGTGAGCTCAGAGTTACTTGGACCCACTCTTGGCTTCTTTTACCTTTAGTCTAGTGCCTGGGCTTGGGCTTGGCTGCATAGGTATTTAGAGCACAGGGCTAATCAAGCCAAGATCTCAGATTTAATCCCTGCTCAGTCCTTTCTGTAGCCAGAGTTGAATTAGTACTATTATGAGAGAGATACTATCTTTAACACATAGACACACACACACACACACACACACACACACACACACACACTTCTCAAATTTTGCTTTCAAGATTATTATAAATTAGAGCACAGAATCTAAAACTTGAGAGGAAATCTGCAAATGTCTCAGTCCTGTCTTCTACCCCATCTTTATTGGCTTTGGCCCACGTCTGCTCAGTCTGATGATGGCCGTAACAACTCTCTCTGCTCTTGCAACCACAGTTTGCTGCCTTTTATGGCACGTGTATTTTATTATCTCATCTTCATTCCCACCCTGTGAGATTGGCACAGATAACACTGAGAAGAGTTGGATAGAATTTTCAAGATCATGTAACTTTTAAGTAGAAATGATGACATTTTAACCAAGGACAGAATTAGGCCTGGAAATGCAGCTCAGTGGTCAAGCACTTTTTTTTTAAACCACAAGCAAGGACCTGGATTCAATGTCTAGAGCTACAAAACATTTACCAAGGTCTTATTGACTCCATAGCTATTATCTTGGACAGTGTTTTTTTACCCTCCTCAGTGATGGGGAACACTCTTCCAATAGCACTATGAGGAAGTTGATTACCACTCATGTTACTTGCTTGTGTAGTAAGTCTTCCATTCCACACAATCCATTGAGTACTCTGCCCACATACTGTCCTGTCCTGTCATTTTTTACTAGTTTGGAAAGGCTTGCTCCAAGTGTTATCATTGGCCAGCCAAGCCAGCCACATCTTACCACAGTCCTTTCTGAGGACTGACTTTTCTTGCAGAGTCTGTCTGTGTTCTGTGCAGGCCCCAGATGCACACTTAGCCGTTTGTATCTGTATGGATGCAAGCACCTTTAAATTGAAAATATGCCGGGAAAATATTGTGTATGATCGTATGTGTTCTGAATGAGCGCAGACTTTGCTCTCGTCACTATTCTTTAAGGAATGCAGCATGAAAACCATATATCCAGTGCTCATATTTATGCAACTTTCATATTTATTGGGACTATGATATTCATGTATAACTGGGATCCAGACACGACTTGAAGCACACAGTACGGTGTGCATAGGTTAAGTGCAAAACTATTAGGTGCATTTCTGCAGAGGATGGGAGTGTTTTTTAGTGCACCCTGGAACCATTCACCAATGGATGCTGTATGTTACAGCCCAGGTATCACTCTCCCTGCTTCTAACCCCACTCTGGCATCCCATATCTAGTTTTTCTCTGTTTCCGAGGGCACCTTGTCTGAAAGGATGTCTTCATTGTCCTCCCCAAAATTAAGAAGAAAAACACAAGACTATTACACATGTAGACACACATGTAACAGTCCATCAGTCCAACGGGACCAGGGCACACTTAGAAACCACTGAAATTTTCAAAATCTGTGTTGCTTAAGGCAACAAACACTTTATAAATTACATCATGCCCATTTTTAAAGAATCTACTGCGAATTCTTCTTATAAACTGTCTGTTAACATTTACTAGTTCTGCCATTTTCAATAGAAAGGTGATTATTTTTAAACTTCTTATCTTCTGCAGGTAGACACTTTCTCCATAAAGAGAAGCATGACTCAAATCGTAACAGCTCCTTTACTCATGGCTTCAAAAGATTCTCATTTCTGAGCATATATAATTTATATGTATATATTAATTTTGTAGTTAATGGTTATAAAAATACATCAAATATGCAATATGTTACATAAGTAATTAAAATAAAAACAAAGAGTGATGATAATTAATAGGTACATGTCAAAGGCTAGGCAAGATGCTAGTTCAAGGTGACTGTCAGCTAGTTTAGGGTAACTATCATCTAGTTTAGGGTGACTGTCAGCTAGTTCAGGGTGATGGTCAGCTAGTTCAGGGTGACTGTCAGCTAGTTCAGGGTAACTATCAGTTAATGATTCTATTGTTAATAATAAGCTCAACATTTTACATAAAATAAAACTTGTTAAAATTTCTTAGTTAAATAATGAGTCAGAAGTAAAAAGTTCTTTAAAAATATTTTCATCATGTAAGACCTCTGTGGGAAAACAGCTTTCAAATTTCTCATTTTAGATCCCTGGTTGAATTCGGTTTCATTATAATTTTTTCACTCAGAACTTTACTATTTTAATACTATCATTTTAAAATTCCTGTTTCTCCCCAAGGAATCCTGAAAATATAGCAAAATCCAAGAAGTGTGATCTTGGTTATAAATGTAGTCTCATTAGTGTTTTAATAGTGAATATTAGATAAAGTACCTAACACGGGGAAAAAAACCCATCTGAAGCACTTTGAAGGACTGTGTGTGTATGTGTGTGTGTGTGTCTATGTGCATGTATGTGCATGTGTGCATATGTGTGTTGTGTATACCTATTCTTATGTGTGCTGTGTACCTATGCTTGTGTGTGTGTGTGTGTGTGTGTGTGTGTGTGTGTGTGTGTGTGTGTGTGTGTGGACAGCGAATGCACACCATGGAGTGTGTGTATAGATCACAGAACAACCACAGTCCTTGTGGCTCACCTTCCACTTTGAGGCTGGATCTCTGTCATTACCTCTGTGTTGCAGGCGTCAGACTAGCTGTCTTGAAGACCTTAAGGATTCTCCTGTCTCTTCCTCCCACCTTCCATGGGAACACTGAGATTACAGACACGTGTGCTACCATACCTGTCTTTACGTGGGTTTGCAGATCTGAACTTGGGTCCTCATGCCTACATGACAAGAGATGTATGTATCCCCTGAACCATCTCCCCAGATCTTAGGAGGGTTCTTTGTTTGTCTGGCGATGGTCCTGAAAGTCACCACGTGCTACATACATCTAGAAACACAGCAGGCACTGAAGCCTGCCTCAGCTGCAGCTCTTCGTGATGCTCACCATCTAGAGAACGTGTGGATCATATGGCGAGAATTACAAGAATGAGGGCCGGTGAGATGGCTCTACGTGTAAGAGGGCACCCCTGAACCCGTAGGGAAGGAGAAGAGAGCCACCTCCCACAAGTTGTCCTCTCACCTCTAAATGAGATACCACACACACACACACACACACACACACACACACACACACCATGTATACATATATATGTATATATATGTGTGTGTGTGTGTGTGTGTGTATGATATGTGTGTGCATATCACTAATAAATAAAATAGATTTTTCAAAGAATTGTAACGAGGGTACCACAAGTATCAAGTGCTCCGACACCAAGTTCTGGGTTTATAAGTGAGGTAAGACCCATATCAGATGGTGTAGAGGAACAGACCAATAAAATATATATTTATATAAAAAGCAGTACGTGGTATATTATATTGTCTTACTGAAGAGGGCCTGAGAAGTCTGACAATGGATGTTTCTGGGCTAGAGAGGACGAGAACTCCACAATTACTCAGCCACGAAGTGGGATGAGGCAGCAGTCTTTGCCTGGGTCGGAAAATCTGGAAGGTCCCAGATAGTCCCTGGTATCCACACTGTGCTAAAGACTAGTGTTCACCGAAGCACAGCAACAGCAGAAGGGCTAAGCACGTTTTCTCAAGAAGGAAGAAAGAAAGAAAGCCAGGCAGTTATTACTGCCCATTCCTTGGACCTCTCTGCCTCCAAACTACCCTTTGGATGAGGCAGCCACTCAGTCAACACATCCTTTGTGCCAATGCCCTCAGAGAGCCACCCAGAAGTAGATCTTCCAGATAATTCCACATCCTATTGAGTTGAAAATCATGCTTAGCCACTCATGGTCATACAGACGGCATTGCCCCTACAAGTTCATGGTTTTGCCCAACTTTCCTTTGTTACTTGTACCAAACAGCTACATCTGCTGGGGTGCCACTGGGGTGCATCAACCATGGTCTTCTCGGCTGGCTGATGTAAGATGATGTGTGTGGGGTCTGAGAGAGTAGAAGAGTATTTTCTGCCTATCGAAATCTGGGCTTTTAAATTGACTTCTTCCATCTACGCGGCTGGCCTGGCTGCCTCTCTTACTGCTTATGGTCTCCCCAGAAGCAATAGGCTATTAAAAAAAGAGAGACAAATAATCTTATTTTGAAAAGTGAAATATAATTTCCTGCCACTATGCTAATGAAGCAATAAAGTTAGAATTCATAAAGTATTGTATTTAATGAAAATACTGCCAAGAAAGGATTTAAGTGTGGTTCGTTTTGGAAGACCCACCCACGCAGTGCTCTTCCGATTGTGTATACTTTGGCCCTGGATCTAATAGTGTTTGGGCCCAATTGTTTTAACCCTATAATAGAACAGTCTCAACTCTCAATAGATTAATATGGCTTATACTTTCAAGATCCACATGAAATATAGTGTCTCCTTTTTGCCAGCTTGACTCTCTCAGCTATTTTTAACAATTACAAATAACATTTTTTCTTTACAGAGTCTAAATTCACTAAACTATGTCATATATATTTTACTTACTTTAATTTGTATTATATGTTCATTGTGCATGACTCTTATATTCTACTCTCTTCTCTGTTTTTCTTTTGTAAAAATGCTTTTTATTAACACAAAGTAACAGGGTTCCTTGTTGTAGGTTTACGTCTATAGGTCCTGGTTGATCTGCCCCCATGCCTCCCTTCTCATGCAGATCTCAAGTTTTAATTTGAGTTGTTTGGCTAAACTTCAAAGGATTAATAAACTTCAAAGATATAAATATAACATTTAAATATCTTTAAAGAGTTTGTGCCCTTTTTACTTGATTTTCAAGTAGTCTCTTGATTTGGGGTTCCAATATTCCATTAATGATTAAACTTCTCACATTGCCCAAAGCCATACTTCAGCATGTACATATGCATGTGCGTGTGCCTGTGTGTGTGTGTGTGTGTGCACAGGCATGTGTACTTGTGTGTGTGTGTGTGTGTGTGTGTGTGTGCACAGGCATGTGTGTGCCTATGTGTGTATGTGTGCACAGGCATGTGTGTGCCTATGTGTGCACAGACATGTGTGTGCCTGTGTGTGTACAAGCATGTATGTGCCTGCATGTGTGTGTGTGCACAGGAATTTTTGTGCCTATGTGTGCATGCATGTGTGTGCCTGTGTGTGTGCATTCATGTTGTGCCTGTCTGTGTGTGTGTGTGTACAGGCATGTGTGAGCCTGTGTGTATGTGTGCACAGGCATGTGTGTATCTGTGTGTGTGCGTACATATGAGTGTACCTGTGTGTGCATGTGCATGCATGTTATTTTAGCTCTTTTTACCAAAGAAGCAGAATATGTATTTCCACATGAATTTAGGTTCAATTCTGTGATTGGCTGGCTAAAGGGAGAGATTAATGATGAGTTTTAAGCAAAGGTCTCAAGAGACACCGGTCTTTGTCTGGTCTTTTTGGTTTCTTCTGACATAGGAAAGCTGTCCTGGGTGAAAGCCTGCCAGCTGTTCCTTGACAGGAGAATGAGGAAGTGCCCTAGCTAAGCCTAGTTCAGAAGAGGGTCTGCACACAAACCTCAAACACTGATCCCTGGAGCCATTGAGATGAACCTAGTATGAATCAGGGACACCCGGATGACCCACGGATACAGAGCATAGGATGATGAATGGCTGCTGTGTTAAGCTACTGAATTGAGAATGTTGTATACATGGCCATAACGGATTCAGTTCCTATGCTTGGAGAAAGCTTCCTGCCTGCTCTTATATGTCTAGGACATCTCTGTCGGTGTAGGCGCTCTCGTGTCACACATCCTCTAGAATGATTCTGCCCATGGCCAGGGGGAGCCTACCACACATATTTTGTCATGTATGCACTAAGTACTTTTTATGGATTTCTATAAACCAACTCATAGTCTATCTTCTCTTAACTTAGGTTACAACCCAGAAAGGACATTAGAGCAGAAGTGAGGCGACACCAGACTGTCAGTGCTGTTGAGTTTCCAAGGCCAAGAGACTAAATAGCAATGCTTGGTATCTCTCTCTCTCTGGGCCTGTTTTACTCGTCTTAGTGGCTTTCATTGCTCCTTTGGACACAACTCATTGTTAACTTCCTTCACCCAAGGGACCAGTGTTTGCTCCCTTATTGTTGAAGAGCTGTTCCCCACCAAATACTGGCCCAAAGCGATAGGGCAGAGTCAACGTCCAAGCTAAACAGAAGAGCTTGTTGCACCAAACACCTCATTCTTCCATCTCACCTGTGAATCCTCTTGTTCCCGGGGCGCTTGCTCTATAGCTGTGCTGAGAAGCCCCATCATTTTTGTGCCTTTAGTTTACACTTCTATAGTCCTAGGGAACTGGGTGCCTGGAGGGCCTTTGTGACTTACGTTCATAAAATTCTCTGATGAGACTTATCTGTGCATCCAGATTCATATAAACATATATATATATTTTTTTTTAGCGTTGGCAGGAACATTTGAAACTATCCATCCCAACACTTTAATTTATGAATGAGGAAATGGAGCCCTAGCAGATCCAGTGGTTGGCCTGGGCCCACCCAGCAAGTTCACAGCAGGGCTGAGACGTGAGCCTGGCCTCTGGGTTTCCGTCATTGTCTCTTCTTCAGCTTTCTTGAGGACAGGGAGTAATTTCAGATTCATCTTCTTTTCTTTGTCTTCAGCCAAACAATCCCAGAACTGTAACCAACACTCAATAAATCTCAAGGAATATCTGTTGACTTGAAATGGGAATGAGCAAACACTGCTTAGGCAGCCAAGAAAACAAATTTCTGTCTGTTCAGCCAAAAGCACATGAGTGTCCCAGGCCCCTGGAGGTCTCCCTGTTGCAAGTGTGGGGCAGTGTGACCACACAGAGCTGGTCTCTGGAGTTACATGTTTGATCAAAGAGACAAAGCAGCCTCTTATCTAGGTCTCAGTTGACATCGCTGGGTCCTCAAACTCCAGTGCTGCCCACCATGGGGCTCAGTGGGCAATTTACACCTAATTTCTCACTCACAGCTCAGGATTTGAGTGCAGAAATAGGCCGTGGGCAAGGAAATCATGTGTTATGTTTAGGCAGACAGCCACTAAAAGCTTGGGCTGTGTCAGAAGCTCCGGTTTCTGCAACAGGAAATAGTATCCACTCACCAGAGGGTCCAGCAGGGGGTGAGGACAGTTGGGTTTGGACTCTTGTCAAATACCCTCCCTTTCTAGAGCTGTGAAAGATGGACTACAGTTTCCACCTGCATAAAAACTGAACTGAAAAGGCAGAGGACCCATGGCGTCTGCAGGCCCAGGAAGCCACAGTGCCAGCCAGGCACGTCCTTCCGGTGCTCCGAGCTGCTGAACTAGTTAATGAAGGTAGAATATGTTAGGCTTCAAATGTGTTCAGAAAATTATGTTCAAGAATTTTTAAAGCTTTATTTTCCTCTTCAGTGTTTTAAATTCTTCATTGTATTTGTCTTTCATTTTCTTATTTGGGTTTTTGGAAGCCATTTTGCTTGCTTGCTTGCTTGCTTGCTTTTTTCCCAGGCTGTTGAGAATAGGATTGCCTCCCTGATTAGTGCCTCAGTAGGTTTGTCTTTGGTTTACAGGAAGGCAACTGACTTTGGTAGGTTCATTTTGTAACCTGGTGCTGTATTTAAAAAGCACATGCTCTTTGATTTGGGGAAATATGACATATATGAGTGAATAATAACATAGAAGTCTTTAAATTCCAACTTAAAAATGAGAACATTGCCAGAAAGGCTGGACCTACTTAGAGTCCTCAACTGTTGTCCCAGCCACATTGGAGATAATATTTAGAGAATGAACTATGTTACATAGCCTTCAATGACATTTTCTCACTCTATATCTAATTTATTTTTGCTATTATGTGTAACAATTTAATACTCAATGATATGAGCTTCCTACCATTAAAAGAAAAATCTGTACTAACCTGGATGGACATTGATCCTACGCCCCCCTCATTAGTAATGCTGAAATTAATAGTCTTAGAAATGACTGCAGCAAACATTCAGGAGACTCTCTACTCACCTATAAAGAGTGCAAGGGTTTGTCCATTAGTAATGCATGTTTCAGATTTACAAGATGAAGGCAAATTATCTTCCAAAGTTACATGTATGCATTCTCTACTCACAGGACAGTGTATGATTTCAGGCCCAGTAGTGGTCTCTGGCACAGCAACATCTCAAGGGCTTGTGCACTGTGGGCCACTTTTGTGAAAAAAAAAAATTAAAAGTGATCAAGCTTCACCAAGATCAGGAGGTGCTATCTGGGCAGAATGGCCGATGTCTCATGTCTCCTCTTTGGCGTATTTTATAATTACATAACCCTCTCCAATGTCCTTCCACTTGGAATACACACATCCCCCAAAGCAGTTGTTATCACACTTACCTACAGGGTTGTCCTGGGGCCTGGCTGACACATTGGTCTCATTGGCCAAGGCAGAGTGTTTCTCAGACTTCTGTATCAGGCTGCCCATACAGTGCTGATGAGGAGATTTTGGGGGGGTCCCAGTTGTTTATGTGGACAGAGTGCCTGAATCACGTATTTTCTAAGAAGCACACACACCCTAGATGTGGTCCTATGTAAGAGGCTGCACATTCCACAATCTCATCCCCACTTAGGCACCGTCAAACTTAATTTTTGGAACCCAGTAAGTATGACATCATTTCTTTTTGTGGTCATAATTTATATGTCTCTGATAACTAATTTAATCATTTATTGACATTTTACTTCCATCATAATTTTTCTATGAAATGCCTTTTTGAACCATATTTGTTAATTGTAGTAAAATATGTATAACATGAAATAGATCATTTTATAGTTCAGTAGTGCTAAGTATACCCAGGCGGCTGCACAGTGAATCTTGAGAACTCTTCCATCTTATGAACTGAAACTCAGTTGTCAATAAATAACTGCATATTTTCTCCTTGCCTCAGAACCATTAAATGCAGTCTTGCTTTCAGTTTTTAGTTTTAATTTAATTTATTTTACGTGTATGGGTGTTTTGCCCGCATGCCTGTCTTTGCACCACTTGTGTACCTACCTCCCAGAGGGGCCAGGAGAGAGGACTAGATCCCCCAGAACTGAAGTTAGAGATGGTTGTGAGAGACCATATGGCATTGGGGACCAAATCTGGGTCCTCTGGGATAGTACCCAGTACTCTTAGTGACTGAGTCATCTCTCCAGGCCAGCCCCCTTACCTCCAAGTTTAACTACTATCAATACATGGGTTTTGTGACTGGCTTACTTCACTTTAGCATAATGCTCTCATATTCTATACAGGCCACACTTGTAAACGTCATTCTGTTTTAGGACTAGCTAACACAGCATGGCACAAATATGCCACATGTTGTTTTCCATTTGTCCATAGGCCTTTTGACCATTGTGAATGTTTCTATGAATATATGTGTGCAAATGTATCTTTGATCCTATTTTAAAATATTTGGGCCGATGCTAGAAATAGAGATGCTTTATTGTATGGTAATTCTAATGATAGCTTTCCTTTCCTTTTAAAAAAGGATTTATCTTAATTTTAATGTCTGTGCATGTGTCTGAGTGTATCACATATGTGTGGGTACCACATGAAGGCCAGAAGAGATGTCAGATCCTTCGGAGCTGAAGTTACAGCAGGCATGGGCTGCCAGATATGGGTGCTGGGAATTAAACTCAAGTCCTCTGGAGGAACAACACATTCTTGTTAACCACAGAGCCATCGTTGCATGCTGAGCTATGCCACTTTATATTGTCCATACGTTCCGATTTCTCTGCATCTCCACATCCTCCGCCTACTTTGTTTAATGGAGTCATACTCTGTGTTTGAGGCGAGACCTTCTAACAGTTTCCATTCCCTGATGATTAGTAATATTGAACATACCTCAGATGATCATGGTTTTTACATATATTATTTATGAAAGAATCTTGTGCCCCTTTCTTAAAAATTAGCCCATCGTTGACTTTTTTTGAACTTTTTATGTATTTGAGATATTTCAAGATAATATTTTATTATTTCTTTTGACTATATTCAACCTCCTTTTCCCCCAGCTCCTCTTAGATCTACCCCCATACTTGAGGTAATACTCTCTTATCAATCTCTTATTTGCAGAAATCCCATTCTGTAGCTGTCCTTTCCAACATGTGCTTCTATGCTTGACAAACTGAAGTTTTCCATTTCAATAACTTCATCTGTTTTTATTTTGTTAATTGTATTATTACTGAAACAGCCAAGAACACATCCTGAAATCCAATGTAACAATTTTATTTCTGGCATTTCTTAAAGGTACTATAGCATTTTAGATCTTATGTGTAAGTGTTGCTTTGGCCAATTTTGAATTAAGTTATGTGTATTGTAAGGGTCCAGATTCATCCCCTTGTATGTGGACATCCAATTTTTCCCACACTTGAAAAGATTGTCATGACATTTTTGTGGAAAGCCTCTTGGCAGTTATAGTGAAGATTTATTTCTCTGGCCCAGTCCAATGAACTGTACTTTTTTCATTGCTAATACTATATTGTTTGCTTTGTAATAAATATTGAATCAAATTCTGAGACCTCTAGTTTTGTTTTTTTTTGTTTTTTGTTTTTGAAGAGTTCTTTGGCTACTGAGAGTCTCTTGAGATTCTATATGTATCTTGTGATTGAAAGTGTTTTTTTTTTAAAGGAAACTTCTTGGAATTTTTATGATAATTGCATTAAATTGAAAATTGATTTGGATAATATTAGCATTTAAAAATATTCAGCTTCCCAATCCATGAATGCGGTGTATCTTTCTATTTAGTTATTTCTTGATGTTTTGAGCAAGATTTACAGTTTCCAGTGTATAAGTGTACCCCTTCCTTGGATATATTTTATTTGTGGTTATTTTATTATTTTGATATTATAATTTATTTTCCCTTAATTTCTTTTTTGGATATCTTTTCATGCATATCAATAAAGTCTTCTCTATTAATTTTGTATCTTGTTATATTGTGGTATATGTTTATTAGTTCTAAGAAGAGAGACAGAGAAAAAGAGATGAGACAGAGAGACAGAGAAAGAAACACAGACAATTTTCACTGAAAATTTTTTAAATGTTTCTTAAATTTGGAGCCCATAATTGTTTTCCAATGACTGATATTTTGTGTAGCATACAACACAAAAAACAAGTATCCTACTACATGGCTTGTCTTCCGTTCTCTTAAGGTGTTTCGGAAGGGATAAGATACATTCACTTTTAACACATTGAAGCCAGCTCTTTAGTCAGTACAAGATGAACAAAAGCATGTTCTTAATTATCCTTCAAAATGATAGCGTTGAAAGTTCCTGCATAGGCATTTAACTCACCTAGAGTGGATTATGAGTGAAACAGATGCTAGGGGTGTGATTTTATTTTTTTGTCTACCACCTTCTCCGTTGTCACATTTATTTGCTGACCTTCCAGTGATTAAACATGCTGTTCTTAACAGATTGTGAGCGTTCATGTCTTATGGGATCCAGACTCTTCGGTTCCAAATTAGCTTTTTCTGTATTAAAAAAAAAAAAAGGACATTACTTTAACCATTTGTCAATAAGTTCTGGAATCTGGTATGAAATGTCTGTTCTTCCACTGTTGAGCTGGCTCTCCTAAGTGCAGATAATTTCTCTTTTATGTAAATTTTGGAACAGCTTATTGACTTCCCCCAAACACAAATACCCAACAGCTTAATTGTAGTTTTCATTGATGTTATAGTGGATCTGTGACTCAATATGGGGATAGCTTGATATCTTTAGTGACAAGGAATGTTGTCCATTTTCAGCTGTCTCTTTAAAGTGTTTCAATAGATTTCTTTAGTGGTTCTCCATCACCTAGAAATTACAAACCATTTGTAATTTGATCTTGGCTTATTGTTTTTCATATAAATGATACTCTTTACATTACGTCTTATAAATGTTTATTATAGATATCAGGTGATGCAGTTTTTAATTTTCTATTTGGTATAAAATATTTATATTTCTTTATGAGGTGCAGTAATTCAATACATGCAGGCAATGTACAATGATCAAATCAAGGCAATCTGTAACACCCTTAGTTATCATTTCTATATGCTGGGAAATGTACTATAAACTGTTGTAGGCTGTAACATGTTTCAGTGAAGGACACCAGGACTAACTCCTTTGGATATTTTGGTACATGTTATCTAAACTCTCTCTCTTTCTTCCTGTCCTTACTACTATTTAGAGAACATAGGATAGTCTCAGGCATTTGAACACTGGTGCCCAGTTGGTGGTGTGCTCTTTGGGGAGTTGGTCCACCTTGTGGGAAGAAGTACATCACGGCAGGTGGATACTGTGCATAGAGCCAAATTAAACATCTGACTGCAGATCTGCTGGTTTTATATTCTATGGATATATAGCAGAAGTGACATTGTTACATCATATGATAGATCTGTTATTAATTTTCTTGTTCTTTTTTTAATTTTTAAAAGATTTATTTATTTTATGTGTATGAGCGCTCTACCTGCATGTATACCTCCATGCCAGAAGAGGGCATCAGATTCCAGTATAGATGGTTGTGAGGCACCATATGGTTGCTGGGAATTGAACTCGAGGCCTCTGGAAGAGCACATGGTGCTCTTAACCCCTACACCACCTTTCCAATTTCTATTTTTTAATTAATTAATTTATTTGACTGTTCAGTTTGCATGCATGACAGAAGAGGGCATCAAATCCCATTATAGATGGTTGTGAGCCACCATGTGGTTGCTGGGAATTGAACTCAGGACCTCTGGAAGAACAGACAGTGCTCTTAGCCACTGAGCCATCTCTCCAGCCCCTCTATTTTTATATTTTGAAAAAAAAACTCCACACTATTTTTCATTTTAATCATACAAATTTACATTCCTACCAACTGTGAATAAGAGCGTGTCCCTTTATCTACATCCTTGCCTGCATTTCTTTTGCATGTGTATGTAGACCTATGTATGTGTGTGTTTGGGTGCATGCTCATATGGAGCTGTCACCCCCAGGACAGCTTGCTTCTTTGACATAGTCTCTGATTGGCTTGAGGCTTAACCGTTTGGCTAGTCTGGCTGGCCAGTGAGCGATAGGAATCTGCTTGTGCCTCTCAGCACTGGGGTTATTAGCACATGCTACAACATCCAGTTTATTTATTTTAAAATATGGGTCCTGGGGGCTGAACTTATGGCCACGTGTTTGCATGGCAGGCACTTCAGTTCCTGAGCCATCTCCTCAGCTCCCTATACTTCTCTTTGTTTGTTTGTTTGTTTGTTTGTTTAATACTAGCTATTTCACCTAGGGTGAGAGGCTATATGAGTCTGGTTTTGACTTGAACTTTGCTCATGAATAGTGATGGTGAGTATTTTCATGTCTTTTTGTTTTGTTGTTGTTTTTTGAAACAAGGTTTCTCTGTGTAGCTTTGGCTGTCCTGGATTCACTTTGTGGACCAGGCTGGCCTTGAACTCACAGAGATCCACCTGCCTCTGCTTGCCTTGGTACTGGGATTACAGGCGTGCTACCTGCCCAGCTATTTTCATGTCTTTGTTGGCCATATGCACGCTTATTATGAGAAACAGTTGTTGCCAACATTTGCTCCATATAAAGCAGATTATTTGTTGCGCTGTTGTATTGTTTGAGCTGTTCTTTCCTTCTGGATATTTACCTTCTGCTGGATGAGCAATTTGAAAATGTTTTTGCCCATTTCACTGTTTGTCTGTTTGTTTCTTCTTTACTCTGTTGAGTGTTTCCTCCACAAGGCAGAGGCGTTTAGTCTTGTGTAATCCCACTGGTCTATTTCTGCTTCTGTCACTTGTGATTTGGACACTTGGACAAGCATCTTTGCCTCCATGATGTTTCTGCAGTGTTTTCCTGTATTTCTCTAACTGTTTTATAATTTCAGGTTTTACATTTGTATTTCAGTCTAGTTTGTGTTTACATTTGTATATATTTTATGGATTTGTTCATGGAATATATAATTTCCTTCTTCTGCACATGGATATGCATGCTACATTCGTAAATTTCTTACTGAAGGAACTGCTCTATTTCCAGTGCGTGTTCTTGAAACATCTATTGAAAACCAGACAGTTGTGAGAATATTGGCTTTTTGTTTGGGACTTGCATAGTATGTTTTTGATAGCATGGGGATATTAGCAATATTATTCTTCAAACTCACAAATGGATAGCATTTGATGTGTGTGTGTGTGTGTGTGTGTGTGTGTGTGTGTGTGTGTGTACTCTTCATTTCCTTTAATCAGTAGTTTTAAAGTTCGTTGAAGATATTTTCCACTTTTTTCACTGAATGTGTTTGTATTTCATTTTTAAATAATAGATAATGTGAGTAGATTTGCTTCCCTATTTTTACTTCCAGCAAACTTTTTATTAATGTCTAAGATGATATTGATGTTTGCATGTTGGTTTCCTTTTTAATCTCACTACTTTCCTGAATTTATTATCAATTCTAGTAGTTTTTTGGGAGGAGTCTAATTTTTTCTCTATATAAAATATCATTAATAATCAAATGCTGTTTGATTCTTTCATAGCTTAGATACTGTTTAGTCATATTTTTACCATGATAAAATACCGTGTGCAAAGCACCTTCTTGCCGAGGGCAAGAGAGCATAATGGTAGGAACCTTTTGTTGCACACCAGGAAACAGAGAGAGGGCACAGGAAGTGGGGCAAGGCTGTAAACGCTCAGAGCTCACCCAGTGACACACTTCCTCCAGCAAGGCTCCACAGTTTAATGGTTCCTCCAGCAAGGCTCCACAGTTTAATGGTTCCTCCAGCAAGGTTCCACAACCTCTCCAAGCAGTGCCACCAACTGGGGACTAAGTGTTCAATTATCTGAGCCTATGGAGGACAATTCTTATTCAAACCACCACAGCTAACCTTTCTTTCCCTTGCCTGAAATAACTGATTCTTGTGTGTTGGTGTTATATCTAGCCACTTGGGAGATCACTTTTTAATTAATTTTTCAGTGACTTTAATCTTTATCCTATCATCCCCAGATGTATTTGTTTGACGTAGTCTCTTGGTGTTGTCTTGTTTACATTAATTTCTTTTCTGTTATTGTGCTTCAGGCTTCCTATTGGCTTGAGTTTCTATTACGATGCTCAATAGAAATGCTACTATTGGTATTCCTTTACCCTCTCTCTTAGCAAACACCTGTAACTTCTTGCTTTGTGCACTGTTTGCTCCAATTATTTTGTTAAATGTATTTGAAAAATATTATTTTTAATATTTTGTATTTTATTAGTTTTTTCTCTTACTTTATACCAAATGGTCTTTCTGTAATGAGTGAGATCATCAGTAGCTTAAAATATTTTTATGTTTAGTCTCTTAAATGTTTTTATATTACATTTATAATCACTTTAGCTTGTTATAATATATACAGTAATTTTTTTAAAAAGAGAGAAACAAATCATTGGGTCAGACTTAGAATTTAAAGACTTTGACAATTACCTACACATTTACTTTCTTCTCTGGTCTCTAATTGAGTTTGATGCCTAATTTACATTAGCATCATTTTCTATTCACATAAATCACTATTTGTTGAAAATTTTAATAATGTTCACTTGGGTCTTGCTATCTTTTGGATATTGATTAAACATCCTAATAGATTTCAGTTTATTGTCTTTAGATTTAACAATTATTTTAAGTTTAAATAACTACTTTTTTTTGAATGGTAGCTAAAATGCTTATATCAGCAATAGTATAACATTATTTTCAAATGCAAGATTTGATGGCCCAGTATGGCAGCCAATGCTTCTAATCTCAGCGCTCTGTAAGCAAAAGCAAAGGGAATACCAGTCATGGATGCATTGTATTGTGAGACTGTACCTCAAAAACATACACACGTACACAAATACACAGACACACACACACACACACAGACACACACACACAGACACACACTCACACAGAACACACATACACACACACACACACGCACACACCACACATACACACACACACCCCACACATACACACACACACACACACACACACACACACACACGGGACTTATTTTGTGGCTATCAATTTCTTTCAATGTTTAGCTTCTACTGCTTTCCACAGGTCTTTTTTCTTCAAGGCAAGTGTGTAGTACAGTTTTGCCTCAATGTTAATATTTTTCTTGATATTAAATCTGGAGTTCTAGAATTAAATATAAGTGTGACATTGTTTATGTTATTGTTCATGTCTTTGATGATTTATTCTGAAACTAGATCTTGCTGTGCTGTGTATGCTGTTCTTAAAATCCTGGGCTAAAGTCACCTTCTTGCCTCAGCCTCCCATGTATCGGGGAGAACCCAGCTATTATCCCACAAGTGTTGAAACACATTCGGTCTTAGATATTCTACATTGTTTATTCATATTTTTCTTTATCCCACATATATATATATATATATACGTATACATATACATAGATATGCATATACTTTTAATTTGTAGAAAACATATATTTTTACTTTTGAGGAGATAAATTTGATTAAGACAAATTGTTAGCATCAATAAAAATTTTGTTTATTAATTCACTTTACATCCTGGTGGTGGCCAAAACTCTTCTTACTTCCTAGCCCCGCCCTCCCTCTCCCTCATCCTCCCTCCCCTATTCCTCAGAAGAGGGGAGCATCCCTTCCCATGCACCTCAGGTCACCAAGTACTATCAGGACTGATTGTGTACTCTTCCCCTGTGGCCTGGCAAGGCAGTTCTGGCAGGGGGAAGTAATAGAAAGTTGGCAAGAGACTCCATGTCAGAGAGCCCCTCCTCCCCTTAATAGAGCACCCACATGAATCCTACGCTGCTCCTTGACCACATCTTTGTAGTGGGCCTAGGCCCAGCCCATTCTAGGTCCTTGGTCAGAGCTTCAGTCTCAGCAGACCCCTCTGAACCCTGGTAAGTTGGCTCGGTTGGTCTTCTCGTGAATCTCCTGTCACCTCCAGGTCCTTTTCTCTTTCCCCTCACTTTTCCACAAGGCTCCCTACACATTTCCCAATGTTTGCCCGTGAGTTTTGTCATCTGTTTTGGGGTTTTGCTCGATGGAGCCTTTCAGAGAACAACTCTCCTATCTGTAAGCATAGCGGAGTATCATTAATAGTGTCAGGGGTTGGTTCTCTCCCACGGGGTGGGTCTTGGGTTGGGCCAGGCATTAGTTTGATATTCTTTCCATCTCTACTCTATCTGCTACATCTTTATCCCTGTACATCTTGTAGGCAGGGTAAATTTTGAGTTGGTGTTTTTGTGAGTGTATTGGTGTTCCCCTCACTCTAGTAGAAGACTTTCTAGTTAGAGAGATTGTCCTCTTCAGTCTCTATGACCCCTGATACTAGGAGTCTCTGCTAGAGTCCCTCGCATATTCCCCCATAAGCCTACCATAAGTTGGGTTTCCAGCTTGTCACAGAGATGTCCCCACCCACAGTTTCTCTTTTCTCTATAGGCCTTTTACCCTCCTGCCCACACTCTCCCCAGATCTGATCTCCACCCTCATATCTCTTTGTGTTTCCTCTCCTAACTTTTACCTCCCTTCAACCACTACTTCTGTCTATCCTACTTCCCCTTCTGAGTGAGATGAAAAACTGTCCCCTGGATCCTCCTTATTACTTATCTTTGTTGGGTCTGTGTATTATAGTATGTTTATCCTGAACTATATGGCTAAAGTCCACTTAGAAGTGAGTCCATACCATGCGTGTCTTTCTGTGTCTGTGTTACCTGACTCAGGATGATCTTTCCCAGTTCCATCCATTTGCCTGCAAATTTCATGATTTCTTTGTTTTTAATAGCTGAGTCGTATTCCATTGTGTAAATGTAGTACAATTTATTTATCTTTTCTTCAGTTGAGGGACATTTAAGTTGTTTCCAGATGCTGGATATTGTGAATAAAACTCCCATGATATACTTGAGCATGTGTCCTTCTTGTATGGTGGAGAATCTTTTGCGTATATACTCAAGGAGTGGAATAGCTGGGTCTTGAGGTAGAACTATTCACAATTTTCTGAGGACACGGCAGATTGATTTCCAAAGTGGTTGTACAAGTTTGAACTCCCACCAGCATGTACTGTCACTTGAGTTTTTGATCTCAGTCATTCTGAGGTGTGTAAGATGGAATCTCAGAGTCGTTTTGATTTGCAATTCCCTGATGAGTAAGGGCATTGAACACTTATTTAAGTGTTTCTCAATATTTCTATATTCCTCTGTTGAGAATTCTCTATTTAATCTGTAGGCTGTCATTTTGTTCTGTTGACAGTATCCTTTGCCTTACAGAAGCTTTTCAGTTTCATGAGGTCCCATTTATTAATTGTTGATCTTAGAGCCTGAGCTGGTGGTGTTCTGTTTAGAAAGTTGTCTCCTGTGCCAGTTAGTTCAAGGCTCTTCCCCACTTTCTCTTTGAATAGATTTAGTGTGTTGAGGTCTTTAATCCACTTAGACTTGAGTTTTGTGCAGGAAGAAAAATATGGATCCATTTGGATTTTTCTACATGTAGACATCCAATTAGACCAGCACCATTTGTTGAAGATGCTATCTTTTTTTCCATTTTATGGTATTAGCTCCTCAGTAAAAAGAAAAAAGTCAAGTGGCCATAGGTGTGTAAGTTTATTTCTTGGTCTCTGATTAAATTCCATTGATCAAACAGTCTATTTCTATGCCAGTACCATGCGGCTTTTATTACTATGTTCTGTAACTTGAAGTCAAGGATGGAGTTCTTTTATTGTATAGGATTGTTTTAGCCAGTCTGAAATTTTGTTTTTCCATATGGAGTTTAGAATTATTCTTTAAAGATCTGTAAACAATTGTGTGTGTGTGTGTGTGTGTGTGTGTGTGTGTGTGTGTGTGTGTGAGTGTGTGTGTGTGTTTTATGGGGATTGCATTGAAACTGAAGATTGCTTTTGGTAAGATGGCCAATTTTACTATGTCAGTCCTACCAATCCATAGACTAGATCTTTTCATTTTTTGATATCTTCTCCAATTTCTTTCTTCAGAGACATGAAGTTCTTGTCATACATGTCTTTGACTTGCTTAGTTAGAGTTATACCAAGCTATTTTATTACTTGTGGCTATTGTGAAGGGTGTAGTTTCCCTAATTTCTTTCTTAGTTCCTTTGTATACAGAGAGCTACTGATTTGTAAAAATATTATTCTGGTATCCATCCACTTTCATGAAGGTTTTTATCAGCTGTAGCAGTTCGCTGGTGGAATTTTGGGTCACTTATGTATACTGTCATATCATATGCAAACAGAAATTCTTTGACTTCTTTCCAATTTTTTTTCCTTGATCGCCTTTAGTTGTCTTATTGCTCTAGCTAGAACTTTAAGTACTACATTGAAGAGATGTGGAGAGAGTGGGTACCCTTCTGTTGTCCCTGATTTTAGTGGAACTGCTTTGAATTTTTCATCACTTAATTTGATGTTGGCTATTGGCTTGCTATACATAGCTTTTTATTACATTTAGGTATGGACCTTAGAGCCCTGATCTCTCCAAGACTTTCATCATGAAGCAGTGTTATATTTTGTCAAAGGCTTTTTCTGCATCTAATGAGATCATCATGTAAACCACTTCTTTATATGGTAGATTACATCTATGGATTTTCATATGTTGAGCCATTCCTGCATCCCTGGGGTGAATCTTACTTGATCATGGTGAATGATATGTTTGATGTGTTCTTGCCTTCAGTTTGCAAGTATTTTATTGAATATTTTTGCATCAATGTTCATAAGAGAAATTTGTCTGAAATTGTCTTTCTTTGTTGAGTCTTTGTGTGGTTTAGGTATCAGGGTGACTGTGGTATCATCGAATGAGTTTGTTAATTTTCCTTCTGTTCTTATTTTGTGGAATAGTTTGAGGAGTATTGGTATTACCTCTTCTTTAAACATCTGGTAGAATTCTGCACTAGAACCATCTGGCCCTTGGCTTTTCTCTTGTTGGGAGAATTTTGTTGACTGCTTCTATTTCCTTAGGGGTTATAAGACTGTGTAAACTGTTTACCTAACCTTGACTTAATTTTGGTAAGTGAAGTCTATCAAAAATTGTCCATTTCTTTTACATTTTCCAATTTTGTAGAATACAGGCTTTTGAAGTACAACCTAATGATTTTTTGGTTTTCCTCAGAGACTGTTGTTATGTCCCCCTTTTCATTTCTAATTTTTGTTAATTTGGAAACTCTTCCTCAGCCTTTTAGTTAGTTTAGTCAAGGGATTGTCTATCTTGTTTATTTTATCAAAGAACAAGGTCTTGGTTTCATTGATTCTTTGTAGTGTTCTCTTTGTTTCTAATTTATTGATTTCAGCCCTGAGTTTGATGATTTCCTATTGTCTATTCCTCTTTAGTGTGTTTACTTAGTTTTGTTCTAGAGCTTTCAGTTATGCTGTTAAATTGTTAGTATGGGATCTCTCCAATTTCTTTATGAAGGCAATTAGTACTATGATCTTTCATCTTAGAACTGCTTTTACTGTGTCCCATAAGTCTGGGTATGTTGTGCCTCCATTTTCATTGAATTATAGAAAGTCTTCAATTTCTTTCTTTATTTCATCCATGAACCAGTGATCATTGAGTATGGAGTTGTTCAGTTTCCATGAGTTTGTATGCTTTCCATTGTTTCTGTTGTTGAGTTCCAGCTTTAATCCATGGTGGTCTAATAAGATATAAGGGATTATATTGATCTTCTTGTATCTGTTGAGGTTTGCTTTATGACTGAGTCAATTTTGGAGAAATTTCCATGAGGTGCTAATAAGTCTTTTGCATTTGGATGAAATGTTCTTTAGATATCTGTTAGGTCCAATTGATTCATGATGTCTATTAGCTTCATTATTTATCTATTTAGTTTTGGTTTCCATGATCTGTCCATTGATAAGAGTGTGGTGTTGAAGTCTCCCACTATTAATGTGTGAGTTAAGCTATAGTGTTTCTTTTTCTTTTTTTAAATTTAATTTTATTAATTTATTCATATTACATCTCAATGGTTATCCCCTCCCTTGTATCCTCCCATTCCTCCCTCCCTCCCATTTCTCCCCTGCTCCCCTCCCCTATGAATGTGACTGAGGGGGACTTCCTCCCCCTGTATATGATCATAGGGTATCAAGTCTCTTCTTGGTAGCCTGCTATCCTTCCTCTGAGTGCCGCCAGGTCTCCCCATTCAGAGTACAAGGATCCAGAGGATCCTAGAAACCTACAAGAAGAACATTATGATGGGCAGATTTGGGCCCAGGGGTCCCGCTCAAACTATGGCACCAGGCGAGGACAATACAGGCCGTAAACTTCAAACCCCTACCCAGATCTAGCCAATGGACAGGACATTCTCCACAGTTGAGTGGAGAGTGGCATCTGACTTTCACATGTACTCTATAGTGTTTCTTTTACAAGTGTGGGTACCCTTGTGTTTGTGGTATAGATGCTCAGAATTGAGATGCCATGTTGGTGCATTTTGTCTTTGATGAGTATGAAGTGTCCTTCCCCATCTTTTTTTTATTAGTTTTGGATGAAAGTCTATTTTATTATATACTAGAATGGCTACTCCAGCTTGCTTTTTTGGTTCATTTGCTTGGAAAACCTTTTTTGTAGTCCTTTACTCTGAGATAATGTCTATATTGTTGAGGTGTGTTTTTTGTATGCAGCAGAATAATGGGTCTGTTTTTACATCCATTCTGTTAGCCTGTATCTTTTTGTTGGGGAGTTGAGATCATTGATGTTGTGAGACACCAATGACCAGTGATTGATAATTTTGTTTATTTTAATGTTGTTTGTGGTACTCTGTGTGTGTGTGTGTGTGTGTGTGTGTGTGTGTGTGTGTATTTGTGTGTGTGTGTGTGCTTCCTTTCTTTTGGTTTTGCAGATGTGGGATTATTTGTTTCCTATGTTCTTCTCAGTGCTTATGCTGACCTCTAGTTATCTGGTTGTCTCTGGTGAATGCAGGCCTTATGGTCTCTGATGTCCAGGCAGTTCTGGAGTATGCAGAGAGGGCTCTAAGCCAAATGTTGCTTGGGCCATACCAGCCTCCTTGGGTTGGCAGACAAAGCATATGGGTCAGAGGCCACATGCTGCTCCCCTCTACTGGCCTTGTCCCTGTGAGTCAGGCAGGTCCATAGTCAGCAGGGAGAGGACTCTATTCAAGCCCCTCCCCACACACACTGGCCTCCTCAGGATGGTGGACAATGAGGCTTGAATCCTGCTCCACTCTACAGTCCCAGGTAGAACAGGGAGATCACAAGTGAGCTTTGGCATTAGGAAGTCAGCCAAGCAGCGAACAGGCACTGGCTTTACAGAATCGGACTCAGCCACACAGTCATTTGGTGGTCATGCAAATGCTAACTCCTGGCACTCAGATTCGGCTAGCCTTCACCATCTTGGACTCATGACCTGTATGCTTGTATTGTCCAGCTGATCTACACAAGGATAGCAGGAGAACTATGGGATGCTGACCCCTGGTATCTAGTCACTGCCCTTGGGGGCAGCAGGAAGGACCTCAGGTCTGATTGCTGGAGCAGAGTGCCCCTGGAACTGGGGACTCATGCTCTTTATAGGCAGAACCCACCAGGCATCAAAGGATCTTGTGCTACTCCAGACAAAGGAGACAGCTGCAGGGGGCCTGGAACTGTGCGTCCCCAGCTCCCAGGATGTCCCCTCCCATCCAGACAATATCAGTGTTGGTGTTTGGGGGTCAGCTGTTAGGTTTACTCCATAACTTCAGTCTCTGGTCTTCTGACACTCAGATACAGTATACACCCTGGCCACCACTATCTTCTTCGACAAACTTCTTTAAAACTAAGAATATATAAGATATATATTTCTGTTAGCATTATTGTTGTTAGTATTTTATAGAAATGATATTGGCTTTGAATTATACTGGTTGGTAATTTACTAATTTATATACAATGATGAAGCCCACCTATTTATTGTGAAAAAACTTTTAGGAGTTCTTCAAATGAGAGGCCAGTGGTAGAAACCTCCTCCTGTCGTTCTTGTTCTGGAAACACGGTTGTGTAAGACACAAGTCTGTGTTTGGCGTACAGTAGCCATCATGTTGTTCTTGTCGGAAACACGGTTGTGTAAGACACAACTCTGCGTTTGGCGTACAGTGCCATCATGCTGTTCTCGTGTCCATCTCACAGTTGCTAAGTGTCTGGTTTTCCTTTCCTGCTTCTTTTACAATCGTCTGCCTTTGGCATGATGCAAGTTCATTACTATAACTTTTACTACTATTGTGTGAACTTTTTATTAAAAAGCCTCTATAGCTCTCTAATTACAGATTTCTTATTTTGATGATGTTTGCAAAGTTCTGAACCAATATGTCTTCATAGTTTTCCTCCCTTTGTTGCTTTATTAGAACTAGTCTCTTACTTTACATAGTTTTGAATTCTAGAGTGTTTTATTTTTATGTCTAAATATCTTTCATACTTTTCATCTCTCTGTATCTCTGTACTATTCAGAATAATTTCCTCAGATCCAGGTCCAGGCATGCTGGTTCTTTCATCCAGGGTATATTACCTGGTTTAAAATCAATTTGTTGGTCCCTCCACTTTGATATCCATGTTTTCATCTCTAAATCATACCTAATGATTTCTTCTGTATGATAATATTTTACAGTTCATAGTTCCTTCCATTTAAGTTTTCTAACCTTCAGTTATTTAGACGTCCCCATCACAGCTTTAGAACCTATATATGAGAGCTGTAGTCTTTACTCCCTGATAATCTGAACTTATTATAGGCTTTTTTCTTTCCTGCTGGTGATATATTTCCTAAATTCTTTCATATTTGGGTTAAATAATGAATGTACATTTTTGCTGTGCTTCATCTAAGAGAAGTTGAGGGGGGAAGTCTTTTGTGGTTGTTTTAGGGGTTTTTTTTTTCTCTACTCACCAAGATCTTGGGATTTCTAGTCTGGCCTCTGTAATTCAAAATGGATCAATGGCTTAGAGATCTGCAGATAAAACTATGGCCTCATTACAAGAGAATATGACTGTAAACCTTCATGACCTTGAATTTGGCAATGGATTCTTAGATACGACACCAAAATATACAATTATGGACTGGACTAAATGTTTGCATCCCCAAAATCCATATGTTGAACTCACAATATGACAGTATGTAAAGGTGAGACATTTCTAGGTAACTAGGTTTAGATGAGGTCATGTGGATGAGGCCCTCATAATAATCTTATGTTAGTGCCATTATAAGATAGCCTCCTCTCCCGACATGATGTAAGCTAGCAGAGGGGGCTACATCATCATCATCATCATCATCATCATCATCATCATCAACATCAACAGCAAAAATCTGCTGATTCCTTGATATTGGGCTTCTTAGCTCTACATCTTTGAGCAATAAATGTGTTTTGTTTACAACACTCAGCTTGTGGTGTGTTATTATGGTAGCTCCAAGATGACTGACCGAGATTCAGGATACTGCTTCGACACACACTTAAAAATGTGACAATGGCTTCGTGTTTTTGTGATGAGTGGAGGTTGGAGATGCATGCTAGAAATAGGCACATTAGAGGTGATTCTGGTTAGGACTTGTAAGAAAAACAGGAAAGCTAACAAGATCTCTCTTTTTAGAGAAAACATTAAAGGCATGGCCAGAACCAAGGTAATTCTCAGACCTAAAGATTCAATTACAGGGCCTCCAAGATGGTTCATCAGATAAGGGTGCTTGCCAAAAATGATGTCATGCATTTGATGTCACACAGTGGAAAAAGAGAACCATCTCCTGCAAGTTGTTCTATGACTGCCATATACGTGCAGTGGCATGTGCGCACGTGTGCGTGTGGGCGCGCGCAACCCACACCCACACTACATAAGTCTAACTTTTTATGGATTTGACCACATTCATCTTCATCAACTTTGAACTTTCTCGTGACCCGTCACTCCATCATTCTTTTCTCTGTCTCTGAGGAAGGGAGTATCTCCCCCGTTCTTATCCCATCACTATCTGCAAACACACAGTGTTTTTGAAGGCTTAAGCTGGACAGGAATCACACCTCAGGATGAATCTGTATCCAGCTCAGTTTAGATCTAATTTGGATGATGCTGACATGAGATCCTGGGTGTTAAAATTTGGAATTGATGATGGGATAAGGTAAGACTCTGGCAGATATGAGGGAAATAATGAATGCGGTGTGTGTGTGTGTGTGTGTGTGTGTGTGTGTGTGTGTGTGTGTGTGTGTGTGTCTTTGCATCAGAAGAGTCATAAATAAATAAATAAATTGGATTTCATCAAATTTAAAATTATGCGTATCAAAGGACATTATCACAAAAGTACAAAGATGCTCCACAAGATTGGAGAAAGTGTTTACACATTATAAATCAGATAATGATCTGTTATCTAAATAAGAACACCAAGTCTTCATACAAGTCATAAAAGAGAAAGAATACAACTAAAGAACAAATTATTTGGGTAGCCATTTCTCTGTAGAAGGCACACAAAGGGCTGACAATCATAGAAACATAATCAGCTTCACTGAGAAGTACAGCTCAAAACAAAACAAAACAAAACCCAAAAATGAGATAACACTTCACTCCCCCGTGGTGGATATAATAACAATGGAAAAAGCTATTAACCCTAGGAGTGTTTACATGGTTTCAGGACTAGCGTAAACCTTCCAAGTTAAGAGGAGGGATGGGAAAGGTGTGGCTAGTACAGACCTTGGGTGCAGAAGTGGCCAGGGTGGTGGTAAAGATAGTGTTTAATCTGTATGACTTTCATGGGGAGATTTGAGCAAACACCTACTCATCTGAAATTCTTACACCCAGGTTTGCCTCGGCAAACCAGGAAGTTGATTAGTGTTCGTTACATCAGAGAGTGTCAGAGGCTACTTAGAGGAGTCTGGATGACTTGAAGGCAGCTGAAGTCACTGAAAAGGTAAAGCCCAGCATAAATGGCAGCTCATTGTAGCTTCTTCCTAAAGGTCCTTGCTCCACTTGGAGGCAGCTCAACAGTCCAGTCTCCTCTCCCCAGCACTCACTACTGATTATACAATATGGAGATGGGGAACTTGTGCATCTTAAACGTTTCAGGGACTTCCTGCGACTTGTGAGTTCTTTATTTCCTGAGCCTTTTGAACTTCCTGTTTTCTTCCTGAGCTCTAAGGAGGCTCCCTCAGGTTGTTGTGTTTCCGTCTGTAGGAAATTGCTACACTAGACTATGGAGGTAGCGTCTGACCTTGTTGTACACACTTTAGGACTGTTAATCACTGTACCACTCATCACAGCTCTGCAGGACAGGTTTACTAGCATGCGGAGTGTACTTCCGGATGCCTACTTCCTTCCTGGCTCCTCACTTCATTTCTATCAAGCCAAAGACACCCTCTTTCAGAGTCTTGCTCTTCTGTGCCTCCTTCCTCACCCCAGTCCCACTGACACTCCCTACTGCTTAGCTGTGGTGATGTGAATTATCACTACCGTGCCAATCTTTCATACACAGTCTCTCATGCACACTGCTTCCGGGAATAAAGCATTCCTCTATTTCTTCACAGATGCACCCCATAGTGCTAATTCAGTATAGCGTTGGTACCAAGAAGGGAGGTCGACCCAGGATTGACGAATTTCCCTCCTGTGCCTACCCGTAACCTGCTCCTCAGCCTCCTCTCTGTGGACTCCCATCACCCTCAGCTCCATCCATCACAGCTGCAGCTCAGCCTGCTGATGTATTACACTAACATATCATTAGTGCAACGGCAGAGCAAGGAGCTCTGATGATGTATTGGGGCCATACATCATCAGAATGAGTCACTCCGATGATGTATAACTCAAAAGATGGTACTATCCAGGGAAATGTGGACATAGCATAAATCAGGGCCAATGTTAAAGAAGAAAACCCAGGGCAGCCTTGGGAGGAAAATAAAGGTTCAGGGGTCTCCCGCAGTAGGGGTTGAGAGACAAAACCAGTAAATTCTTAACGGCTCAGATGGAAGCATTCTCTTAGCAGAGGGTTTCTTAATGACTAAACCAGATCATCAGCATTCCCAGGTGACACTTGCGTTTCTCTCCCATCTGGAAGTCAGCTTGACTTCTGCGTTCCTGCAAAGCCCCCTTGCCTTGATGGAGATCCAGTGTCCGTCAGATCAAAAGGCGGATAGTCGTGGTCTGTGCTTCATCAGAGTCCTCATGGATCCTGCCTCCATAAGGTGGATTGGAAGGGCTTTGCAGACCACAGTGGTTCAGGCTGGCCTTTATTTAAGAGGCGCTTGTTTGTAGCCATTGATTAATGAAATTCCTTTGACTCGAGAAAGAGCCTAGTGTATCAAACAAACCAGAACAGCCCTGGATCCTATGAGATACATGCTTTTAGAGCACAGCCAAGGACTTTTACCTATAGGTAGGAGAGATCTTGGTAAATATCTTTGCCTTTCTTCTCTCGGTATAGCGAAAGAAAGAGGAGTCTGTATTTTGTTTACCTAAAGCCTACATTAGATCTTTGTGCTGCCCACTATTAGATTGGACTAGAAATGATGACATTTGACTCTGGGACCAAAATTCAATGTTTTTCCAGTTTTATTCCACCCATAGGGAGGAAAGCTATAGAAATGTTGTCAGCCTCCCTTCCTCATCCTTGGACTGGAGGAGTGTACGGCCAAGAGCGCCAACCTCTTTGTAACCTTAAGAAGTGGTAGATAACGAAGCCTTACAAGAGGGAGTGGAGAGCCACAGGGCAGAGGGGGGGCTAAGACCACACGCAGGCACACTAGGGAAAAATTAACATTTGGGTTTAATGCTTTATTTAATGCCAAACTGTCAGCTTGAGATCTGAGGCCCATGCATACTGATTCTGTCCTTCGACCCATACAAAATAAAACCAAAATCAAAGCCTAGGTGCTTCAGGACTGGAGAACATCAGAGCTCAGCCCTTGGCATCTGGGATCCATTAGAAGCAAGAAGTCTTCCTCTGGGGGTTCCTTTGCCTGGTCCCCACCCACACTCAGCAAGGGAGGGGCTAGCCAGTGAAGGCTTCCTTTGCCAGCCCTGGTGCTATTGCTGTGACTCATTGCCTTTGTTTATTGCAAGCTCTGGAGTGGACTTTGGCCTTAAGCACAATCAGAGGGCCCTCCTGGCAGGGTACAAAAGGGCCTGAGCCCACCATAAAACACAATGGCGCCCCTTTCCCTCCCTGTTGGGAGAAGGGGGGCTCCACCACCTGAACAGCAGTTAGGAGAACAAAATGCATTTTTTTTTTATTGTTCACAAATACTTATGCCTTCAAAGGCTTTTAAAGGTTGAAACGAAACAGATCTTGCCTCTGTTCTTTATTTATTTTTTTGGTGGGGGGCTAGGCAGAGAAGGAGAATGAAGGAGACGTAGATAAAGCCAGCACATTCCTTGGAAGTTGTTTATAAATGAACAGGACTTGAGAGGGATCCCATAATGCCTTGGGGCTGTCACCTACATCTGCCAGTAAGACCTCCTTCTGCCTGTGCTGTGCACAACTATGAGGTCTGAGACACTGGGCATTAGGGACTGTGACTGTATGAAAAAGCCAATAGGGTGGCCACAGACAAGTTCCTACAGGCTACTATAACTCAGCGGTCAACCATAAGAAAAAGAACAACTGTAGAGAATATGCCAGAACTACCAACTAGTACCAATCAGCTTAGTTGATGAAAATCTTGGGTCAAGCTGAGTGGTGGTACAACCATGCAAAGATCTTGCCGGTTTGAGAGCTATGCTGTGGGTTTGAGTTGCCAGACCCTGTTAATGTCAACAAGAGGAATGGCTGCAGAGGTGGCAAGAGGTCCCATGACCACCTCACACCGGGTACCTTTCAGTACTTGCCTTCTGTGATTCCCCCATTCAATATCTATAACACCGTGGCACTTTCCTGTGACCCATGTTCAGGAGAGAAAACTGAGGCTGGCAGTGTTGCTGTGTGTGCAGCAGTCTCATGACTAGGGCAGGGCAGGGCAGATTCAATTCTATTTCCTTTAGTGTCTAAGAACATATTTCAGTGCTACAGGCACGAAGACCTTAGATCTCTCCACTACTTCATCCCCCAGCATACAAGATTTTCATACACACACATCATCATACTGTGGTCATATTCGCCACTCTGTCTGTCTTCTACACCCCAACAGGTTTGTTTCTTCCTCTAAAATAGTAAAAACACACACACACACACACACACACACACACACAAACACACACACACACACACACACACACACACCTTCTGCATATGAGAAATAAACGCAATCTTTCTTCCTTTGTCCATTTTCAGAATGTTTGTTCTGGGGGAAGGTTCAAGATTTCTGGAGCCCACATCCAACAAACAAACAAACAACAACAAAACCTCCAACTCTCTAAAGTTTGGAATGATAATAATTTTCTCTCAAGGCTACTTTTAGAGTCTGTCTTCTGTATGCATGCATCATATATCTATATATTTAACCAGCCATAGGCTAAGAATGTCTGAAAAAGAAGTTGTGTCCCTATTGAACGTGTGTTGCCTTTTTTCTTTGCTTTTTATTTTATTTTATTGCTGTGTTGTTTGCCTAAGTTATCTGCCAATACTAAGCCATTCTCCATATGAGACTTGAGAACCCATGGATGTTAATATCAATAAGAGGATTTGGAACCAGCTCTTCTTGGATATAAAGAGATGAATGCTTTTTGTTTTGTTTTGCCTTTTGATAAAGTAAACAACAACAACAACCAAAGCATAGTGCTGAAGACCAGAGGCCACTTACCCAACGGCACCATGTAATGGCATAAAAATGTCAGGTTTATGGGGTTCCTGGGACATCTGCGCCTTATGTGGCTCAAAGCTTGAGCTCTATCCAACACTCGAGTCTCCATCATGAGCTCTAAGGCAAAGCCTTGCCCTGGCCTAATAACAACAAGTTCACCATCTCCTGCCCTTTAGAGTGTGGTCTGAGCCCAGAGTGCAGCAGTGCCACAAAAAGATAAAACAAAGTCACTTCTTAAATTATCTCAATCTCTAAAATAAAGAATAACAGTAACAATAAAAACACCCTTGCCACGTTATTTAATGCCCCACCCTTCAACATAATAACGCACACTTATACAAGATGGAGGTGCACAGACTAATAAAATATATGGTTTAATTAACTAAACTTATGCTGTAATCCACATTAGAAGGCCATGATTTAGCACACACTCTCATCCTCAGGACAGAATAATGCAAACAGCATAATTAAAAGTTGATGAGAAGTATATTTATTGGGCACACAGAAAGAAGAGACACCCAGATTTATGACACACAAAGTAAACCTTTAGTTTACAATATAATTAATATTTTAAAAACCACAGTGTGCATATAATGCAGCTGTAGAGTCCTCCTCCGCGGAAGGATAATTTCTCCTGCGCTGATCTTGGCCCCGTTTAATAGTAAATTATGTTCCTGGGCATATACAAATGTAACATGATCTATTATGATCTGGAGATGGTGCTCATTGAGACGTCTGCAGCTATGATGGATTGCCGTTGCATGTCTCCGAAGACATGGAGGATGGTTGAAGGGCCAATTATTTATCTGTGGCACAAATTCCGTGCCTATTAGTCACACACACAGTGACGCAAAATGAGGGTATGCCACTACATTTTAATCAATCCCCGCTCCAGAGACTCCCTCTTTAGCTCACAGTTGAGGTGCAGAGCAGTTTGTAAAGGGAGAGGAAAAGGAAGAGGTGTGGGTCAGAGGGAGGCTGGCAGGGACAGGCTTGGAGTCAGCACGAAGTCCCAGCATCCAATTGGCTCTGAAGACTCACAAAGCTTCTGAGATAGGGATAAAGGTTTAATCTCAGGCGAGTCCCACCACAACCTTAGGTGTTTATTCGTGCCTACCATATGGACTGGAAAGCTGAGGCTGGGAGAGACAAACACACAAGAAACAAACAAACAAACAAACAAACAAAAAGCAGACCCACATTCTCAGGCAGGGCCGTACTCTGTCCTAGCCAGGGACATGGGAGGCGCAATACTTATAAACAATCTGGCCCACAATTCTTCTTGGGCTCCCCAAGTCACTACAGATTATCTGCCGGAAAACCCCACACTTTGACCCCAGCTACAAGCATATTCCAACTAGTATCATGATGGCTGCCATTTAATAAATACATGATCCTTTGAGGCCTAAAATGTTGTCCTAATATATATCCATATAGCTAACTTGGTTACCTTCTCATATTTTTTTGTTCCACTCCCAACCCAAGAATTGGGTCTTGAATGCATACTTTCATTTTTTAAATAATGTGCATTGGTGTTCTGCCTGCACGTATATCTGTGGAAAGATATCAAATCCCCTGAAACTGGAGTTACAGATATATGTGAACTGCTATTGAGAATTGAACCTGGGTCCTTTGGAAGAACAGCCAGTGCTCTTAACCACTGAGCCATCACTCCAGCCCTATACTTTTATTTTATTTTTTAAAATGGGACAGAGGTAGTCTATACTTGGGGGAAAGTAAATGCTTTTTTCCCAGACTCTCTGTCACCCGTTCTGTTTAGATTCCCTAGGCTGAGGACTCCGCTTCATGCTGTGGGCGTGTGTGTGTATGTGTGTGTGCGCGCGCGCGTGCAGGTGGATGGGGTTTTTAGGCTGTTCATTCCTCCTTCTGTTGTCTGTCTGCTCTCTTTGTCTTATCATCGACAAGAGCACCTGAAGGTGTTAGAAAGCAATTCCCAGCTAAATTAGCCTGTTCTGCATACATGAATCACACACCATGGGGGATATCGCAAGCATTTCCTAGAGCATGGGCAAACAGCAAGGCACATGTGGTGCTTCTAGAAACCACAGAGGCCTGAAACTCTTGCTTCTACTACATCTTAATCTGAACCTTCTTACCCAAGGCTCACAGCAAGAGACTGCGAGGGTCCAGATCAACATTTTCCAGCTTCCTCTTCAGCTGTAGCTCAGACTTAAAGGCGGAAGCTGGTATGGCATCCTTTGCCTCAGGAAGAACCCATTTGGTGTGGGGTTGTGACGAGACCCACTAGATCCCAAGGGACACCAAGTCCCAAGAAGGACGTGCCATGTCCTTGGTAAAAGCTCTGAAACCCTGTCCTTGGTGGTCTGTGGAGTGGATGAGACCCTACTCAGCTTTCAAATGAAGACGTTGTCTGGGTTTCTGTGGGCCTGAGTGAAACCCTCACTAAAATCCTAATTTGGGAGACATGCTCAGGAAAGAAGTGTGCAGATGAAACATATGAAATAAATTTAAGCGCAAAGTAGATAAAGAAAATAATATGAGTGTTTCTCCATTATCTGGTTCATTACACTTTTTAGTGCTTATTAAAATGGTTAAATGATTTCATTTTGTTTGGAAAAAGGCAGGACGAAAAGGGGGTTGAGAGATTAAGGAGATAAACTGCTGAGGTTTCCATTTTGGAGCTGGTTTCAGAATGAGGCTACAATGAGAAAATTAATTTGTGGGTCTCTCTGGAGGAGCAGTCAACACCAGGCATACACCATACACCACATTCTATTTGCCTTTTTTTTTTTTTTCTTAATTGGCATGGCCTTCTCTGGGGAGAGCTCAGGATCAGCCAAATAGGAGGATAAATCACCTTTAGTGTAGCCCCTCCTGGGTCATGGATAATTTTTCTGACAGCCGTGTCAGATCAGTATGCTAATGGACCAGTGGTTTCCTCAGTACACCAGCATTGAAAGTGTAATTTCATTCCTATTAGCACACCTTTTCTCAGAGACACACTCTTCGTCGTAGCTAACAAAGGGCCTTGGTGCAGCTGGCAGAGAGATTTGGTAGGCCTTGCTTCTAGAACTACACTTTAATATTGAGAGGGCTTTTCTATCTGGTCTATTCGGGATGTAGGATCTTCTAGTTGGAGGCCATGGTCTTATCCCTGCATGATCGATTAGGCTGTTGGTGATGACATGGTCTTGAAGAGGTATATTTTCATGGTGGTGTGATTCATATGTGAAATGTCTTACGTGTGCTCATGAGATGGAACACTTATTCCTCAGCTTGTGGTGCTGTTTCAAGGGTCGGGCTGCCTTTAAAAGATGAGATCTAGTTGGAGGACTTGGCCCACTGAGGGCTTGCCTTGAGGGTTTATGGCCCAGCCCCACTTCCTGGCTACAGATGAATGTGCCCCATCAACTTCCTGCTTATGCTGTCGTGCCTTCCTTACCGCCGTGGACTGTATCCCCTCAGTCCATGAGACAACAGAAGTACTGCTCCCTTCCTTAAATGGCTTCTTACGAGGTATTTTGTCACAGTAATGAAAAAAGTAACAGATGTTGTAATTAATATTAAAATGCTTGCTTCTGCCCTGCACTGTGGCCTGAATGTCATTGGAGATTATCCTTCGAGGTTTTGTGTGCTGGGATCTAGGTACCCGTGTGGCCCTCTGGGAGTGGTAAGAGCCCTGCTGCAGTAGGACTTAATGAAGATGATGATGTCATGAATTCATTAGCCTTGAAGGGACTGATGCTGGTCTTGGGAACTTAATAACTGTGTGCGAACGGGTTGCTGTAAAGCAAGTGTGACTGCGTGGTTCTCCTCTTGCTTCCTACCTCACCAGGTGGCTCTCCCTCTGCATACTGCTAACTTCCTGTTTATTTCTCTGCCAACCATGTTGTGATACACCAAAGTAGTGATTGTCAATCTTCCTAATGAGGGAACCCTTTAATACAGTTCCTCGTGATTTGGTGACCACCCCCATCATAAAATTATTTTCACTGCTACTGTCATGAACCATAATATAGATATCTGTGGTTTCTGATACTCTCAGGTGAAGCCTGTGAAAGGATCATTTGACACCCTAAAGGGGTCATGACCCACATGTTGAGAACCACTGGGCCAGAGGCCCCTTGTCGAAATGATGGTGCTGCTGTTTCAGCCCTCCAATAGCCAGAACTGGGGGCGAAACAACAGCAAGAAGCCTCTTTGCAAGTTACCTGGCTTCAGGTAACTTGTTGCTATAGCAGCACAGAATGAACTAATGCACCAAGAAAAGTGTTGGGACTTTGACATATGCCTTTAAGACTCACTCCATAACTGGACTTAATTGAAAAATGCTAAGTGGGAGAAATGACGAGCTTCAAAATAAGCTTACAGAAAAGTATGCGAACAGGGAGACTACACACAGCCTGTAGGATGTTCTACACACAGCCTGTAGGATGTGCTACACACAGCCTGTAGGATGTGCTACACACAACCTGTAGGATGTGCTACACACAACCTGTAGGCTGTACTATACACAGCCTGTGGGCTGCACTACACACATCCCATAGGCTGCACTACACACAGCCTGTAGGCTGTAGCATACCTGCCCCACCAACAAACCTCTACCAACTGCAGCTTGGTGATTTTTAAGAATGACCTCAGATGCTAGGAGATCCAAGTTAGGCTTTAGGAAGTCTTTTCTTTCTTTCTTTCTTTCTTTCTTTCTTTCTTTCTTTCTTTCTTTCTTTCTTTCTTTTTTTCCCGAAAGTGAGGCCTTTAGATTCAGTTTTTGGGTGACTGGATGTCAACGTGTGCTTCTGGGCTAGGATTTAAGCATGCCCGTGATCTCCTCATCTCAGGTTACCTTCCACTCCTACCTCAACTGTGACTATTTTTGTCCTAAATGACGGTCAGATCTGAGGTTAAAGATTGCATGTCCTTTCATTCTGAGGGGAGGCCTCCACCTGGCGACGGAAACAGGCCACCCTTCTTCCCTTTGTGTGCTACACCCATCACACCTCTCAGCCCAACACATGAGCCCTACTTAGTAACACATTATCTCCCCCCCCCCCCACAAGGCTGTGAGCTCCTGCTAGACAAACACCAGTCTTATCCACTCTGAGATGAATCTTAGAGACATCACTAGGCCTGGCATGCAATCGCTCTTCGATAAGAAGCGCTGAATGGATTGGGAATAATAAAATGAGGTTCTCTCTTTGGGGAAATTACAAGAGATAGGACAATACTTATCAACTTCTAAGGTAAGGTAGAAAGGATGGGGCCCTTGAAGAGAGGTACGCGCCTTAAACACGGCGCTGGCTTAATGGACGAATGAAATGCAAACTGTTACGTGAGTGCGTAGCTCAGCGCAGGATGTGTGTGACAGAGTTGCTCTCTCGTAGGATACGATGTGGCTCAGAATGATGTTATGCAGCTGCTGGTTGAACCCTGCATTAAGGCTCTCAGAGGGAATCCTGGGAGCCAAGCAAGCATCTCCCCTTTGAACCTAAGAAACTGGCTTTTCACCTATCTCCCCCAACAATCTTAGTCTTCCCATAATGGTATAGGCACAGCCCTTTCTCCTCCCATCTTCTGTTTAGGCCCAAACAGGACGGCTCCCATGGGCCCGCCCATTAGATGGTCCCACTAGACAACCTGTGAATCTTGTGGTTGACAATAATGACTCCTAAGTGCAGAAAGGGGAGCCCTGTGTGCCTGTGACAATGGAAGGAAACTGGAAGGACAAGTCAGGGAAGTCCTTGGCTGTCAGGTCTCACTATTATCTCCCAGCAGAGTGCCTAATAGTTCACAGACCATCCATGCTGGATGCAGGGGATTGGCTTGGTAAGTGCTGTGCCCTACTCCCACCTTCCCTGCTGACAGAAACTCTGCCTCGCTCACTATGAGCATCATCATCCATAGGTGGGAAATCGGCAGAGGACGCTGCCTCTGGCCATCTGCAGTGGTAGGGGAAGGGGTATCAGATGCCACTGCATGGGGCTGGCTTGAAGTGGTGCCAAGGATGAGCCAAGCAAAAATCTTCTCTTTATCTCTCAGCCTCGCCTCCCAGGAGCCTGCAGTCTCTATTACTAAACCCTCTGCAAACTGCCGTGAGGGCGAAAAGCCAGCCTCTGCCTTCCATAATGGATTTGGGCATAAATGGGGACTGTTTCTAGGTAACTCACCCTGCCCTACTTTCTCCCACCTGCAATCTACCAAAGTCAACCAGAGAGCAAAAAGAGTAGGTCCAGAGATTTAAAACAGAAAAAAATCCCTTTTTTCATGATGCCCAAACTCACAAATATGCATTCTGTATTTATACAGCATATTAAAACTCCAAAACCTACAGTAATGCAACATTAAAACCAAGGAAGATGCCAGGCGAAGGGTTTATGGCATTGTTAGCTTGCCCACACTCGGATTCTGCATAATGAACCTCACCTTGAAATTCAAGCCGTATACCATGCAGCTGAGTTCGCCCCACCAGGCAAACCTTAAACCTTTTGCGTTCTGTGAATTCCATTACTTCAAATTGCAATATTAATAACTGAAATGTGTAGCCTGGAAAATGCTAATTTTTGCTTTTCCGTTCCCCCTGTTTTTTTTTCCTTTTATTAGTATCTCTCTCAAATTAGAGGAGTGGGAAAGGAAAAACAGTATGGACAAGGGGGGAACTCACCCCATGAGTGGGTAACACTAAGCTTTATGGGGGGGTGGAAACTGAGGCATGGCGGTGACTTTACCCGCTAGGAAAAATTGAGGCCTGAGGGGGGGGGGCGGTAAACTTTACTAAACTGAGAATAACTTTCCTGTAGAAACTCAATATTTTTTAGCTGAATTTTTTTGCCAATTCTGTGGTGAAACCCCAAGTCTCACCAGAGGAATGGTCCCAGCAGTAAAGAAAAGAAAGACAAAAGCCAAGGCATCTTGAAAGCTTAGAATAGGTTTGTTTGTTTGTTTGTTTTTCTTCTCATCACTTTCTTTTGCATTTTAAAATTTTAATTAATTTATTCAGATTACAACTTAATTGTTATCCCATCACTTGTATCCTCCCATTCCTCCCTCCCTCCCACTTTCACCCTATTCCTCTCCCCTGGGTCTATGACCAAGGGGCCCACCTCCCCCACTATATGGTCATAGGCTATTAAGTCGCATCTTGGCAGCCTGATTATTCTTCCTCTGAGTGCCACCAGGCCTCCCCACCAAGGCGAGGTGGTCAAATATCACCTGAATTATTATAATCAATTAAGATTATTAAAATATGATTGTGTGTATATTTGGTGAGTATGCATTTTGTTTGTTTGTATGTAGCTATGTATGTACATAGGTATGTATGTGCATTGTGAGCATGCCTGGTGACTGCAGAGGCCAGAAGAAGACAATGAATCTCCTGGGAGCTGGAGTCACAGATTGTTCTGAGCTCCCATGTAGGTGCTGAGGCTGGAACCTATTCCTCTGCAAGGTCAGCACATGCTCTTAACGACTAGGCCATCTCTTTATCGCCCACTTAAGGTGATTTTATATAGAAGGACATCTTTAATTACATTCAGGAAAGAGCTGTGCTGCAAAAAAAACAAAAGAAAGCGTTCTATTTTTAGTTATGGAATTCACCGAGTGTAATTTAATTTATAAAGTATCTCGGATGACAGTAGGCTTTCGTAGTGGCGTAGGGAGTAAGCCCCACACAGGTTACACAATAGCATCAACAATATATATTGCCTAGTGGGAGAGCTACCCCCATTCCTCTCGCAGAAACCAATACAGGAGTCTAAGGTAATAGACCCATAGATAACTTTGGCTTCTTGTGCCATCTGTTGTCAGCTTAGCAGAAAGGTCAGTGACTACAGCCAGACTTCTTAATGGATTAGGTCCAGGATGGTCTTAGCCCTTGGGGGTGTTTGTGGCACTGAAAAATTATAAGAATGGCTTTTTGTGCCAAGAGATATGACCATGAAGTATATATTTCTTTGATTCTTGGCTAAGATTTGTTATAAACAGCGCTGAGCTGGTGAACACTGGCCCAACTAAAAAGAAAGGAAGAAGATAAAAGGGGAGAAAAAGACATATTCCCTCTCTACAAAGTAGTCATAGATGTCATTGTCAACTTCCAGAACTTTCTCCACCAAAGTGCACTGAGGGCTTCTGCTCACACACCTTAGTAAGCCGGTGTCATTTCTGTTTTGTTTGGAACCGCAGTGCTGGGGGCTGGAGATGCTTCTGCCTGGGTTCTCACCCTGAGCAGATGATTATAAGTTAGAGCAGCAACTTTAGGACCAGGTCCCAGCTCCCACCCTGTTCACTGGCAGCAGCGAGATGCAAGTGCGCAGAGTGGGATAAGCCAAGCTGGGAGAGAGGGTTTCACCCCAGGGTGTTTAACTAAAAAGACATCTTTTCAAATGACCAATAAGCCAGTGGATAGAGTGGAAAGAGATTTAATGAGGCAGGAGGGAGGGAGGGAGAAAGGAAGAGAGGGGGTGGGGAGGGAGGGAAGGAAGAGAGAGAGAGACAGAGAGAGAGAGAGAGAGAGAGAGAGAGAGAGAGAGAGAGAGAGAGGGAGGGAGAGGCCAATGGAATTCAGAAGCTGACACCTGTCAAACTGAAGACAGGAGGGAAAGGAATTTTCCTCAGTCCATCAATCCTGTTCAGAAGTGGCTTTTCCTGTCTTGGTCAGTTTATTGAATCCAAAAGGTGCTTACCTCAGCCAAGACAGGCTGCCCTCCCTTCTCCCACCTCTATTCTCAGGTCCCCACTCTTCTAACAGATGGTAGCACACACGAGCATTTTTTTCCTTCTGATGCTAAGCATGATTTACAGGCTTGAGTTATTATTTATCATTATTCATTTTCTGTCAGCTGTGCATTGAAGGTTAATAGAAATGCCAGCATGCTCACTGATTTACTTAGTAAAATATTTGTTCCAAGGTTTAGGTCATATGATTGGTGTCTGAGTGAGTTTCAGGTTTATGCATTATGAAAAGCAAGATGACTTGACCTTCAGCCACCAACACTAGCACCATATATTACTCCGGAGAGTGACCTTCAGAGCCCTAGGATGGAAGAGATGTATTCAACACATGTTAGCCCCCTCCATATTGCCGGCATTGTATACATACCAGCTGAGTTTATGTGATGTAAGCCGAGCCCTGGAACCCATCTAATGAATGGGAGGCAGATGAGATGTAAACTCGGGCTAAACCAGACCCTTGTCTTAAGATAATAAACTGCCCTTGCAGCCCGGCTGCACTGAAGCTGTGTATACACACACAGGGACCAATCACTTTACCTTTCCTCTTGGGCTCTTTTACAGATCAGGAGGATGCAGACCCACAGGCAAAGAATGATGCCTTAGCAAAGTGGGCTGAGATGAGGAATTAGGATACCAGGAGGAGGTGGGGCTTGGGTGTTGGGGGTGGCTTGGGGACTCACCATAGTGCTGCCCTTGGCCTGAGATTCCAGAGATGGCTTACAAGGGACAGACATGAGCCTTGGTTCCTAGAAAGTTGGAGTCAGGCTGGCAGAAGAGACACATAGAGGTTGGCACCAGGATGCTATGGACACAAAAGCTGCTTAAAGGTGGAGAGTGCATGCTGACATCCTCAGAAGCCAGCAGTAAGGGATACTCTAGACTCTAGCATCAAGAGGTAGTCATCTGACCACATGCTGGGTTTGAGTCCCAAGCTCAGAATGAGGATGTGTGCATTGCCATCCCAATTCCACTAGGAAAGCTGACTTAATTTCTTAAAGACCCTTATTATAATGAGGACAAACATACGCATGGATGTGCACATGTGTGTATGGTTTATTCAGGCACGTATACACTTGTGTTCGTGTCCATCTAGAGGCCAGAAGTCAACCACAGTGTCTGTCGTCAAGGGATATCTATCTTGGTTTTGGATACAAGGTCACTCACTGGCCTGGAAGTTGCAAAGTAGAATAGAATGGCAGGTGAGTAAGCCCCAGGGATCCCCCTGTCTGCCTCATCAGCACAGGCACAACAAGTGCGTCCCATCATTTCTGTAGTGTGTGTGTGCACGTATGTGCATGTGTGTGTGCATGTGCGTGTGTGTGTGCATGTGTGTGTGTGTGCATGTGCATGTGTGTGTGTGTGTGTGTGCATGTGTGTGTGTGTGCATGTGCATGTGTGTGTGTGTGTGTGCATGTGTGTGTGTGTGTGCTTGCGTGTGTGTGCGTGTGTGCTTGTGCATGTGTGCGTGCGTGGGTGCGTGGGTGCGTGCGTGCGTGTGTGTGTGTGTGTGTGTGTGTGTGTGTGCATGTGTGTGTGTGTGCTTGCGTGTGTGTGCGTGTGTGCTTGTGTGTGTGTGCGTGTGTGCGTGCGTGGGTGCGTGCGTGCGTGCGTGTGTGTGTGTGTGTGTGTGCATGTGTGTGTGTGTGCTTGCGTGTGTGTGCGTGTGTGCTTGTGTGTGTGTGCGTGTGTGTGTGTGTGTGTGTGTGCGTGTGTGTGTGTGTGTGATAGAGCTGGTATGGGATAGCGTATTTGCCTCTATTATGATTCTATAATGGGATGGTGAGGAGCTTGCTGAGAACAGCTGGAAAATCGTAGTGTTGGAGACAAGACCTGACTTGTGAGAGGGAAGGAAATGATGTCAGTTGGTGGGGAAAACTGGGTCCTGTTGGGTTCCAGGAATATGTCACATTCTGGAGCCAGGGATAAATGCTAGAGTGTTTTAGAATCAAACTCATTGTTTCATTTCCCTAAACTGTCTCTCTTCCCTAGAGCTGTGCCAACTAACCACCAGCGTCTCTTTCCACCAGGTGCCACTTCCAAATCTGAAGGCATTCCTTTAGGCCTTTAGAATTGCCTCAAATTCAGGTTTAAAACTCCAAGGTCAATTGACTTCTCCATTGGGTCTCCCCTATTGCTCTACACCAGCTGTCCAAAACCAGCTGGGCTTTCCCTCTTAGAGGTCATATGCATGTCTAAGTTGATTCGCCTGGACCCAGGTAACCAAATTCTTTAATGATTCGTGCCAGTGGGAGGAAGTGTTTTGATCCTTAAATTACTGCCTTTGGTATGGTCTTATTTAATATCCAAAACTTCATCCACTTCTAAAAGTACTATGGTCTCTCTTTTCTACCTGGGGGTTATGGCACTAGAAAAATAACCCACGTTGGACAAAGACCAAGGAAGGTGACCTAACAGACAATGGAAATCTCCAAATCAGGAACTAAACACAAGAAAGTCACCTTCAGAGAAAGCAAACAATGGAAATGTCTCCAGAGACTCCCCCCCCCCACATCCCTCACACACATGCATATATAATCCATATACATATATAATCCATATGCATATACATATATATCTCCACCACCCCACACACTGGGCATGCCAAAGTAAACTCTTAGACATAGTGCATGAAATGGAAGGCTGTCTGCTGGTTGTATATTTAGCCAAAAAAGATAGACATTGGGTTGCTTGTGTTGTATAACCCCTATATTCAAGACTTCTGGCAGTCTAGTAAACAAACTCTTTAGAATGAAGGCCAGATACGGGATAAAGTTATCAGTACTTATTATTTATCATTGGATTACACTTAAGAGTAGATAGGACCTAAGAGTTCACCAAGGGCAGGCTCTAGATTTGCTGATCTGTGCTTGATGGAAGCAGAGGCAGGCATGACACAGGGATGACCCAGACCCTGGGCATGACACAGAGATGACCCAGGCCCTGGGCATGACACAGAGATGACCCAGGCCCTGGGCATGGCACAGAGAGGACCCAGACCCTGGGCATGGCACAGAGAGGACCCAGACCCTGGGCATGGCACAGAGAGGACGCAGACCCTGGGCATGGCACAGAGATGACCCAGACCCTGGGCATGGCACAGTGAGGACCCAGACCCTGGGCATGACACAGAGAGGACCCAGACCCTGGGCATGGCACAGAGAGGACCCAGACCCTGGGCATGGCACAGAGAGGACGCAGACCCTGGGCATGGCACAGAGAGGACGCAGACCCTGGGCATGGCACAGTGAGGACCCAGACCCTGGGCATGGCACAGAGAGGACCCAGACCCTGGGCATGGCACAGAGAGGACGCAGACCCTGGGCATGGCACAGAGAGGACCCAGACCCTGGGCATGGCGCAGTGAGGACGCAGACCCTGGGCATGGCACAGAGATGACCCAGACCCTGGGCATGGCACAGAGATGACCCAGACCCTGGGCATGGCACAGAGAGGACCCAGACCCTGGGCATGGCACAGAGAGGACCCAGACCCTGGGCATGGCACAGAGATGAGGACACAGACCCTGGGCATGGCACAGAGAGGACCCAGACCCTGGGCATGGCACAGAGAGGACCCAGACCCTGGGCATGGCACAGAGAGGACGCAGACCCTGGGCATGGCACAGAGATGACCCAGACCCTGGGCATGGCACAGTGAGGACCCAGACCCTGGGCATGGCACAGAGAGGACCCAGACCCTGGGCATGGCACAGAGAGGATGCAGACCCTGGGCATGGCACAGAGAGGACCCAGACCCTGGGCATGGCACAGTGAGGACCCAGACCCTGGGCATGGCACAGAGAGGACGCAGACCCTGGGCATGGCACAGAGAGGACGCAGACCCTGGGCATGGCACAGAGAGGACCCAGACCCTGGGCATGGCACAGAGAGGACCCAGACCCTGGGCATGGCACAGTGAGGACCCAGACCCTGGGCATGGCACAGAGAGGACCCAGACCCTGGGCATGGCACAGAGAGGACGCAGACCCTGGGCATGACACAGAGAGGACGCAGACCCTGGGCATGGCACAGAGATGAACCAGGCCCTGGGCATGGCACAGAGAGGACCCAGACCCTGGGCATGGCACAGAGATGAGGACCCAGACCCTGGGCATGGCACAGAGAGGACGCAGACCCTGGGCATGGCACAGTGAGGACCCAGACCCTGGGCATGGCACAGAGAGGACCCAGACCCTGGGCATGGCACAGAGAGGACGCAGACCCTGGGCATGGCACAGAGAGGACACAGACCCTGGGCATGGCATAGAGAGGACCCAGACCCTGGGCATGGCACAGAGAGGACGCAGACCCTGGGCATGGCACAGAGAGGACGCAGACCCTGGGCATGGCACAGTGAGGACCCAGACCCTGGGCATGGCACAGAGAGGACGCAGACCCTGGGCATGGCACAGAGAGGACGCAGACCCTGGGCATGGCACAGAGAGGACGCAGACCCTGGGCATGGCACAGAGAGGACCCAGACCCTGGGCATGGCACAGAGAGGACGCAGACCCTGGGCATGGCACAGAGAGGACCCAGACCCTGGGCATGGCACAGAGAGGACCCAGACCCTGGGCATGGCACAGTGAGGACCCAGACCCTGGGCATGGCACAGAGAGGACCCAGACCCTGGGCATGGCACAGAGAGGACACAGACCCTGGGCATGGCACAGAGAGGACGCAGACCCTGGGCATGGCACAGAGAGGACCCAGGCCCTGGATGTAACCTTTGCTCCTCTCCATTTGCAGCTGCTCCAGACCAGGCCTTCACCACCAGCTGTTTACTGGGCTCCAGATGCTCAGACTGGAAGGCTCACACTCAGAAAGTCATACCTCCTCTCTTTGAACAAGAGTAGACATGCCAGGAAACCCATGATATGTCAGAAATGTTGATGGTAAAATACTACAATGTAATAACAGGGGCAACCTTCAGAGGACTAAGGAAACAAAGCAATTTAAATCTCATTTAAATAATTCCCCCTTCTTCTCCATTGTCATCCTACACTGTTCAGAGGCCCCATCTGAATTCTGAGGACATCTTCACTCTCCCACAGTGGGGGCCGGGTGCTGGAAATGTCCTTTCATTTAATTTCCAGTACTAGCTAAATTATCTATTGCCACAATCTGTGATTGATTTAGTTTTTATTGCTCTTGGCTGTGACAATCTATAAGGACCCAGCTGATTTTCCGTTTTTGGGTTTTAGGCTTTATTGCTGTCATTTTAATGACAGATATTAAACACAGAGCATTGTCATCTGTTTTTCCTCTGGCGGGCTTAGCTGAATGCTGTATTTGAACACGAAATGACTTAGGAACTCGCCCTTCCAAAGCCACCGTCCTCTTCTTCCCAAGCAACTGGGGCAGACATCTAGGAGTTCTGAGGAAGAATGTATGTATTCCAGACCGATTTCATTCTGTTCACCAAGGGCATGGTAAATAGCAGCAGCATTCTATTTTCCATTATGGCATGCTTACTTTACAAAATAGTGGACCTTATTATGGCATGTACATAAATAGATAATATGGCCAAATATTTTATGAATTAATGACGACTTTGCAAAATCTTTTCCATGTGTAATTTTCCACCAAAAATGCTTCCTTCTCTTTCTTTCTTTCTTTCTTTCTTTCTTTCTTTCTTTCTTTCTTCCTTCCTTTCTTTCTCTCTCTCTCTCTCTCTCTCTCTCTCTCTCTCTCTCTCTTTCTTTCTTTTTCCTTTTCCTTTCTTTCTTAAACTTTAAAAATTTTTGAGTCAGAGTTTCATTATGTAGCCCTGGCCTGGACTTCAGTACACACACACACACACACACACACACACACACACACACACACACACACACAGAGCCTTGAACTCACAGAGATCTCCTTGTGTGTGCCTCCTGAGTGCTAGGATTAAAAGTGTTCACCATCCCACTCATCTTTTTCTTTTTCTTTTGAAATACAGTCTTGTTATGTAGCCAAGGCTGGCCCTGAGTTCACAGGTTTCTGCCTCTTAAATGGAGGGATTAAAAGCCTGCACTTCTGAGCCAAAAGGTTAAGACTCATTTATAAACCCAGAAAATCACCTACTGTGTGCAAGAAAATTATTCTAAGTATAAGAAAACTCAAGGAAGCCTCTGGTCATATTTTCTACAAATTTCTGATTTACAGATGAAACCAAGCATGTACATTAAAAATCCATATCATGAAGTATAATATAGGTTATAGCAAATAATAAGTGAGCATGAACACTTCCTGTGGATATATGAAATGGTGAGAAATGTCCTCGAGTTGGGGGTGAGAGAAGAATAAGAAGGAGAAGGTAAATGGGCGAGGAGGCCTTTAGATGCCTTTTCTCAGCTGCAGAAGACTCAAACCCAACCTAGGCCAACTTACTCGCTCAGTAGACTAGGTCAGCCTCTCTAGAAGGATCAAAGGCTTCCAGAACTTAATGGCAGTTGGAACCATTCTCAGAGCACTGCCACACAGTGCTGCATTAATGTGCTGGTTGTGCTTCTATGTCAGTTGAACAGGGAATTTTTTAAAAAAGACACTGTTTTCTTTCTGATCTTTCTGACCGTTATGACACGATTCATGGACAGTAAGGATGAAAAGGGGGATGCTGCCATTAGCAAAATTCAGTCAAACTGTAGAGTTGGAGTTTTGCCCACCGGTAGTCAGGAAATACAGTTAAGAACAAATAGAAATTCACATTTATATTTAGTGTAAGCATATGCATGAGTATTGTATTTAGATGGCATAAAAGGATGAATTTTCAAAAATGTTTTTGTTCATTATTCTTTTTCTTGGACGAAGACTAGAGGGTGCACAGCTTTTTTCCCATGATCCCTCAGAGCTCCGGGTGCATGTGATGAACAGTGGGCACAGACAGGGTTCAAAGAAGCGAGGAGAAGACTAAGTGCTGACCTTTTTCTACCACATGTGTCCATCCCTAATAAACACGGATGAATTTTAAGTTAACCCCAGAAGCCTGATCCTGTAGCAAGGCTATAAGGCATTGATGGCATTTCTTCTGGAAGAAAAAAAAAAGCCCGAGTTAAGTCAAATTCATTAGTTTACTTAATAAATACTTACTGAATACTCATCCTATTCCAGCCACGGTCCAGGGGACTGTGGATAACTGATGGGACACACTTGGTGAAACTGTGTAGTACTTCTGAAGCATAAAGGAGATGGGAGGAAATGACTCTGAAACACCTCAAGACATGAGTGGGTACTTATGTTAACATGCAGTCTGGGTGGGGCTAATAGATCAAGGAGAAGAGACTGAAATGCTGGCTCCGCTGAGAGTTTCCTCCAAGAATTTACAGACTAACTCACACACACACACACACACACACACACACACACACACACATACACACACACATACACACACACAAACACACACACACACATACACACACATACACACACACAAACACACACATACACATACACACACACACACACACAAACACACACATACACATACACACACACACACACAAACACACACATACACATACACACACACACACAAACACACACACATACACACACACAAACACACACACACACATACACACACATACACACACACAAACACACACACACATACACACACACACACACACACACACACACACACACGCACGCACACACACATACACACATACCCTAACACTCATATCCTAAACTGAGGAATTCAGCAAGTACTCAAATACTCTCTGGAACCTTCCAGTCTCATGCATCAGGGAGGAGGGGGGCGGATTTCCATCAATCAGTTCACAGTCACCATTACCATCAAATGTCCTTCCTAATCCTCCAGCCAAGAGCTAAGATTTGCAGTGGTCCTGAGCTCATAGCCTCTGCTGGAAGAGCTCTAGGAAGAAAAGAGCCTAACAGAAAAGGCAAATGTCGCACCTGTATCTACGGTTCAGGCAGAGGAGCCAGCTCAGGTACCACGGAGTCCACCAGCCAGAGAATGCAGTGTTAAAGGTTCTCTGAGCTATTGCTTACTATTTCCAACTTGAATGTTAAGGTCAGAAACAGGTTGGGAATCAAGCTGTGATCAACTTTTCTGGTACTTCAGGAAGGCTATGACCACTGTATCTTCTGCTAGTATTATTGCTACTTTACAGTCACTTCTTTTACTCTCGCACAGCTATTCTGAGTACTGCATTGGGGGGTGTTACAGGAGTCTTCTTAAAATCCTGCAAAGTAGGCACTGCTATATTCATTCCATCAAGAACCGGGAAAAGCAAAGGAAAAACCAAAATGAAACAACAACGGGAAAAAAAAAATCTATTAACTAGTTTACCCAAGGCTGTGCATCTCAAGAGAACATGAGTAGCATTTGAATCACATTTTGCTTGAATCTAAAAGTTTTGTGCTTATCCAATAACTTGTACTATCTCTGGTGTAAACAAGAACCCAGCGTCTTTAAGTAGGTGGGGAGCTCTTCAGCAGAGGCAGAGGAGCAGGAGCAGGCATGGCTCTGCATATATCTCAGGCATCACTCATAGAGACCATCCACCTCTACAAGCTCCTGGGATGGTGGCATACTCTCGCTGTTGGCCTAGCTGTTATTCTTGCATTGATCTGCCTGTGTGAGCAAACTACAAACTGAACCAGTCAGTCAGTCTTGGACCAGCTTCCCAACTCTGTGTGAAGTTATAGGCCTCCAAAGTAACTAACGGGTCCGAGGGATTATCATGTAAAATATGTGAACCCACATCTGATTTTCTTAATCATTTAAAAAATTTTGTGTGTGTATGGATGCTTTGGCTGCATGTATCACTATGCACCATATGCATGCAGTATCCACAGAGGCTGGAAGAGATAACTGATCCTTGGGACTTACACATGGCATGGGTGTGAGGAGGGAAACTTGGGTCTTGTGGCAGGGCAGCCAGTGCTCATAAACTGAGCCATCTCTCTAGCTACTCCTCTCTCTCTCTCTCTCTCTCTCTCTCTCTCTCTCTCTCTCTCTCAATATTTTTATTTCTTGAAAATTGTGCATGCACGACACACACACACACAAACACACACACACACACACATCACATCACATTATTTCCCCCCACCGCCCTACCTTCCCACTGCCACCAGTGTATGCCTCTAGAGCCAATCACTCTCTTGACTGGATTCTGCAGGAAAAAATTCATGCCTGCTACTGAAAATGAGGCCAGATGCCAAGGCTGAGGAAATCATAGGTTCAAGGTTCCTTGTTGTTTCCCTAAATGGTCATGTCCTCAAATTGGCTTCAAAATATTCTGATGTCCACCCCCAGATCCATGATGCCCAACCTTGATCCGGAAGCTAATTGGAGTAGCCAGTGCTTAATGAGACTCCTTACTGTACACAGCTGCCACAGGGGCCTGGCCACATGTGGTGAGTCTTTTATAAGCCGTGGGAACATCTTAGAAGTCTCAACAATGTGAAATCTTAGGGGTCTGAAATATCTCAGGCTGCCTCGCAGGCCTAGAAATAACTGGGACAATTTATTGAGCTTAGCTTGTGTTTAGAAAATTTCACACTGGGGTGGGAGTCGTCTTCTGTCACGTTGCCAGCACCTCTTGATGCTGATGTCTCAGAAGAGCTTCGTGGTTATTAGGTCACAGAGCTCAGAGCCAAGCAAAGGGAGGATGGGACTAAGCAGGCACGAACAGACTCCCGGCACACTGTGAATAGCAGTGAGGGTGTTCTTTCTATTTAAACACACCTGGACGGCAGATCTTTGCAAATACAAGTGAGGAAGGCCAGTGTCTTACAGATGAGAGACAATGCATCAAGGAAGGACCCAGGACTTGTATGTCGGGGGCAGGTGTTTTATGAGCTGCTGGTGCCATTACTGCCCTTCAGCACTGGCTGATGTAGGTAGGCCATTTTCTTTTTAAGTGAAGTGATTTGCCTGGGATCACACAATTGGTCTATAGGTCCACTTCTGTCTTTCTCTCACAGACGGTGAGCCGCACGACCTCATCATCACCAAAGAAGCCACTCACAAAAATATAGGTCCAAAGGCCCATCACAAAGAAATTAAAAACAGGCTGAGCAGGAAGTCTTCCCTCTTTCGAAGTACTGTGGTTCGTCCATAGGGAAGCCAAGGGTTCGGAGGCTGCAAGTGCACACCGCTCATACAGAGGATGGGCTGGGTGCACAGGTGCCTACAACTCCAGCTGCAGGGGATCCAATGCCTTCTTCTGGCCCTGAATACCTACATTCACAGGCAGGCAGGCAGACAGAGAGACAGACAGGCAGATGCACACTTGTATACATGCACACATGTATACACACACACACACACACACACACACACACACACACACACACACACACACACACACTTAAAAAAAACTTGAATAGGGAAGGCAGGCTCAGATGCCAAGTCAGGTTCTTCTGGGATGCTCTGACATTTGCCTCTCCCCTGCTGAAATCACAGCTTGTGCATTAGGTATCCTGTGCTTTCCTGATCCCAGGACTAGAGTCTGGGGGCTTTCCACTCTTCCTACTGCCTGTCTCCAGCTGAAGAAGCAGTCAGGTGTACCCGGTGCTGTTGCCATGGGAACAACCAAGCCAGGAGAAGGTGCTATTCAAAAGTCTACCTGGGTCCAGCTCAAAGTGAAGGAGAGAGGTACTCTCTAGAAGGTGCCATTTCTCATCTCCCTGCCTGTCACACTAGGAGGGAGCCTAGTCACAACACGAACCACATTGCCTCATCTCATCATTTCCTGACCAGCCACCAGAAGCCATGTGTCTCTGTCTCCAAAGACAGGCGCCCAGTCAACTCCCTCAGATGCAAAAGGTCCTTTGTTCTCCTGAAAATTTGCCTTTGTTGGCGAGGTTGCTGTTGTTGAGGTCTTGGGTGGGAGGAAAATGCCGACAACTTGAGTTTTTAATACGGTAAACGTCAGTGTTTATGCCTGCGCAGGCTGGCCTAATTATCCCGTGTCCTCTAAAATCTTCTGTTGTAATTACCACTCACTGCAGTGACACCTACTGCTGAAGGGAGAGCCATCAGCTGCAGGAGCTCAGAGCCCGCAAGCACACTCAGCAAATGGCAGGCAACACCAGCAGCCTGGGCTAGTTTTGAAATGGTGGGAGCCATTTTCCCTGGTCTCCCTAGAGTAAATGCCACCCTGGCTGAAAAGTTGGAAATGTTTGTCAGACAGGGAACAAAGCTGTGAATGAATCCTACAGTAATTTGCTTTCCCACAATCCCTTCCTTTCCCCAATCCAGCCTACAGAGGCAATGGATGGAGGCTGGGGGTTGGGAGAGACAATTAGCCCCACTGATAGCTGGTATGTGGCACCACTATAGGTATAATAGCCTTTGTGTTATCTACATACTTACTGTGGCACACGGAGAACTAGCAGAGGAGTTGAGACAGCTCCAGAGAATGGCTTTTTAAAGTAAACACTATGTTAAAGAGACTAATCCTTCTGAAAAAAAAAATTGCCCATTAGTATACATGTGTGGTATTGGATTTACATTCACAGTGTGGAGGGAATGCTTTGGCCTAGTGTCCATGCTTGGAACTGTACAAAGCAGGGAAGGGGGGGGAAGGAAGAGAAGAAAGAGGGGGGAAATCAATATATCCCGTGTAAGTAAAGTCACAGCAACCTTTAAAATAATAAGACAAATCCATTTATTTCACAAATGTCTTCATTTCCAAATGCCATTGTTTGGGGCATTCCGCTGTCACGGTCCATGACATTTTCGAAAACCCGGCTCTTAATCATTTAGGTGTAGCCGGACTTCTCCGGCAACAGGCAAGTTAAAAGATTATACATTCACCCTGCTGCTCCGGAGGCGGGGAAGATCGACTTTAACAGCCTTGTCCTGTGGGGTGAAGGAGGGAGGCTGGCAGTGGGGGAAGAGGCTCTGAGAAAGACAAGGCTTAAATATGGACAGAAAAGCTCAGTTGTATTGCTATATACAATGAAAAGTAATTACAGAGAAAAATGAAAGCTGTTTCTTGCTGTTAGCAGGAAGAATAAGAGAATTCTGTACCTTTTTAAAGCTCCGAGTCCATTTTGATGTAATTGGTTCTGGAATTATTTATGACATTAATTGCTGCGCTATCGACTGCCTGTCAGTGGTTCTGGCAGTTAGTCCATCTTTCTTAGTAGAGACAGCCTGCTCAGCCCAAACTAGACTGACAAGCTAATTACACCCATCTTCCCCTTCAATGACAAATGCTGTTCATCAGAAACCTTTCTAGAAATAAGCTCTCATTCTTTCCCCTTTTTCCTGAGCCAGACAGAACGGATATCTCAAGGTGCAGATCACAGCTAAAACTCAGCTCACAGGGCTATTAGCTCCGAACATCTCACTTGAGCCAAAAACCCTAAGCATCTTATGTTATCAAACTGCATGTCATTCCCGGATGCTACTTTTCAGGCATGAGCAGGGGCCCAGCCTGTCAGTCAGCGCAGCGCAGAGCGAGCCCAGCTGACTAAATTAGCCAGGCTCTTCTGTAACCATCTACCCCAGCTGGCTCAGGTGATGATACGAAGTCAGCAAGCGGCCTTTGATTTCCACAGTGAATGCAGGTGTGTGTGTGTGTGTGTGTGTGTGAGAGAGAGAGAGAGAGAGAGAGAGAGAGAGAGAGAGAGAGAGAGAGAGAGAGAGAGAGAGGCAGGGTAGATTTATGGTTGCTTATTGCAGGAACCCATTTTGTGGAGGCAATTGGGGGGGAGTCCCTCTAATTACCTGGTAGCTTTATCCAAACGGCTCCTCATGACTGAATTGTGTAATCAGTTCTTGAATTTAAGGTATATGCAGCTTGTAGCTGGAGGTATTGTGTCTACATCATCGGACGGCTACATTTGGTAACTCAGGGAAAGACACGGAGAAGGATGTTGCTTGGCCCCAGGAGCATTGTAGGCTACTTTGGGAGACAAAACATGCTCATGTAGGCAGGTGGGGAAAATGACTGACAGCACTGCAGAAAGATGCAGTCTTCTTTGGAAATGCCAGCTAGCGTATTCCCTTCTGTGGGCCTGCCCTTTGTTGGTGGGAAGTCAGCTGCATTCATTCTATCTTAAATGCTACAAACATCTAGAGCAAGGAAGCTTCACCTGTGCCTTGTTACTTGGGCTCGACAGAGAGGCTCGCATCCCAGGCTCTCTCTACCTGGGCCATAGGTGTGTCACAAACCTACAGCCAAACCTGTGATATAAACTTACCACAATCCTACCTCCCAGATGAGGTTTCACAGAAATATGTTTCCAGAAATTATTAAGACATCGCTTAAAGAAGAAGCCCAACATTCGGCTGGAAGGTAGGAAAATATTAGAAGAAAGTATGAGCCCTTGAGTCTGAATAGCCATTGGAGGTAGCTACTTGGAGAAAATGCTCAGAAAGCCTTTGAGACCGTGGTTAGCATTAGTGCATTGGCATCCTGCTTTAAAAACTCATTACTGTCTTTACTTATGATTGAATAGGGTGTTTATAGAGGTAAGGAGGGGAAAAGCAGGGCAGGCTGGGGTGAATCTGTATTGTGCGAGCTAACAGGAACTGTATTTCTGACAACTCTGTTTCTCCAGGATCCATTTTTTTTGAGAACCGGAAGGAGGAAGTAGAGGTACCACCATGATGATCCTTAGCTCCTCTGAGGGTTGTGGCTGTGGCGTCAGTTGCTTGTTTGTTGACTCCACTGGTTGCTGCAATGAGCGTCCGGCACTCACATGTCTTCCGGCTCCTGCCAGACCTTGTCTTCCAGTATTCCCAACATGTGCCCCAGGTGCCAGCAGAGCACTGCTCATCGGAGGCTCAGAAAGGGTAAGGCGTCTTCAGGCTTCCGGAGTCCTACACTGTCCTCCTGATTTGTAGGTTGTGACTTATCCCTGCTCCTTACCTCGTGGTGGTGGTGTTTGATTGTTTGTTTGCTGGCCCAGTGCTAATGTGAAGAGTGAACCCTACATGCATGCAGGGTCCACATGAACGGATTCAGTCAGCTAAGGGTCAAACGATGTTCTCAGCTGGGCAGATTATGTAAGTACCCACACCTCTAGGCTCCGTTTTCTTTACAGTCGTCACTAACCAATATGGGGTGACAACTGTTTGCACAGCCCTGCTAGTGTGTTCAGTATTGGAAGTAATTTAAAGATGACCCAAATGACACAGGAGGGTACACCCATGCTATATTGCAAATGTTGTGATAATTTACATATGATACAAGAGGGTATGCCCATGCTATATTGCAAATGTTCTGATAATTTACATATGATACAAGAGGATACACCCATGCTATATTGCAAATGTTCTGATAATTTACATATGATACAAGAGGGTACGCCCATGCTATATTGCAAATGTTGTAATAATTTACATATGACACAAGAGGGTACACCCATGCTATATTGCAAATGTTGTGATAATTTACATATGACACAAGAGGGTACACCCATGCTATATTGCAAATATTGTGATAATTTACGTATGATACAAGAGGGTACGCCCATGCTATATTGCAAATGTTCTGATAATTTACATATGATACAAGAGGGTACGCCCATGCTATATTGCAAATGTTCTGATAATTTACATATGATACAAGAGGGTATGCCCATGCTATATTGCAAATGTTGTGATAATTTATATCCAAAGTTAAGTGCCCACTGGCCCTGTAGAGTCCAGGGAACTATACCCCATGAGCCCTAAGGCTGACTGTGCTTATATTTATAAAGCTCTGGGGGGGGGGTCCCTATATTTATATAATCTACTGGTGGTTCTTTTTCATTAATGATACTCTGGATAAATCAGGACACTAGGGAAGTTCTAGGTGCCTCAGGATTGCTCATTGTCTGGCTAGTGCAAGATTCTGAGAGGAGAGATTCCAGATTTCAGACATGGCCATTGTGTGACGTAATCAGAGTCTGACTGGCCATGCTCTAACTAGGGGACTGAGGAGAGAAAAGCTGCATGAGGTAGGAGCTCTAGAGTCTTAAACACCAGGTATTTTCTTTTTTAAAAAAATATATTTTATTAATTTCTTCATATTACATCTCAATTGTTATCCCATCCCTTGTATCCTCCCTCCCTCCCATTTTCCCCTTACTCCCCTCCCCTATGCCTGTGACTAAGGGGGACCTCCTCCCCCTGTATATGCTCATAGGGTATCAAGTCTGTTCTTGGTAACCTGCTGTCCTTCCTCTGAGTGCCACCAGGTCTCCCCATCCAGGGGATGTGGTCAAATATGGGCACCAGAGTTCGTGTGAAAGTCAGTCCCCACTCTCCACTCACCTGTGGAGACTGTCCTGTCCTTTGGCTAGATCTGGGTAGGAGTTCAAAGTTTACTGCATGTATTGTCCTTGGATGGTGCCATAGTTTGAGCAGGACCCCTGGGCCCAGATCCGCCCATCACAATGTTCTTCTTGTATTCTCCCATGCTTCTCTCACCTAGAGTCCCAATAGGATGTCCTCCCCTCTGTCCCACTTTCCTGGTAAGTGAAGGCTTTCATGGGACATGCCCCTTGGGCTAACACCAGGTATTTTCTTCTAACACCAAACACTTGCAGTTTGTTATCATAAAGAAATGCTACAAATATAAGCTACTGACACAGTGCAGAGCAGTGCCACTTGTCCTACTAAGGAATATAAGTAGGGTGAGTTTTCTTTGTGATTTCATAGCGTTAGATCCACTGGCGCTGCTAGGGGCCTGCGCATGCGTACTTGGGTAGCTAGGGACCCTAAGAGTAAGGCCATCTCTCTGCCACAAGAGGAATAGCAAGCCCCGCAGTTTAATGTATTTAGTCTCTCTCATTCTGTTTTATCACCTCTAAAATAGTGTTTTTAATCCCTGATGTTCAAATATTTATTTACATGTAGGACACTTCTCTTAGCTCTTGACAAAAATAGCTACCACTAAACATAGTTATTGTTAACAATATTATTATTATTATTATTATTATTATTATTATTATTATTATTATTAATAGAAAAGTAATGCATGGATATAAAATGTAACCCCCAAAATAAGGCATATGTGATGGAACATGTGTCCTGATGCTGGAAACATGTCCTACTCCAGTCAGTGGGGAGATGGGGCGGTGAGCATCTTGCATTCAGTTATTTAATGGGACTTTAATGGGACATGCTTGAGATCTCCTATTCTGAAGAACATTGATACATCTCAAGATTTGTTGGGGTTGGGACTTGAGTTTATATATATATTCATTCAGATTATATCTTGATTGCTTTATATATTATAATTTATTCAGATTATATCTCGATTGTTATCCCCTCACTTGTATCTTCCTGTTCCCACCCTCTTTCCCCCTTTGGCCCTATTCCCCTCCCCTAGACCTCTGACGGAAGGGGACCTCCTCCCCCGCCATATGACCATGGCCATTATTCTTTATGCATAATATATATCTTACCACGTGGCCTACAGAGAATGCTGCACAATATTAAACTTCACATGTGCATGCCACAGAATCAAAATTTTCTTGTACAATGTTGACCAACACATTTCAGATTCGGGTGTGCTCCTGGACTAACGAGGCTAGACCTGTCTTGGGAAAGTTCTTTCACATGCTTTGTTTTTCTGTGAGACAAAGAGGCTTACCTGAATGACCCTTGGAGAGAATCATGTCCATGTGATTGAATATGCCCAAGAAGATGAGAACACAGGATCAAAAGCTGGTTGCCACCAAATACAGGACATCCTTTGTGGACTGGGAGGTTGGTGTGGTTGCTGTAGTCACAGCTCGCTTATTGGACGAGTGAAGACACCATAAGGGTCTCAATAGATCCCAGAGGTATGGGGGAGGCCTCTCTGGGAACATATATTGGATACATGGGTTGGACTTTTTAGGAGGAATTTGTGTTTCTTATTTTTAATGAATGATTTCAGTGGTCAAAGAATAGTTTTACTTTATGGTGCCCTACTCTCACTGGGATTCAGAGGGTAATTGTATAGCTGAACCATGGATATGTCCCCACTCTGTGGACTATTTGGAAAAAATTGCATCAGTTTAACAGGAAACTTTAAAAACTGTCTCTTTCAAACATTCTGCTTGTAAATTGTGTGGCACCAAGGGCAGCTCTTTTGGACTTTTGTTGTTGTTTGTTTGTTTGTTTTTTAATTGTGTAGGGAAAAATTGCATCAGTTTAACAGGAAACTTTAAAAACTGTCTCTTTCAAACATTCTGCTTATAAATTGTGTGGCACCAAGGGCAGCTCTTTTGGACTTTTGTTGTTTTTTGTTTGTTTTTTAATTGTGTAGGGCCACTGAGGCAGAAGGGTTGAGGGTACAGTATAAGGTATTATGCAGTCCCCACACCTTACTCAGTAGGTAATGGCTCCATTCTATACTCTCTCAACACTGCCAGAAACAGAGGTTGTAGGTTTCCCTGACACCCTTCAAGGATAAGACCCCTGCTGTGTTATGGACTTAGGCCCAAATCCTGTGACCCAAAATGTGAAGTTAATGACAGCAGCTGAGCAGATGAACTAACTTCAAGCCAAGATCTAGTCTGATTTATCTGGTTACTGTGGAAGTTGGTGAAAGGGAAAGCTGAGATTTGGGAGTTACCCTGACTCTGGGTGTGGAAAGTAGACTCCTCTTAAGTCAAGACAAAAGGGTGACCTGGGCCAGGTGACCTCGACCCAACCAATTGCTATCTGAGCCATGAAGGTAAAGAATTCTAAGGAAGCAAATCCATTAAAAAATGAAAGTGAGCAGGGTGTGGCGGCACAGGATCCCAGCACTTGGGAGGCAGAGGGAGGTGGATCTTTGTGAGTTTGAGACTATACAAAGTGAGTTCCAGGACTCCCATGGCTACACACAGAGAAAGCCTGTATTTAAAACAAACAAACAGACAGACAAACAAAACAAAAATTCAACCAATAAGCCCAAACCCAAAATATAAAGCAAATAACACCAAAAACAAACCCCCAAAAATGAAAAAAAAGAAGTTGGCACACAGTCATCCTGTTGTGCAGCTTAAGCTTTTATAGTATGAGGAAGGAGCCCTTCCGCTCAGCCCAACTTAGGCAGAAACCATTTTCCAATTGCTACGAAAATATCAATAGTATCTTATAGTTACTAAACACATCATAGGCTCCAAAGCCCTTTCCATACATTACCCCACTTAAAGTGACACAGCTCCAACGTGTGCTTCAGCGCGGGCAGGGACAGCATGTTTTTTTCCTTATCACAGAAGTCCTCTCACTCTAATAAATTCATGTTGAACAAATCAATGGCAGCTAATAGGATGCTAAGGCTTAACAATGCCATTTTCCAGATGCCTAATCATTCAGGAACGACAGAGCAGTTACCTATTGACACAGAGTGTTTCCAGGTCCACTCATAACTCAGCCTCCACCTCGCCTGCAATGGCAAGCAGCCTCCATTAGCTCTTCTCATATTGGCAGTGTTGAGGCTGAGGACTTGGTGAAAGTTTTAGATCATAAAAGGGAAACAGCAACAACAACAACAGCAAAAAAGTGTGATTGGCTTTACCGAAATGAGCTCACAGATCCCAAAGTAAGCCAGGTGTCTTTCTGGCTTTTGTCAGTATTAGAGTTTATGATGCTTTGAGGTCAGTTCCTGTGATGCTTCATTAATATGTTGAAGCATTCCTCTTTTCTACACAGCTTTGAATTTTCTATTTTAAAAAAATCCTTATCTTTGGTCAAAGTTTAGAATGCATGCCGGTGGTGTCTTTCAGAACAAACACAGATGATTTCTTTAAGAACAATATTAGCGATCAGTGCAGTAGGAGATGCAACTTGGTTGAGTGCTTGCCTTGTAAATGCTAAGCCCTGGCTTTGATTCTCTGCATCATATAAACGGGACTCACAGGCACGTGCCTGTAATCCCAGCATACAGTAGGCAAGGCAGGAGGATCAGGTGTTCAAGGTTATGCATGGCTATGAGGCCCATGACTATCCAGCCCATGGCACCTGAAACCGTGCCTCAATACACAGCCATATTGCTTAGCACTCTATAAAAATCACCTTCTGGACGCTTCCATATGGCCTCTTACGCTGAGAGTACCATACGTGATGTCTTACTAGTCTTTGGGATGGTGCAGCTAAGAGAGAAAGGCTGCTGCTCTCCAGACCTCTAGGGGGTTTCTCGGTACGTCCTGAGTCTAAAGGTGTAGGTGAAAGGCAGAGAGAGACGCAAGCCCCAGTGTCTGCTGATAGGCTCATGCCCACTTGCTGGGCAGTCACAGGCTTCATCACTGCCCTGGACAGGTGGCAGCAGAAGGGATGGTTTGCCACCTCCTTACCCCGTCCTTTTAAGTTGCCAACATTTCCTAGACACTTGTAGTTATATATTTTTTTTTCAGGTGAATGCCACAAGAGATCTTATAGAAGATGCATTTGTTTTTGACTTCTAATTAATCAAGATAACATCTCTCTCAACCACTAGACAGTACAATCAATACCCCAGGCAGCCACACCGCCAGTTAGACGGATATACCAATACCAAGTATTGGCAAATCAGTGATGTATTTAACCGTGTTGTACTCTATCATTTTATAATATGAGAACGGTGTGATTACGCTAAGGGTATGGGGAGGGAGGATTCTGTCTTTGCAACCAAGATTGAGTTTTTCCTCCTTCCTGAGCTCTGGCCCCTACTCCCTCCCTTAACCAAAGCTAGAGCCGTATTTCTGGCTCATTTTCCAGATTGTCATTGCTATGAAGTCACTGGTCATCACAATGGGTGGCCCAATCCCAGGACATAAGAAGCCAGTAGGATAAAGATGGTAGGCAAAGAAGCGATTGTGTTCACGAGCTCTTTCTACCGGTTAACTCCAGGCCTGGAGTGCTTGGTGCCATGCCTGTTCGGAGGCTCTGTTCTCTGACTGAGAATGAGAGTGTGGGAAGGGAAGGGAAGGGAGGAAAGGAGCTGCTTTGGCGGCAGTCGCAGGGAGGGTCTCTGGGGCCTAACTGGGGAGGGGGGGGGAATACTTTTTGAGAGACTCGCTGTAGGGTTTCAGTGTAACACTTGACCCAGACACTGTGACCATGATTTGGGACCTTACTGGTTTGGATGAGTGTATGGGCCTCATAGGAGGTGCAGACATGTGAACACTTGCTCCCCAGTTGATGACACTATTGGAGGAGATTTAGGGGTGCAGCCTTGCTGCAGAAACTATGTACTGAGGTCCATTATAAGGGTAAAGGCCATGGGCCACTTCTATTCACTCTATTCTCTCTCTCTCTCTCTCTCTCTCTCTCTCTCTCTCTCTCTCTCTCTCTCTCTCTCTCTCTCTCTCCCTGCTTCATGGAGGTTGGGGTTCAAGATGTGATCTTTTGGCTTCCTGTTCTTGCAGCCATGCCTGCTACTTGCTGCCATGGGTCTCACCATGCTGGACTCGTATCCCTCTTGAACTGTAGTACCAAAATAGACTCTTCCCTTAAGTCACGTACCTTGGCACAGTGTTTCATCACAGCAACAGAAAAGTAACTAAGACAGGGACAGAAACAATCAGATAAAGGCTCTGCTCTAGAGGGAAGGACTTTGTCCTTGACGTGGCCTACTATATCCAACTGACGTAGAATAGAAGACATCTATACTCTATCTCCTGACCAGGTATCAAGTGTAGCCCGAATTTGCTTTGAACTGTGTGGTTTTGAATGACCTTGAACTTGTGATCGTCCCGCCACCCCCTCCTAGGTGCTAGGATCAGAGGTGTGTACAGACACACCCAGATTTATGTAGCACTGAGTATCAGACCCAGGGCTCTGTGTGTGCTACATAAGCACTGTACCAACTGAGCTAAGCCGTATCCTGGCCCAGTGAATAATAGTCTCGAAGTCATGATGAGTGCTGGGTAAAGGGATCTGGAGAAAGGTCACTTACTGGGGCAGAAAAAGGACCTAATATGCATCCTTTCCCTCCTAGTGGCAGTTTTTAGTACTCCAACTTTACATTTTAAGCGGTTTGTAGCAGAATAGAAGGAAGCCCTTTGTCAGACACGGCGCAGACCCCCATACAGAGGTGTGTGGAAATGAACCAGGGTTTTGATTGGTTTTCTGGTGAATTAGCCTTGATGTACCATCAACCCTTAGTGTATTATCATGTGAACGTGCCATATAGATTTGGGGGAAAAACTCAATTATACATGTTTGGCAGACATTTCAGTTTTGCCACGCTTGCACCACACAAGAGAGGTGTCCTGGTTTGCTTTGCCTCACTGTGGTGGGCATAAACTTAAGACAGTGACTATCTTCCTCTAAGCTTCCCCGCCACCTCAGCTTTTCCCTGTGAGACAGGGTCTTTCATGAAATTTGGAGCTCTCTGTTTAGGCTAGACTGGCTTTCCAGAGAGCCCTCCTGATCTGCCTGCTTCTTTTTCCACGCATCTTTTGCCCAGCACTGAGGTTATCGGTGTTGGTCAAGCATTTTATGTGGGTGCTGGGGAGCCACACTCAGACCCCCAACGCTTGCTTAGCAAGTACCCACTGAGTCATCCCCTTAGCTCCGCCTTTCTATTTATTGAATTTATTGAGTTGAGTCTTGAATGCTATGCCAGACTACCAAACTTGATTTCTCTCATGAACTCGACTTAGGTGTGATAACAGGTTTTGTTTTGTTTTGTTTTGTTTTTTGGATGGGGTCTAACTATGTAGTCATGGCTGGCCTGGAACTCACTGTGCACACCATGTTGGCCTCAAACTCAGAGACCCCACCTGCTTCTGCCACCTGAGTAACAGAATTAGTACTTGTCCTACCCATGTCCAGATGTTAAAACGTTTTAAAATATTATTATTAAACTTGAAAATTTTAATTTCAAAAATTAAAAAAAACCTTTAAAATAATTTAGTTTTCATTTGCTAATAATTTGTCTAGAGTTTGCCTTTAGTGTAGCTTCTTCTTTCTACATTTTCCTGTCATTTATACATACCATCTAACTGATAGGACCCCTAGAGGTGCTCCCTTGAAAGCACCATCCTTAATCCCCAAGTGGAAAACCAGGAAGTAGATGTTGTGTTTTATCAAAGGGTGTCGCAACAGCAGAGAAGTTGTGATATGACCGTGAACTCGTTTCAACATTGCACAGTAAATGTTACAATAAAAATATCTCCTCCTGGCCCGCTTTCCGCAGATTTCTAGTGTGCTTTGGGTCACTGTGACACCAGAATTCTCTTCAGCAGTGACTTATGGCATTAGAGGGCTGAGACCAACACCACAGTTGATTTATTACCATGTTCAAGGCCCCAAGAAAATTTCAGCACAAATCAAGCTTGGAGCTTACATAGGTGCTATTGCCTATTTTATCATGTTTTTTGGTGGGTCAAATTTAGTTATTTTTTTAAATAAATGAATGTAGTTATCAAATCCTCATGCTATTTAAAAATGCTTAACTACAAGCCAATATATTGAGTTAAGAACTATCAAATAAATATGTAGTGCTAGTAGGCTGGAAATCTGGATTAAAAATTATTCACACATCTGCTGTTATCCATCATGCCCCAATACCAGCTAACCTTACTCTTGGGCTAGACTCATCAGAATAGTCTCTCCCACTAGGTGAATTTGGGTACCACTTGTTACTTTGGCAGAGTAGGAAGCCTGCCCATGGATTTTTATTAAGAAAAAAAAAAGTTTTTACTTTGGCAGAACATTAAAATAAGTAATATTTCAAAATAATGCAAGAGAGCAGTATTTATGAAGCTGTTTTGCACACTGTTTCCGAGAAGCCAGCTCTGCCCTACCATTATAAATAATTCTCTGACTGGGTTAGAGGGGAGAGGGTTTGCCAAATATTTAGATCCTAGAGGATCTGCAACAGAGACTGATGTGTTAAAAGGATCGAGATGATCAGAATATGAGGATGTGGGGAATGTTAGCACCACCACCACTCCCCCGCCACCGCCAAATGCGAAAAAGAGCTCCAAAACCGAAACGTTCGAAATGGAGGGTAGAGTGAGAACACAGAGAAGCAAGTAAACACAGGAAGCCAGTGGGGCCAGCCCTACATCCTCCTCTGACCAGCCCCAGATGGACCATGGCAACCAGTCCTACATTGTTGTGGCTCAGCAGCATCATTTGTTTAGCGCGTTGTTGTAAAGTTCTCTGAACACTTCCCTCTGGCTTTGTCCATTTGTAGACACCATCCTCAAGTTGGGATGTGACGAGAATTAGAACTGACATCCACCAAACTCTGTGTGTCCTGGAGCCAGCCTCGATGGCTCTGCCACTGTCACGTCAAGCTCCATCCCTTGTGGCCGTTCTGAGTCTGCACCCATGACACCTGTCAGAAACTTTCAAGTGTCTGCTCATTTCTTTATCAGTGTGGCCTGCACGGCCATGGCAAAGGAGGAATGGCATTTGGGATGAGGGAGGGTAGTGCCTTCCCCCTTCTGCCTCCCCTAACTGTCAGTATGGATTTTCTCTGTACATATCAAGATTGAGACCCAGTTGCCTTGTCATGTAGAGATGCATAGAGTGGTAACCAGGTCTGAAAACAGTGTGGGAGGCAGAGAACTTGAGCAGTCTCCTTAGAGGATGATGGATCGAGGAGAAATGAAACAGAAGAGGCACGGTGCAGGGCTATCTCTGCCCTTTGGAAATGTGCTGCTTCCGGAGACGGGTGCGTGCACTTGAGCCATCTATACAGAGCTGTTCTGCATTTTCTTGCTCTTCCTATCAAAGTGCAATAATCTGACGTGCAAGTCAATCCCAAGAGTGATGGCTTTAAATGTCCATAGCCTTTCTCTTTTCTTCTGTATGATAATGCTTCAAATTTCAATAACTGGCTAGTTAAATATACATCTTAAAGCTAAATCTTCACAGCGCTGCGTGCTCTGCTCTGCTCCATCATTTTTTTTTTAAACTGAAGAAGCTTTAATGGAAATATCCACAGCCCCTTTGCCAGCTTTCTGTGGGGACAAAGTGAGTGCCTGTGTTTCCTTTCTTTTCCTCTGAGCTGTCTTAATTTCCTGAAGAAGTCTTATGGGGTTAACTGTGGTACTCAATCGGTCCATCTCCTAACTTACAGCAGCCTTAACCTCTAGCTCTTGCATGTGGATGTGCATAGGATGCGTGCACCCACAGTGCATAGTTCCTTCTACTTATTCAGGGCAATATTCCTATTGCAAGACAGAGAGCGCTCACTTCGGGCTGGTTCATCTGCCTTTCTGTGGGTCAATGTCTTCCCAGCTGCACCAGACTTCTGGCTGGCACTGAAACACCCTGAGAAAGTGGAGCAGCCAGATCCCAAAAAAGAGCTGGCTGCATCATCACACAGAGTGAGTCTTGCCTGGACCCCACGTCTCATCTAAATTGTGCACAAAGGACTCTCATTCATAAGTGGGCCTATGAATGGGATTATTTTGAGGCCCAAATGAGATCATAGTTATAGAAATTATTTTGGTAATAATAATTTCCTTATCAGTACAGACATTGGAGAGGTACTGGATAATTAATACAGCTGTACCTTCCAGAGTCAGTTCCTCACACACAGTAGATAGGTAGCCACTGCTCTTTGACCAACCTCAGATAAAAAATACAAGAAAAGTCCTGCACATCTGAAACATGCTTATGTCTTTTCTAAACAATGGGTCGCACAGCAGTAGTGTTGGGTGTTATATGAGAGGATATGTCTCGCTTTTATACCATCACATTTTCATTTTACATAAGGGACGTGGCATCATATCTTGGCTATTTTGGGGTTCTAGATCCGATTTTCTGTGGATGCCTAGGCATTTCCAGGTTGTGGATAAGTGGTACAACTCACATTTTCCTCTTCGGCCACACATTGAATGTAAGTGCACAGCCACGCTGCTGCCTTTGTCCGTCATGTGACAGCTTGTCTGAGACAGAGAGCAAGTGGGGATGCAAAACTTATTGGGGAGACTTTTTGAGGTGCTTGTTATACTTTCATGGTTCTAGTTGGAAGAAGAGATTGAAAGAGCTTCCTAGTTACTTGCTAGTAGGTGCTCCCCGAGAAGGAAAGATAATAAAATCATTGTGCTGATAGTAAAAGTAGGCAGGAGTGCAGCTCCACTCTTTGGTTTGGTTTGGTTTGGTTTTGGTTTTGTGGTTTTGTTTGTTTGTTTGTTTGTTTTTGTTTTGTTGCTTTTTGGTGCTGCTGTTACTTTCATTTTGTTTGGTTGTTGTGTTGGTACTGAGACCTATGTGTATGAGGCAAACATGTTCCCAGCCTTCAAGTCTCATTTTAAAGGTTAAAAAAGGAGTGGGGAAGGAACATGAATATGTATCCCAAGGATACAATCAGCAGCACCCCTGTGGTCTGGCTGGTTTTCTCTTTTTGATTCACACCTCAGGACATCCCCACTTACAGGACATGGCTACGTGAGTCGGAGTGGGATAGGAACAACCCAACAGAGTAGACATGTCTTCCATATCCTGGAGTCTGCCATCATGACTCTCCTGGGCCTTCCAAAGAGAAGGGCAATGGCTGGTGAACTGGGAAGGAGATGAGGAGTTCCCATTCAGAAGTCTGTGTTGTCATCCCCGTGGACAAAACTCAACATATTGTGGAGAAAGGGCACAGTTGAGTGGCCTTGAATTTTGATGGTCAGGTCACCTCAGAAGAGATACCAGTGCCCACATAAGCTCTCCTCCTCCTTGGGCTGACAAAGGGGACAGGATTCAGTGCCTGCCTCTATCTGCAAGGAACAAAGAGCGAGGCCTAGTTCTCTCCCTGTTCTGTCACCTATGACTGGTGACAGTTACTCAGACCAGTTCCTCCACTCATGTGAGGCAAGGCATGTGCCTGACTCAGGCATGAGCTTCGGCTTTATAGCGATCAGCTCTGGCCTTTTCCGACCTCTTGATCCTGCCCATCTGTGCTCCCTCTGCAGGGCAATTGCAATTATGGTCTGGTAGCCAGGTGGTAGGTAAGCCTGCAGAAGCAGAGCGCCTTTGCTGTGCTGGCCACCAGGCTATACAGTCCTAACCAAGACTATCCTCTACTTAGGTTTGATTTTTTTTTAATCAACCATAAAGTATCTATTTGCATCTGTGTTTGATTTCTATATTCTTTTAAATTGTTTTCTGACCCCTGGGGGGGAAGCATTATTTAAAATCTTAATAGGAGACTCGTGCTGGCAAATCCTTCAGTAGGAGATTGACATTATAAACAGAGCCGTGGGATGTGATTAAAAGGGAATTGCAGGTAAGCTCTGGGAGGTATCAGGTAGGGACTGTGCGCTGACCCTTGAATCACAGACCCGGCATCCCAGGAGGAACTATGCTATGTTGCAAACTAACGTGCCCCGTTAGAGTCAGGAGCTTAGGCATCTCTGCAAAGGAAAAATTAGGATTGTGAAGTTGAGGATTCACTTCTGAAAGCCTAAACCTCCCAGCTCCTCAGCGCATGAGTGAGCAGAGCGCCAAATGATGCTCCATCACCTGAGAAGAATTGGAGTTTGATGACTATCTCCTATTATGCTTATGAATGCCAGTGAAAGCTGTAGACATTGGGATTCATGGTTAAGACAATTAGCATCTCAGCCTGCTCCACACTGTGGAATCATTCCTGGAGTGAGAGAGGAGGCTCAAGGTGACACTGTGAGCCTCCTCTGCTATTAGTGTTCTATACAAAGAAACAGAGCTGACAAAACTGTAGGAAGTACAGCTGGTGAGCCACAGTAGCTTCTGGAGAAAGGAGTACAGGGGGGACTGGGTATGGGGGACTGTCATAGGTTTGCCATAAAATATTCTGACTAAAAGCAACTTGGAGAGGAAAGGGTCAGTTCATTTGGCTTACCTGTTACAGGCCATCACTGAGGGAAGCCAAGGTAGAAACTTGTTGTTAGGAACCTAAGCCCTAAGCCGAGACTACGGTGGGACACCACTTATTGGCTTGTCTTACTGCCTGCCTGATCCAGCCCAGACCCACCCACCCAGGCCTGGTTACTGCTCACAGTAGGCTGGGACCTCCTAAATCAAGTGCTAACAGAAACATTCTTCCCCAACAGGGATATACAATAGGCCAATCTAAGAGAGACAATCCTTCAATGGAGGTTCGCTCTTCCCATGGTTGTGTAGGGGTGTGTGAAATTGCCCGAAACCAGCCAGCATAGTGGCTGTGTTTACATGCCCGGTGGCACCCATGGGGAAGAAGATGCATGTTTGTTCAGTATGGTGGGAAAAGGTCAAAATAGTGAATTGGGGGAGATGAGTATCATGATGATTGAATCTGATTAGAATATGCTGGTCTTGCTCTGTGGTGTGGTTGCGGTTATTAGAATATAGTACCCATAAAATCCATACATTTAGGCAGACCCAAATAGGAAAAAGTAGGATCTACCTGTGGTTGATAGATAGATAGATAGATAGATATAAATATAGATATAGATAGTACGTATGCATATTTAAAGTTTTGTTAAATATAAATATGTAGACATATTTTTTAGATGTAAATATTTTTATAGATATGCCTTTTAACTGATACATATAAGTGACATAATTTTACAGGGCTCTGTGCTGATTAGTTATTTTGTCAACATGCTACAGCTTAGAGTCACGTTGGAAGAGGGCACCTCATGTCTCTCCGCCACATGTCCTACACCTCTGAGAAAGACCCTCTGTGAAGGGAGGAAGGGATGTGGACTTCCACACTGGAAGAGACAGACAGACCCTCCTAGACCTCCTGGACCCATACGTCTTTCTTCCTGGAGTTCTGAACTCAGCAGCTCTGACAGTTCTCTGAAGTCTTGGCTCTGCTCTGCCTGGACACTGGGCTGACGGTGATGCTCTGTGACTATGGCCACAGCACAGCTTGTCTTTATAAATATCCATTCCTCCCAGGCTTGTGAAACCACTCGCTTGAGATCTGAATCTGTTTGGCAGGAGGACAGTGGCATGGCAGCTGTAAGCTGACATAGTTACCCCAGGCTAGTCCATCACAAGCCCCCTCACTTATCGGAGGACTGGAGGCTAGTGTGGTGGTTTAATACCAAGACGGCTGGCAGCTCCCACCTTGTGACCTGAGATTGCAAGGTGATCTGTGAAAACAGTGCCCCAAATAGTATCAGAAGTGCTCTGAGGGTGTGCTCACTGCTGCTTAAGAGCGTTGAAGGAGGGGTCTATTGGATACGCATGGTAGAGACCTTTCTTTCCAACCATCCTTTCCTTTCCCAAGAATATAAAAAATAATAATAATAATAAAATAAAACAAACAAACAAAAAACCAAGTTCTTCTAGTCACCAGATGAAATTCTTTGTTTATTTAATATACATGAAACCTTGTGAGTGTGACTAACATGGGCTCAGGAAGAGCAGAATGGAAAATACAGTTTATGTAACTTGTGAGTCAAAAGTATTAAAGAGAAAGATACACACGTCCTTCTGTGTGTGGAAGGAGCCTGAGCTTTACCTGGTACTCTCCCCGGAAGCTGGGGGTGGGGGTGGGGCATCAAGTTTGCATGCTCTGGGGCTGAAAAGGGTGAGGCACAGGGACCACAGGACCTCAGGACTCTGAAACCTGAGCCAGAAGGCCCGGATGAGCAAGTCAGTGGCTGCTTGCTCAGAGCTCCAAGACCAAAAGAGGCAAAGGTGGGAGCCTGTTCTTGTCTGGTGGACAAAATGGCTGCTTCAGGAGCAGCAGCCACTTGCTCTGAAGGTGGGGTAGGTGGAGAAAGGCACTGGAACGGGGGCGGCAGCAGTCTGTGCTGGAGCATGATGGGAGCTGGCACCGGCCAGCAGTGCACGGCTGCCTGGCCAGCGAGCCCCAAGGGTCCAGGGATGAATTCTTCTTCGAAAAGGGGAGTCCTTATTTCCCCAGAATGAATGATGTAAAACAGGAACTTATAAACCTTGGGAGGTGGGGAGGGGTTTGAGGGTGAACGTGGTTGATGTGCTGAGGCTAGGGGCACCAAGGATACTTGATTTACATACGGCAACACAGTCCTACTCTAAGAGGGCAAATGGAACACTCTGCATTCCACCCCCACCCCTCTTCTGGACAGCAGAGATCACGCCACCCCCGCCTCTGTCTCTAGAATGGTCCCTGTCACCACAGCATCCATCCAAGAAAAGATGTTCTCTCTCACCCACTAGGCAACCTCAGGGTCATAACTTAACCTGCATAACCAGAACATCCGCTGCAGAGGGTGGGAACATTGAAAACATAACAGAATTTTATGTCCACAAAAGACCTTGGTTGTCATGGGCCTGTTTTTCAGCAGCCCCCATTTTTATCCTATGCTTGGGAGAAAGAACTCCAGTTACAGTTAAAGGTCATTGGTTGAAAGCCAAGACACCTAGGCATCTCATTAGCATAGGGTGGGTATTTTCAGGAATCCCCAGGTGCTTGCTGAGTGGGTTTCTTCTTATGAGGAAAGGGTTGGGCTTGTAACCTCCCAGAAGGCTAAGTGACACTCCTTAGAATGTCTGAGGTTCCCCAGATCAGGGGGAGAGGGAACTCAGCTGAGAAAGGGAGTCCTTCATCTTACACTAAGCTCAGAGGCTATCCAGAAATGCCAGACTCTGACCTTAACAGGGAAGTCCAACAATAAGCAAGGCCAGCAAGTTAAACAAGGACTCATTAGTACAACTGAAGTGTTTTCAAGCGGATATTAACGAAGAACTGGTAAGAATCAGTGAGATAGAGAGATGTGCACAAAACCATGCATGTAAGGTGATCATTTCCCAGTCTAAGTGAGGTGTAGCTACAAAGGACTCATCATCCATCAAGCAAGGTTGAGAAAAGAGGCTGACACTTAAATAGTCATAAACCTTTTTTTTTTTTTTTTTTTTTTGGTATTTTTTGATGATTGTGTCATTGTTTAAAGTTCCTGGTAAAAGTAAATGGTGAATATTTTTAGAATTATTTCCCTTTTGGTGGTTTTTAGTATTAAATAATTTTTAGCTGTGAATCTGCTGTTCATTACAGGATGAAGTAATTACATTTTAAAATGCCCCACCCTAAAAGGAATTTCTAGTTGTCTTTATTTTACTCCTTGGGTTTTTGTTTTGTTTCTATTGTTATTTCATTAGCTTTAGGAGTTTTGCCTGCTTCTCTTTCTGATCGGTCCTTTGTCAATTTTTTCCTTAATACTATAGATTATTGTGGAGATTGTGGTCACATGATCAGGTGACCAGCCAAGTTCAACTCTGTATTTTAAGTAGCATTCCCTGTCTTTTTTTTTTTTTTTTTTTTTTTGATTAGGTTCATCTGCACATAAAAATAATCAGAAATCAATATAACAGAACTTTATGTCCACAAAAGAATTTAGAAGCTGACTGTGCAGACATGCTATGCTTTGCTGTCATGGGCATGTTTTTCAGCCTCCCTTTTTTAATTTCACTCTGCTTGTGTGAGAGGCAGCTATCATTTCTGCATTCTAAGATATCAGAAGGCCAAATAGGGAGAGAATGTCCCCTGTTTTAGAAAGAGATCCTTGGAACCCCAGCTACAGGATGTTCATTGCAAATTAGTGACCAGAGATCACAGAGCAGAGGCCAGAAATCTGTCTTTAGCTAGCTAGAAAATATCTTGGTAAAATTGTGGGGGTTTGTTGTTGCTGCTGATGAACAAGATAGAGATCATTTTGGAGGCCATTTTTTTTTTCTTTCTGGCATGAAAATATCTTGATTTTTATCTCACATTTGTTTTGTATTTTAGCAAAGTATAGAATTTAAAATTGTAAAGCATTTATTTTCATTGGAATTTTGAAAGTGTTTCACTGCCATTATCCAGCACTCACTCTTGTGAGAACATGCCAGCCTCACACACAGTCATAGCCATATTGTTTACTTCCTAGTCTTTGTATATTTCTTTACATCAATGTTGTCAAAACAAACATTTGCTCAGTATATTTCTGAATTTTTACAGATTGGCTATTTTCTTCCTTTTTCTCTCTTCCTCTTTTTTTTTTTTTTTTCCTTCAGAATAGTATTCCTAAGTTTGGAAACACCAGTTTGTTTATCCACTTACCTTTGCTAACATTTTCCTTCTCTCAATTAAGAACTAATTCTCCCTCCTTCTTGCTTGTAATAATAAATGGCGTAGAGTTTATTTAAATATGAGAACATTTATGATTGTATTATGTAACTAATCCTTCAGAACAGATGATGGCAAAAAGAAAAGGAGAGTTAGAAATTTTATATAGTGGTTATGAATTAGCATAAGGTACTGCTAAAAAAATGTACAAAATGAATAAAACAGAAAACCCAGAAAGAGTTTCACACATATATACCAACTTGACACGACAAAAAGGGCAATGAGAAGGTGGGAAAACAATAGCCATACGGTCAAGCATTGTGCGTCTAACCTAATGCCCCAGCACCATGCAGTAAATTGCAGATGGGCTAAATTGTTTGCATATTTTTGCATGTTTGCATAGGACAAAATTTCACAGTACTCCAAAAGACATATGAATTCCTATGATTTTAAGCTACTGTAGTCCTTAAGATATATCACTGTCCCTGAACCATACTAATTCATATATCACAAAGTTTAAGAAATTTGGCCATATAAAAATTGTAAATATTCCCCCCCCCCAAAGACAGTAAATAAAGTTAAGAGGCAAACCAGAGATCTAGAGAAGATGTTTATTCACATATTAAAGCCAAGATTTAGGATCCAGATAATTCAAGGAGTCCCAAGAGTCTGTGTAATTTTAAGCTTTAGTAGTTTCACAAGTTTAAGTGCTACTACTATATATTAACAATATTTGAAAATTTAACTGTATTTTAAAATATTAATGTGTTTCTCATTAAAATTCAATGTAAGGACCAACTTGGACTATACATCACTCAGGTTGATTTTCCAAATGTCATGAAAACTGCCTCCATTCTTATGCAGTGGTGGAGGAAGAGAAATTATCATCTAAGCCTCCTGCTCGAATAAGATTGTACATGTGTGTATATGAGTGCAGGTGTGTGTGTGGGGGGGGGGTATGTATGTGTGCGTGCACACGCAGAGGCCAGAAAGGATGTCAGGCATTCTGCTCCATCACAATTTTACAATTTTCCTTAAGACACTGACCTGGAACTGGGCTTCAGACAGCAATGCCCTGTGGTCTCCTGTGTCTGCCTCCCACAGCACTGGGGTTATAGTTGAAGACATAGGTAACACTTGTTTTTTGTTTGTTTGTTTTCTTTTTTCTTTTCTTTTTTTTTTTTACCCTAGAGTTTTGGGATCCAAACATATGTCCTCATGCATGTGCAGCAAATGCTATTCTCCCTGGAGCCACCCTCCACCCTCTACTTAGGGTTTCTTTCAGTAACATTATACCATCCTTCCTTGTTCTTTAGGAGATGAATAAGTGAAAAGAATTTTCAGGGCATTCATTTATACAGACAAGAAGGTCAGTAGGAAGACTGTGCTTTCTGTTCAGTCTTACTCTAAACCTAAAACTGCCTTAAAAATAAAGCCTACTCCAAAACACTAAAAATATGCGTGTACATATTTACATGTACATACGTGTGCATATCTGTGTATATGTTTACACACCCACGAACATTTCTAGTTCTTAGCAGGGGGAAGGGCTGCTTTATTTGTGGGGTACTGGTAAACAAAGGATGGCTTATTCTGCTCAGGCAAGCCATAAATAAGTAGAAGATTATAGTATTTCTCGTTTCTGCCAAATTCCATAGATGAAGGAAGCTGTGTCCACAAGAAAACCTAAAAAGCACCAGGACCTGTTTTATGGTTTATATAAAGACAGGAGAAATGCAGTCTTCATTTGAGAACCTGGGAGAGGCGCAGTTTAGGGGAGTTAGCTTTCAGTTGAAGCTGCTGAGTCTTAAATACTTGGCATGAGTGACGAGTGACTCCTCTACTCCTCTTCCCCATGGGGTGTGGTCTAGTGAGGGTTTGCTATGGAAGTTGCCTCATCAAAAGCTAGGAAACTAGGGACTGTGGCAATGACTCAGCAAAGCACCTATGGACCAAACCCCATGAACTGCGTTTGTAACCACTCAAGTACCAAAGCTGGCTGTGACAACACTGGGGAGGTAGGGACAGGAGGATCCCAGGAGCTTGCTGGTCAGCTGGTCTGGCCAAACAAGATGTTCAGTGAGAGACCTTGTCTCAGAAAGCAAGGTGGAGGGGGTAGGGTGGAGCCCTAGGGCTGGTTCCGCAGAAGATCCCAAAGCCATGAGTTCAAGGCCCCAGCACTGCAGGACAAGAAGAATGAAGGAGGTGAAGAGCGGGTGAGGGAAGCTGGCTTCTGGCCTCCACGTGTGTACATAAAGACAGACAGACAAGTAAAAAACAAAACAAAACAAAACTGGGCACTGTAACAAAGGCCAATGAGACAGGAAAATTGGATGAAAAATGGCTAAAAGTCAATGTGAGTTAATAGCCAAAGTGGGAAGGAAAACAAACCAGAAACTAGATGCTGGGAGTTTTGAGTGATTAGCAAGAAAATTTTTTTTGTATATACATTTTTTAACCTTGCAAGTACAGTTTCAAGTAGGGAAATTGAGACACAGCATTTGTAGCTCTGGTATTGATTGTTGGTGTGTGTGTGTGTGTATACAATGCATATAGTGTGTGCTCATATGCATGTGGAAGCCAGAGATTGACCCCAGATGTCTTCCACAGTCCCTCTGCACCTTGTCTCTTGAGGTAGGCCTCTCACTGACTCACATAGGCTAGCTAGTGAACTCCAGGGACCCACCTGTCACTCTCCTGCCCCCTCACTCCACCATGCTATGGTCTCAGATGACTGTTGCTGTGCTTGGCTTTGGCTTTGGGGATCTGAAGTCAGATCTCCAAGCTCACACAAAATCACTGTACCAGGTGAGCCATCTCCCAGGCCCTAGTTTTGAAAACTTTGAAAAGAACAGAGCAAATGATGAGTGCATTCAGGGTGTGGTAAGCCCTGTCAGATAGAGCCTGGGACAAAAGAAAAGATTTATCAAGGTTTTTTGTTTTGTTTTTACATTAACTAGTTCAGTATTGACAGTCTTTTGTGGGGTTTTTTTGTTTGTTGGTTGTTTTGCTTCATTATTTTATTCATTTATTTTATTCTTTTTTTTTTACTTTTCTATATACATTTATTTTATTACACATGTATAGAATAAACTACATATAGCAAGAAAGGCAATTAAACAATTTAGGAATGATATAAATGTAACATTCATATGTTTTGCCTATTTCTTTTTGGCAACCTTGGAGAAAACATCTTTCCTATCTTGGTGAGTTTACAATTTTTAAGGTAAATAAATATCTATCATATCTCATCCCTATCAACCTAAAATTCTCTATCTAGGCCCCAAAACAGCTTAACCACTAAATAAGTAACTTAATTGTAAAACTAAACTATTTGGTCTTCAACCACATCAGACACTTGAGAAGAAATAAAATTAATTACCTAAGTAAACAGGACATGTAAGATAGCAGCTTCAAAAATGAGAAAATGACAGAGACAATTCGCTGCCTAGACAGGCAGCCAAACCTCTTGATGACGTTGGAGAATCATCTTCAGCCTTTAGGCCCAGTATATCTGACAGACATATTTGTGAGGCACGAACTATTGAGGGTTTGCTTACCCTGTCTCGGTAGAGCTTGGCCTTTTACTCTGCCTGCTTCCAACTTTGCCCACTTTTAGGCAGAATTCTGTCTGTGGCAGAAATGAGGACGTTTTGCCCAGTGGCTTGTTTGACACATTTGAAGCCAGCTCCACAATTCTTTTATTTTTATCCTTTGCTTTTGAGAGAGGGTCTCACTTTGTAGCCTTGGCTTGCCTGGAACCTCACTGCACAAAAGAAGCTGTCCTCAAGCTCACAATCGACCTGTGTCCTGCACAAGAGCACCAAAAATATCCCCAAGGATAAGAACACCGATACAAGAGCCTGGCTGTGGCATCACGTGCAGTCAATCCCTGCACTCAGGAGACAGAGGCAGGTTGTATCCTTGTGTTGATTTCTACTTATGAATGTATAAAATACAATAAGAGCCATGAATGAAGACAAGTCAAATAGGGCTTTTCTAAGTCTTTAACATAAATAACAGTTGCATCGTCTTGACTGAATGGCAGATGTCAGGATGTGAAGTTTCCAAGCTGTTGCTTCTTTCATTGTACTGTGATTACGTGTTCCTATAAAGTCTTTAGACAAATTTTAAAAAGTTTTTTTTCACCTGAAGATATCTTGGATTTATATAAATAATATGTGGGGTTATTCATCTTCACAATGCATTCCAGGGGATGGTAAAGCTAATTAGGACATTTTCTTCCTTTCTTCATAGTAACCAACATTTTACCAAAGATTTGTTAAATATTTTAAGATGTATAAAAGGTGTGTGTGTGTGTGTGTGCATATGAAGGTGTGCAAGCTTGTGTGTTGAATCCAGAGATCAATCTCTGGTGTTTTTTCTTAAGTGCTGTATACTATAGTTTTTAAGGCAGTGTGTGTATATGAATGTATATGTATATATATACACATATATGTATATATACATGTATTATATATGCATGTTTGTATGTACTATGCATGTATTTTATGCTGTTTAGATTAAGTTCCAAAAGAGCAGCTTCAAAACTATTTGAACAACTCCTCCATCATCAGAAATATGTGTCATTTTACAAGGCCAGGGCTGTTTCTCCCTGAGCTCTTACCATGGAGGGAGAACTCTAACTCTTAACTTAGATTCCCAGAGTAATTTCTGAAGAGAGTGCATTTTGTAAATAATATTGCTTTGCTTTTGATTTTTCCTTAAATATTGCCCCAATCTTGCACATCTTTTAATAATTCATAAAAATTGCAACAGCATCTGACTTTTGATTTGTTGTTTAGTTGACTGAGGAGAGGAGCTTCTGTCTTAACACGCATACAGTCTCTGGTCTATGAGCCAACGCATGTAGACTACTGGCTGTGCGGGTAATGACTAGATAAGCAGCCATCAGGGACCCTCTGCGCCCCTGGCGTCCCTCCAGCGTAGCTCTTGTCCACCCAATGTCAGGTCACATGTCCTCTGTCCTCTGTCCCTGCTTCTTGCCATTCACCTTTCCTTTCTGAGTCACTCTCGACCCAGTTTATTGTCTCACGAGTCCTTGTTGTTCTGAAGCACAAGAATTAAGCACATTAATTATGCTTGCTTGATCCAGGGTGAAGAAAAAGCATGGAGAGTCCTCTGTTTAAAGAGTCTGGCGTTACGTGGTGTTTGCAAATACAGTCCAATGGAGTTCTATAGATGAGAATAATACAGTCATCTTCTCAATCACACATATTTATGGGCTACAACATGACACGTCAACACCTGTATACACTGACTACAGATATCAGGGAAATAGCATTTTCACCTCATTTTATTATATTGCGATCCATTGAGCTTCTCTCTTCTAGATTTTTATAAAATAGGCAACAGGTTATTGTCAAGTGAGGTTACCTATACTGTTGAGGAAATCTAAGATGAGTTGCTTCTAAGCAGGGTGTGGTCGCATTGTCCAGTACCCATTTATTCCCCACTCAGTCTATACCCTCACATCTAATAATCATTATATTGTACTTGGATCAACTTTTAACTTCCACATACGAGAGAAAATATTTCTATATCTTGCTTGGTTTACTTAATGTAATTACCTCTAATTCTATCCATTTTCATAAAAATAAGATTTTATTCTTCATCATGCTGAACAATAATCCACTGTGTATATGTAACACATTTGGTACCCACCGTGGAGTATCTAGGTGATTCCATTTCTCATCTGTTGTGACTAGTATTATCCTAATCATGGATATGCATGTCTTTGTTAGCTCATCTATTTCCTTTCTGTATCTATCCAGAGTGATGGTGGATCATGTAGTACAGCTTAGCTTCTTTTGCTGCTGATAAAACACTATGATCCAAAGTAACTTAGGGGAGGAAATGATTTATTCAAGTTACACTTCCAGGTCGCCATTGAAGGAAGTCTGGGCAGGAACTGAAACAGGAAGAGGAATACCACAGAATGGCTCCTATTTAGCTCACATTATTACATCACCCAGTCTCACTTGCCTGGCGATGATGTCACGGAAGGGGCTAGAGCCCCTTCTATATCAGTTGGAAATCGAGACAATGTCTCACAAAAATGCGCACAGGCTAATATGATCAGACAGTTCTTCAGTTAAGAGTCCTTTCCCCCAGATATACCTAGATGGGGCCAAGCAGGCCAAAAAAACTAGCCAGGGCAATTTTGTTCCTTGAAGTTCTTAGTTTGCTGTAATCATGTCAGTTTTGCTCATATTATCTGTGAGTCATGTCCACATTTTTTTCAACTTTCTTTTTCTTTCCCTAGTCCTGAAGTATTTCACCTGTTTTTTTCTACTACATACCCTATAGGTACAGGTCTTCCATTTGTTTTTTTTTTTTAATTAATTCTTTTTTACATATACATACAGCAAGAAGAAACATGAAATAATCAGGAATTATATTACTGTTACATTCATAGTGTTTTAGCTATTTGTATTTGGCAACCTTGAAGAAAACATTTTTCCTATTTTGGTGAGTCTAAAATTCTTAATGTAAGTCAATATCTATCATATCTCATCTCTATCAACTTAAAACATCTATCTAGGCCTAAAAACATCTTAACCTCTAGACAACTAAGCTTAATTGTAAAACTAAACTATCTGGTCTTCAACTTCATCAGAGACTTGAGAAGTAATAAAATTAATTACCTGAGTAAACAGGAAGTGCAGGTTAGCAGCTTCCAAAGTGAAAGAAAAAATGACAGAGACAGTTTGCTGCCTGAACAGTCACCCAAAACTCTTTATAACATTGGAGCATCATCTTCAGCCTTCTGGCCCATTATATCTTACAGACATATTTGTGAGGCTGGAACTATGAGGATTTGTTTACCCTGTCTTGGCAGAGTTTGGCTGTTGACTTTGCCTGCATCCAAGCTTGCCCACTTTTAGACAGAATTCTGTCTATGGTCAAAAAAAGGACATTTTGCCCAGTGGTTGGTTTGCCACATTTGAAGCCATATCCATAAGGAGGTTTTTTGATGCTCATCATCTTCTTTGAGGTAGGCTAGGTGTTTATAGGAGTTAACCTGTTATATTGTCAATGAATCTTTGAAACAATAAAAAAAATTATAAATGCCATATTCTGTAGGTCTCTGAGTTTCTCTTTTTCTTTAACTTTCCTTCTTAGGTTTGGAGATAGGAGTTGAAAAGAAAGCAGGGGAATAAAGAAATATATAGGGATGATAAGACAAAAGATTATTGAGTCTACTCAACTTAAGGCCTTAATTGCTACTCACAAGGTTAGTTTTAATTCATTTGTATAGAATTTTGTATATTGATGCAACATAAGTTCAATTTTTTGCATATTCATGTTTTTAATAGATTTTTATTGCTTTGAGGAATTTTTACATATGCATTTATATTATTATACATATATACAATAGGTTACATATAACAAGAAGAATCATGACACAATCAAGAATTATATAAATGTTACATTCTTAGTGTTTTGGCTATTTGTATTTGACAGCCTTGAAGAAGACATCTTTCCTATCTTGGTGCATCTAAATTTCCGAATGTAAATCAATCTCCATCACATATTGTCATTATCAACTTAGAGCACCTATCTAGACCTAAAAACATCTTAACCTCTAAACAATTAAGTTCCAGATACAGTGGTATAGGATTCAAATGTAGTATTATTCTTCACATATGTGTGTGTATATTTCTACTCTAATATGAATTACTGTACCCATGTAACTCAATTATATGGCTTCAAGGGTGGCAAACTAGCCACTGGGAAAAAGGTCCTCATTTCTACTACATACAGAATTCTGTCTAAAAAAAAGGGGGGGGTGGCAAGCTTGGATGCAGGCAGAGTCAATGGTCAAACTCTGCCAAGACAGGATAAACAAATCCTCAGTAGTTCCTGCCTCACAAACATGTCTGTCAGATACAGTGGGCCAGAAGGCTGAAGAAGATCCTCCAACGTTATAGAGAGTTTTGGGTGACTGTTCAGGTAGAAAACTGTCTCTGTCATCTTTTCATTTGGAAAGCTACTAACTTGCACTCCCAGTATACTCAGATAATCAAGTTTATTCCTTCTCAAGTCTCTGAGAGAGTTGAAGACCAGGTAACTTAGTTTACATAAGTTTAATTTTGATAGATTGGTGTAGAATTCAAATTTAAGATTATCCTTTCCACACATTATATATATTTCCACTCTAATATGAGGTTTGTACCCATACAACTCAAGTAGAATACAAGGTTTACCTCCAATATTTTAAAAGTGCTATTACAGCCTGTTTAGGGTAAGTAAGTTATACAAGTTAATTGTTAATTGATCAAATCATGGTCATGTCAATTACTAATCTATTTATATTGTAAGAATATACATCCTAGGTTTAATAGATAGATATGATTCTATAGATAGATAATAAAATAGTTAGATAAGGTCTTCAAAGAAAACCTTCCATTTGTTTTAAGTTAATCTCAGTATAGGGTAAGAGATGTGGGTCTAGTTTCAGTCTTCTGCATATGTGCATCCATTTTCTCTGCACCGTTTATTGAAGAGGCTCTCTTTTCTCTAGTGTTTTGTTCTGATTCTTTTGTGAAGAATAAATTTGCTGCAGATGTGTGAATTTATTTTTGTAGTCTTTATTATGTCTCATTCTTCTATGTTTAGTTTTATATAATCACCATGCTAGGACTTGGTTTTTTCCTCTCTTCCCTTCCTGTTCCTTCCCTCCCCCCCCCCTCCTGCCCCCTTCCATCCCTTCCCACTTCTCCTCCCCTTCCATCCTCTCCTCCTCCTTCTCCTCCACTTCTTCTTCCTCAACTATAGCTCTATAGTATGTCTTTAAAACCACTTCAGTTTTGTTATTTATGTTGAAAGCTACTTTGGTTATTTATTATTTGGAGGTCATTGTTGCTTCTGTTGACTTTGAGGAATTTTTTTTCTCTATGAAGAATAGTATTGGTGTTTTACTGGGGATTATATTGAATTTGTAAACTATAGAGGTGACATGAACATTTTAAGATAATTCTTCTGATCTACAATCATGTGAGGTTATTTTCTATATCTTTATGTCGTGCTCAATTTTTTAGCAGTGTTTCATTATCTTCAATATAGGTACCTTTTATTTTCCTGGTTAAGTTTATTCTCAGATATTGGGGCGGGGGGGGGTTCTAAATAGACCTATGCTGCTTTTAAAGGTTTTTGTCAGCACAGTTGTTATCAGCATGTAAAGATGCTATTGGTTTTTGTAATTGTAATAATTGTGTATCTTGCTGCTTTATTGGATTGGTTGTTCTCTCTCTCTCTCTCTCTCTCTCTCTCTCTCTCTCTCTCTCTCTCTCTCTCTCTTGTGTGTGTGTGTGTGTGTGTATGTGATTGTTTATCAGTTCTAATTATCATTTGATAGAATAGAATGTAAGAGCTTTATGTATGGAACCATAATATCTGCAGAAAGGTTTTTTTTTTTTATTTATACTATTTGTATCCTTCTCCTTCCCCTGTCTAATTCCTAACTGCTCTGGCTAAAACTTTCATCACCATGTTAAACAGGAGCAGTGAGGGCAGACATCCTTACATTCAGCTTGTCTCCATCAGGTATGATATCAGAATAGGGTATGCCAAAACAGACTTTAGTATCAGACTTTTAGTATGTTGATATAGCACATTGCATATATATCATATAATTTAGTTTAAATTTTTTTTACATCGTGATTGTATCCCCTCCCTCTTATCTTCCCGTTCCTACACTCTCTCGCTCTTCTTTCCTATTCCCCTCCCCTAGACCTCTGACAGGGGGCCCTCCTTCTCCACCATCTGACTGCAGCCTATCAGGTCTCATCAGCATAGCCTGCATCACCTTCCTCTGCACGGACACAGGGCCCTCTGGCCAAGGGGAAGTGATCAGATCTCGGGCACCAGAGTTTGTGCCAGAGGCAGTCCTAGTTGGCCCCTCCCTCCCCATTGTGGAGAAGGAGCTGTCCATCGGCTACATCTGAAGAGGGTGTCTAGGTTCTCTTTTTGCAATGTCCTTGGTGGCTGCATCAGTTTGTACAGCCCCTGGCTGTGTCCAGATCTGCCAGGCTTGATGGTTTCCTTGAGGAGCTTCTGACCTCTCCGGGTCCTTCATTCCTCAACTCTTCCATACAACTCTCAGTGCTTTGCCCAGAGTCCCAGTATCTGTCCCAATACCCTGTTGGGTGGAATCTATCAGAGGACATCTATTTTGGGCTAATATTCATTTATAAGTGAGTACATACCATGTGTGTCTTTCTGGGTCTGAGATACCTCACTCAGGATGATCTTTTCTAGTTCCATCCATTTGCCCTGCAAATTTCGATTTTTCCTTGTTTTTGATAGATGAATACTATTCCATTGTGTAAATGTACCGCAGTTTGTTATCCATTCTTCAGCTGAGGGACATCTAGGTTGTTTCCACATTCTGGATATTACAAATAAGGCTGCTATAAACATAGTTGAGCAAATGTCCTTGTTGTATGGTGGAGCATCTTTTGGGTATATGCCCAGGAGTGGTATAACTGGGTCTTCAGGTAGCACTATTCCTAATTTTCTGAGAAACCTCCAGATTGATTTTCACAGTGATTGTGCACATTTGGGCTACCACCAGCAATGTTCCCATTTTTCCACATCCTTGCCAGCATGTGTTGTCACTAGAGGTTTGTTTGTTTGTGGTTTTTTGTTTTTTTGTTTTTTGTTTTTGTTTTTCAATACAGGGTTTCTCTGTGTAGCCTTGGCTGTCCTAGACTCACTCTGTAGACCAGGCTGGCCTCAAACTCACAGAGATCCACCTGCCTCTGCCTCCCGAGTGCTGGGATTAAGGGATGCACCACCATGCCTGGCATCACTAGAGTTTTTTTTTTTTGTTGTTGTTTTGTTTTGTTTTGTTTTTTATCTTAGCCATTCTGATAGGTGTAAGCTGGAAACTCAGAGTTGTTTTGATTTGCATTTCTCTGATGACTAAGGACATTGAGCATTTCTTTAACTGTTTCTCAGTCATTAGATACTCCTCTGTTGACAATTCTCTGTTTTGCTCTATACCCCATTTTTTAATGGGATAATTTTGTATGTTGGTACTTAATGTTCTGAGTTATTTATATATTTTGGATATTAGCCCTTTGTCAGATGTAGGCTTGGTAAAGATCTTTTCTCAGTCCGTAGACTGTCATTTTGTTCTGTTGACCTTACAGAAGCTTTTCAGTTTTATGAGGTCCCATTGATTAATTTTTTTATCTTAGAGCCTGACCGTTCCTGTTCTGTTGAGGAAGTTGTCTCTTGTGCCAATGAGCTCAAGGCTATTCCCCACTTTTTCCTTGAAGAGATTTAGTGTATCTGGTGTTATGTTGAAGTCTTTAATACACTTAGACTTTAGTTTTGTGCAGAGTGAAAAATATGGATCTATTTCAGTTTTTCTACATGTAGACATCCAGTTAGATCAGCACCATTTGTTGATGATACTACCTTTTTTCTCCAGTGTATGGCTTTGGCTTTTGTTGTTGTTGTTGTTGTTGTTGTCAAAAATCAAGTGTTTATAAGGTGTGGGCTTATTTCTGGGTCCTTAGTTTGGTTACATTGATCAACCAGCCTATTTCTATGCCAGTACCATGGTATTTTTTTTTTATCACTGTTGCTCTTGAGATCAGGGATGGAGAGTCTTCTGGAAGATCTTTTATTACACAGTATTGTTTTAGCTATTCTGGGTTTTGTTTTGTTTTGTTTTTCTATATGACATTGATAATTGGTTTTTCAAGGCCTGTAAAGAATTCTGTAGGTATTTTGATAGGGATTGCATTGAATCTGGAGATTGCTTTTGGCTATTTTTACTATGTTGACTCTCCCAATCCATGAGCATGGGAGATCTTTTCATCTTCTGATATATTTTTTCAATTTCTTTCTTCAGAGACTTGAAGTTTTTTTTTCATCCAAATCTTTCACTTGCTTGGTTATAATTACACAAAAATACTTTATAGTATTTGTGACTATTGTGAAGGGTGTAGTTTTCCTAATTTCTTTCTCAGCTCATTTGCCATTTCTATACAGGAAGGCTACTGATTTTAAAAAATTAATCTGGTATCTGGTCACTTTGCTGAAGGTGGTTATCAGATGTAGGAGTTCTCTCTCACTTGTGTATACTATCATAACATCCACAAATAGTGATACTTTGACATCTTCCTTTCCAATTTTATTCCCCTGGTCTCCTTTAGTTGTCTTATTGCTCCAGTTTGGACTTCAAGTACTATATTAAGAGAAATGGAGAGAGTGGACAGCCTTGTCTTATCTGTGATTTCAGTGGAATTGATTTTAGTAGTCTCTCTCCATTTACTTTGATGTTGGCTATAGGCTTGCTGTATATTACCTTTACTGTGCTTAGGTATGTGCCTTGTATCCCTGATCTCACCAAGACTTTTAACATGAATGGGTGTTGAATTTTGGAAAATGCTTTTTAGGCATCTAAGTAGATGATAATTTGTGGTTTTTTTTCTTTCAGTTTGTATATAGGATGGACTACATTGTTGGATTTCTATATATTGAACCACCCCTGCATGCCTGGGTTGAAGCTTACTTGGTCATAGTGAATGATTTTTTATGTGTTTTGGATTTGGTTTGTGAGTTATATTATTGAGGTTTTTTTTTTTACATAATATTCATAAGAGAAATTTATCTGAAATTGTTCTTTCTTTGGTGGGTCTTTGTGTAGTTTGGGTATCAAGGTGACTGTGGTCTCATAGAATGAGTTTGATAGTATTCCTTCTGTTTCTATTTTGTGGGATAGATTGAAGAGAATTGGTATTAGCTTTTCTTTGAAGGTCTTGTAGAATTCTGTCCTGAATCCATCTGGCCCTGGGCACTTTTTAGTTGGGAAACTTTTAATGGCTGCCTCTATTTCATTAGGAGATAAAGAGTTATTTAATTTGTTTACCTGATCTTGATTCAATTTTAGTCATTGGTAGCTATCAAGAAAATTGTTCATTTCATTTAGATTTTCAAATTTTGGGGAATATAGGCTTTTGAAGTAAAACTTAATGGTTCTTTGGATGTCTGCAGTGTCTGTCATAATGTCTCCACTTTCATTTATGATTTTATTGATTTGGATAGTGTGTTTCCACCAGTTGTATTATGTATGTCCTTATAGTTTTCATCCCTCTGCTGGATTCTCCAATTTGTTGGCATAGAGTAACATTTTAATTTCTAATAATACTTTCTCTTTCCATGATAAAATAGACACTACAGTTATTGTGTCTTCTTTTTTCATCTATGATTTTCCATGGGTGTTCTGCTTTATTTGTTTTGTAGCATTTGGGGATGTATTAAACCTAAAACTCTGTGCATAAGTTGTGTGGTGAGCATCTCTACACCAAGCCCAAGGGTAGCTTTCGTTTTTGTTTTTGTTACTAGGTAAATTTTTGCCAATTTTGTTTATCTTTCTATAAAATAAATCCCCTTTTTTCCTTAGTCTTATATATTTTTTTAGCATCTATTTCATTTATTTGTGCTCTTATCTTTGTTATTTCTTGTGCTAATTTGGGGCTTGGCTTTTTATTCCTTTTGCAAATCTTGGAAATGAATTGTTATACTATTTATCTGAAAAGTTCTTTTTTGACACATATGCTATTGCTATAAACTTTCCACTTAATATTGCTGCTGCTGGATCTTTTAAGTTTTGGTATGTTGTATTTTCATTTTCATTGGCTTGGAGAAATGTCTAAATTTCCCTTTGATTTCCTCTGTGACCCAGGGCTCATTCAATGTTATGTCTCTATGAATTTGCATAATTCCTAAACTTTGGTTGGTTGGTAATTTCTAGTCCTATTCCATTGTGATGAGAAAAGATGTAATGTGTGGTTTTGATTTTGGACTTTGTTGAAGTTGTTTTATGGTTTAATATGTGGTCTGTTCTTGGTACTCATTCCATTTACTGATGGAAAGAATCTGTACCTTCATGTGTTGAATGCAATGTTCCATATAAGTCTGTTCTGCCCACTTGGTAGTGAGTACTGTTTCACTGTGAGGTTTGTTGTTGTTTGTTTGTTTGATGTTGTTTGTTTTTCTCTTCTGGGATTTTTATCTGGATTATCTAACCATTGATGAAAATGGAACATTAGAGTCCCCACTATAATTGTAGGGTGCTTATCTCTACATTTAGATAGAACAGTGTTTGTTTTATAATACAAGGTACTATAGCCATAAGTGAATATATATTTACAATTCACTGTTATTTTCTTGTTGAATTGATCCCTGGGTCACCCTAAAGTGATTTTTTTGAAATGTATCTTCATACAGTATTTGCCTTAATGTATATTTTTGTCTGGTATAGGTATAGGCCTTACTGGTAATTTATAGTTTAAATTTGCATTGAATATTTTTCATTCTTTCTCTTTTAGGATACCTGAAATGAGTTTCTTGTAGACAGCGTATTATTGGGTTGTGTCTTTCAATCAGTTAAGCTAGTCTACATCTTTAACTGGAAAATTTAATCCACTTGCAGTCAAGGTTACTATTGATATTCAAGTTTTTATTTCTAAATTGTGTTACTTTTCTCGTTTGTTTTTAATATTATTTGCCCCTCTCTTGTTCATCTTTGTATTATAAAGATTTGCTGTGTTGACAAAGGATATTTTTTCATTTATCTCTGTGTGTCTTGCAAGTTACTTACTTGCTTACTTTTGTTTCTAGATATAGAGTTCCCTTAAGATACTTTTATAAGCTGATGTGGTAGTGATCAATTCCTTCAGTTTTGGTTGGGTTAAGTCAAATCATTTTATTATGACCTGTAAGCTTTTTACTAAGTAATCTATTGTTGGTCTATTGAACATTAGTTTAAATATAACTAGGCACACTTTATTTATTTTGTCTTTATACTCTTCTCTTTGCCTTGGACTTTAGAGACTCTGACTATGTTGTGTGTTTGTGTTTATTCAGTGTTCTATGGAACTTCTGTACCCAGTCGAGTTGTCCCACATTTTTCAGGAAGTTTTCGGGTCTTATTTTATTGAATATGTTTTCTGATTTTTCCCTTCCCTTTCCATTCAAAGAAAATTCATGAAATTTTAGTATTTGTTGCTTAATGGTACCCCACAAATCTCAGAGGGTGGGTTTTTTTTTTCAATTTTCTTGTTGAGATGTTTCAAATAAAAGTTTTCTGCTTGATCTATTCTATTAATGAGGTTTGCAACTATATATACTCTTTTTTTTTTATCTGACTGAGTTCATTTCTAAGGATTGTGTTTGATGTTTTTCCAACCTTGTTGAATTTTTTGTTTATATTTTGAATTGTATATGAGTTACATTGCATCATAGTCCTTTAATTTATTTAGTTATTCATTGGCCATTTCACTGGTATCTTTTAAATTTATGCACACACACACACACACACATATACATTTATATTTCTGTGTTCTTGTATTTAGACTTGCACAGTCTTTACCATTATTTTCATTATTTAAATATCAAATGGATTTCTCCTGAAGATATGTCTTACAATATCAATTTGGTTGACTGAACTGGCCTTGCTTCTATCTGAGTACAAGTGTATAATGTGTTTGACTCCAATCAATAGCTCTGATTCCATATGTAATGGAATAGTCAGAGGGCCCATTCTAATTCCTGAGCCACATGAGGAAGTGGCTACTCAAGTTGCTCAGGTAGATGTGGTGTACACAAGTACTGGGATAAGACGCAGCATCAGAAATTCCCATGACAGCACACATTACCTCATAGTGGCCCAATAAATACCTAAGGAGTGAGTTCAGTACACCTCTACAGAAACAGAATATCATAGTTTTCAAGGATGTTTCAAAACTAGAAAGGAAAATCTGGAAGATAGAAGTAGTTGTTAAGTATATAACATTAAAGGTATTTTTAGTATTGTCCTAGAAGCAATTGTGTTGGCTGCCAGCATTTCTTCATCACTATATTTTAATAAGACTTCCAGATGTAGTGCTTGACTAAATGTTGGTAATATAAAATAATTACAGTAGAAGCTACTTATAATACGTAAGTATATATGAGTGAGGTAGATGAAGGAGGCCTGCAATATTACTGCCCATTAAAATGGTCTATAGGCCAAACTAAGGCAAATGATTTTTAAAACCATTTTAGCATATGATAAGCCAATATATATAAATTATACATTCAAATATTCATAGATGTAACTCTATAAAGCCTTGCCCCCAAGTTGAGCTGCAATTCTATTTTATGAAGATAACTTTCTAAGCAGTGGTTAAACCTACTTTGTCATATGTAAACTTTGCATATAAACAGGGAAAGGTGGATATTGGGAATCAACATAATAAATGTGGATACTCTGTTATGAAACGCAGGGCAGTAAAGCCACCTTTTTGTTGAAACAGAAAAGCTCTGTTGTAGTCCAGCAGCGATTGAACACGTTCAAATTAGACTTAAAGTCTAAAAGGAAGAAAACAGAAACGTCAGGACAACATGGCAATGGGGTCTGAGAAAGCATTAAAATTCATATCATCAACGCTAAGGTAAAAACCCCAGGATATATGAACTTGTTGAGTATGAAGTGTGTGTGTGTGTGTGTGTGTGTGTGTGTGTGTGTGTGTGTGTGTGTTGCTATGCAATGTGGTAACAACAATAAATAAAAATGTATTTTGGAGTCCAGGGAAAAGTTAGGAAATAACTTATTCATGAGTATCAGTAGTGGAAATGTTGTAACTTCTTCTCTCTTCCCTTCTCTCTGTCTCCCTCCTCCCCTCCCTCTTACTTATGAGGATTTGATAACTTTTTGTTTCTTTCTGACAAGGCAGTAAGTAAACATTTTAAAAGACTCTATGTTGTCTATGTTTTCTCTTAATTAAATTATAGTACATTGCAGAAAAACTGTTTCCATTATTGTCATAATCTTAAAAAACAAATTTTCTTATGTGATGAATGTCAGTGAGCTATTTTTTTTCCAGGAAAAATGCCCCATTAAGTTAAATAATAGCATTAAAAGTATACCTACATGTTAAATCCATTTTTTATCTGGCTTTAAGTTGAATCAAAAGTAAGTTGTATTATTTTAAATTATGACATAGTAAGTGCAATCCTTGTAAGTAAATAATGTGTATTCATTCCTCTCTCTCCTGATACTCCATGTCTGGAATAATCTATAGGCTACACTTAGCCCACAAGTAGGGTGTTACTTCTCTCATTACAAGCACCTGAATTGAAATTTTAGTATCTAAAAAGTAATCTTTAAAAATATCCAAATTTATTCCTATTTTTTAAAATATTTATTTACCTTTGTGTATATGGAAATAAGTATGAATTTATGTGCATCACATATGGAGGCTGAAAGAGGTCACTGGATTCCTTACAATAAGGGTGATTGTGGGCCCTCATACTTCAGAAAAAATTGCTGGCTACATTGACTAACTGATCTGAGAAGAAATACTTTCTAGGGTATTCTGCATGTTAATTTCACTTATCCAAATATGAACTTAAGTATTGTCTGTATTCCCCATGAGATAATTTTCCCTCCTGGGACAAAGAGGTAGTCAAAGCTGTTGTTAGCATCTTCGCCCCACATAGAAGTCTTCATCTGTTTTCTTAACTATCTTCATCTTTGTGGTCTCTTCCTCTAGGTATCCATCTCGCTCTGAACTTGATGAGGTTATGAGGACTCACAATAATATAAGGCTTTCCCCTCAATTTCCTGCCCAAACGTAGTCTTTTCCTTCACTTCCTACCTTAGGATGGTGGGGTTTGTGGTCTGCTAGACACATGCTGGAGTCACCCGGTGTCCCCTGGGCACCACTAATCCATCCGCTCCACACTGCTTCATTGGCCCAGGTGTGAATCTTGTTCTGTATACCCAGTGGCATCCAGTGGTATCAAAAATGGCTTTGTTTTGCAGAGAAATAGCCCTCCATCTTTGGATTGGCAGAAAATTGTCTTTCCTTCCCCTGTTGTTTTCAGTTTCTAACCCTCCCTTATCCACGGAGATTCCACATCTGAACTGTTTCCATGCTCTGCCTTGGCATAATCCTATTTATTGCCAGTCAATATCAACCTTGTTCCACTACGTTTCCATAATACACACTCTATATCAGAAATCACCCCTCTCCCCTAGCGTAACCCCCTCGTCTTGAGTTGGTTTATCTCTGGGTCACATCCTGCTCTCCTCTCGAAGAGTGTTCACATGCTAATATGTTAGTGTTTGCAAAGGACACGATTTATTACTGCTCTACTATAGAGTAGGCAACTGGTATTTATGTTGTTATTACCAAATGGAGCATCTCCAATACCAGATAAACCTATAGAAAGACAGTGCTTTTGGAGAATAGCTCAGTGGGAGTAGATAGCTGCCAGCCACAAACATGACACCTTAAGTTCCTCTTCAGGACCCCGTCAGGGGAGGACAGAACTGATTCCAGCAACTTGTCCTCTGAGTTCCACTCATCAACAGTGGCATGCAGTCACACATGTGCGCACACACACACACACACACACACACACACACACACTAAATAAAAATACAATTAAAAATGTAAAAAAAGTGACACAGTGGCAGATGCAACAGAGGTGACATGGGGTATTAAACCAAAATTCAATGACCTGGCTGTCACATGAACAAGCAACTGGGGTGCTTGGTCCTTCTCTGGTCTCCTTATCCTCTCATATTCAGGATAGATTACAATACTGTATCCAAACAAAGTAGAGACATTTGAGTCAAGTAATGGTAACATCCGTCTCCAGTGAAGGAGACTTCTTGGAAACACAGCTGAAGTAAGCGGGGAGTGAAGGTCACTTTGGATGAACTGCACCAGATGGGCAACAAAGAAGAGTCACAGTGAGCCCTGTAGCATCTTCCCTAGACAGCGACACATACCTGACATAGATTTCCCTTCCACATAGCAAGTTCTGAGTCGTGTTGTGGCTATGACAAAAAGAGCCCCATGGATTGCTGTTTTTATTCAACATATTAAGAAAAAAGAGAAAGACATTCAGGCTATATATATATATATTTTTTTTTTAGAAAGAGCAAGAAAGATGGTTTCTCTTGAAGTGGTGAAGACACAGCTTGGTAAGAAACTCACACACACACACACACACACACACACACACACACACACACTTTCATTCAATCTGTAGTTTGCTTTCTTTTATTCCTTACTACACACGAATATGTGAAAACACACAACATGGAGATGTGCAGCCTGATCGAGTGATAATCTTGTATAATGTGCTTCTATTTAAAGCAACAGACAGATGGAGGGTTTATGAGCAAGGCTGGTAAAGGTAAAGGCAAATGATTTCAATAGTGCTTTTAATAGGATTTCCCACAATCTACAGCATTACTCCCCGAGGAACAAATTGTTCTATAAAATCACAATACTTAGGAAAAAGATAGTCTCCCTGACTTCGCTGAAGCAACGGGGAGCTCCAGAATTCTGTGCACCCCCCAGTTCTCTGGACTCAGACCATGGTCCTGAGAAGGGGAAATAGGGCTGTCTGGGACTGCTCCCCAAAGAGCAGGCTGTGTGTGGAGCCCAGGGAAAGGGAGACAAACAGGTGCAAAGGGGAGGATGAGACATGTCTGCACTTCAGATGGATTTATTGCCCTGTGATTTCCTACTTTGTAAACAAGGTTTGGGAAATTCCTGCAGATTTTAGATAAACAAGGCTCAGGGTTTCCTCCTCCGCCAGTTCAGACCAGAGTCCAGTTCTAGAAGGGCAGATCTTGCTCAACAGACAGTGGAATTGTAAACAACCCAACAATAATTCATTATCATTATTTCTACTTAAGAGAAACAAAACTCACTATAATTCCATCAGTAAGATGAATATACTGCCATGATGGCCTTTACGCAAGTTATAATTAAAGCTAATCTTAATTGAAGTTATTACACCGTTCTGGAAGAAAACAAACAACCCAAAGAGAGGGAAACAGCATGGTCAATCACTCACTGCAATTTTTTTTTCAAGTCTCCAAAACTCACATTGAGGGAGACATTCCTGCGCATGATACAAATGGTTCTGACATTAAGAAAAGTAAACAAGTAAGAAAAATAAAGATGGAAAAATTCTGTGGTCAGTCCGCAAGTACTTTTTTATTGTTTGAGGCAGGGTTAAAGCCTTTTATGAAGACAGGGATGTATGTGCTGTTAGATTGGATGTGACATCAGACGCGTCTCACTGCCCTTGCACGGAGCCTTGCTTCCCTTTATGCAATGGACCAAAGGTTCTGATGCCTCTAAACAAAGAGGCAAGGTGGGACCCGAGGATGCTAATGTAAACCATCAGCTCTTAGTGCTGCTGCGATCAAACAGAGAGAAGCTACTCAACCCTGATTAGGAGTGGATTGCGTAATCTCTAGTTATTAATGGTCTCAAGGATTTTTAACATCAGCTGCTCCCAACAGCTGATGAATGGCAGCTGTGTAACCTCCGGGCGGGACTCATGCCAGACTGCATATGAGTTACGCCAAGGCTGTGCTGACTCTGTACAGCAGAGTCTGCGTAAAATGGACTAGGTCTGGGGAAGAAGGGTCCTTCTCCAGCAGCTCAGGGGGTCTGAGTGCCCAGTGACTGGCTCTCCACTCACTAGCAACGCTCTTCCCATCCATAACTTAGAGGAATTCTCTTTGAAGCTTTGCTGTCCTAGCTAGGGGGGCCCCAGGGAAATAAACACACACAGCATGAACACGAGAAGAAAGGGTGAACATCATTGTGCCAAGGGAAAGAAGTCTTTCAGATACCTGTGAGAGTGGCTTGACCCTGACGATTGTAAACAAAATGATAGCCATTTGGCTGGCATGGTTGTGTTGGCCTTCTCTGTGATAGCAGTGCTAGCACACAACTGATGAGACAGAAAGAGCTAGTCACATCTCAGCAGCTATGGACCTGACTTCTGAAAGGTGCCAAGAGAACCTGGAAGCCTTAAAGGTGTGTGCTCTACCAAACCTATTTGGTCTACAATCTTCCATTTCTTTTCTAATCTCCTGGCCCATCACACTGACTTTCATTATCTCACTATATTTAATTAGCATCGAAAGGGACAAGGCAGCCTGTAGGGTAAATACGGCCATAGGCATAGTGGAAAATGTACAGTAAACAAATGAGAACCTCTGGTGTGGCGAAACCCTGCTGTTGGGAACAATGGCTTACCCTGAGATGTGTTTGGGATAAGGAGATTTTGAACCAAAATGCTTCAGTAGTCAGGGGCTTGGAGAATTTCAAGAATTGTACTATGAAGCCACATCTAAATATATGACTTGGTTGAAAGGTTGTGTCTGCTGAACAATTACAGATGGAAATGCGTTGCCAATGATAAAAGACAATGCTTATGAGTTGGTTAATATGATGTGCCCTTTCTCTGTTCCAGTGATTACAACCACTCAAAATAAGCCTAAAGCCCAGGAGGCAAGGCCAGGAGAGCCTTTCTCACTATACTGCAGCCACTGAGCAAGCTCAAGGAGGCCCCAGGTGTGACCCCTGTTCCCCTGTGAGCAGTGGAGAGACCAGGCAATCTATCATGACGTTCATGCTGTCAGCCCTGGTGCTGCGCCGCTGCTGTCTGTCACCCTGGTGGATGAGACCTGCTTAAGGGCAGTCCTGTCAATCTGTCTGTGACCACTCAGTCTAAGGCAGCTAGATGATGGTGACAGGCCTGGCAAAGTCAGCACAAGGTACTGAAAGCAGGAGTCAGATTTCTTATTGAGACACAACACGGCCCGTGGGTTTTCTTGCTCTTCCATTTTATTATCATGAAACTGGCTAAGGCATGTAGAACTTAGCTTCAGAGCTGGTCGTCTCGGATGAACCTGTTACCCTCTGAGTTTCTTCCGTAGTAAAAGTAGCGACCTTTCGCCAGGACACCTGTTAATAGAAAGAGACGTCGTTACTGGTGGCACAATTCATCTGCTTCAGAAATCCAGTTGATATTATACAAGCCTGCCCTATGACCACTAATCTGATGGGAGGTAGAAAACCGATTAAGCCTCAGATGACAAAGACTGTGCCTTCTTGTCCTTAGAGGTGACCTTGCAGTGAAATGTCACTACTAAGTATAGGTTCCTAGGAATAACAGCTTTATGTGTGATTTCCTGATATAATTAGAACTTTTCTAATTTGACAAACAGTTCCCCCAAAATATAGCATGGCCCGCTCCTCCTTAGAACTCCTTAGTCTAGTTTCTAAGAATGGAAAATTAAGTTTAAATCAGATGAATCCAGCCCGAGTGAAGGCTGGAGGATAATCTTCACAGAATGTGACTATTTTGAAGTTCTTTATTGGAAATCAATATTGTTGACTTCCAGAAGAGAATTTTCCAAATCCTGAGGGGCTTCAATCCCATGCTGGGTGATTAAGGAAGAGAGGCTGTGCTGATTGAAGACCATATGGAAAGTAACAAGTGCCATTGACACTGACCCCCCCACACACACACGCTGCCAGGCACCCCCTCCCCCCAGTCATCCCTCATGTGAAAATGCACTTGGTTTTCTTCCTCAGTTTGACTTCATATGTAATTTCGGGTTCCTTATGAAACTTTCTGGTCCTTTCTGGAAGTTGTGGGGCACTTTACTATGAAACACTCCATTAGAAGTGGGGTGTTCTAGACCTGATGTGTTATAAATACCACAGAAGTTCTGCCCGGAGGGGTGTGCCAGCCATCTTAGCACTTGGGTGGTTGGGGTAGGAGGATGGGGGGTTCAAGCCAAACTTTGCCTTCATAGTAAGACTCTGTTTAAAACAATCACGGGCTAGGAATGCAATTTGGAGGACTCGTACTTGTCTGTAATGCAGACGTGTCCGCATTTAATACTCAGTTCTGCAGAAGAAATACCCAGAAGACACTGGCTACAGTGAAAACTCTCTTAAGATTATTAAGAAAAAAATATTTTCCCAAGAAAATATTTATAACTTCTGTTTGTCTTCTTGTTCTTTCCAATTTTAGAAGGACTAACTTAAAATTCTCTTGCACATAGCTGTCTGAGTACAAATGGGATTTAGATCTCTGAAGTACCCAGAAGACAAACAAAGGAAATAGCCATGAAAGTCTAACCCGTGAGCCATGAGGATCACTATTATTTCACCAGTTTGGTAGCGTGGTGTCAGCACACACTCTTCTTCATGTGTCTTGGGTGTGTGTACGTTTATGTGTCCATGGAGGCCACAGTTGATGTCAGTTGTCTTCATCTCTTTGTCAATTGCTCTCTCTCTCTCTCTCTCTCTCTCTCTCTCTCTCTCTCTCTCTCTCTCTCTCTCTCTCTCTCTCTCTCTTCATCTCTTATTGGTCTTGAGTGCATGGGTTTGGCTAGACTGGCCACCAAGCTCCCAGGTTCCTTCCACTTGGCCCCATCTTTGAGAATACATATGTAGGCAGCTGTGTACTGGCTACTTCAACGGGCACTGGGCACGAAACTCATGTCCTCATGCTTGCACGGCTGATGCTTTTCCAATCCACCTCCCCATTCCCTAAGCTTTGTTCTTAAATAAAAATTAAGATAACTTGTAGAAACTTTTGAAGGTGGTATAGACGTGGCCTGCTCTGGATAGTCAGAGGCAAACTTGAAAGTTCTGCGGTCCCAGGAACTCTCAGAGTTGGAAGAGGGACAGGGTGACATCATTTGGGACCTGGCTCTGTTCTTGCTGTGTTGCCATGGGCAGCTTTATCATGGGGTCATTCTTCCTGCTTAATGTGGCTTTCCTGCCCCTCCATGCCTCAGTCCCCAGGTTCTGGTTTTCAGTATTGGTCTAGTGCCTGGAAATTCTGAGCTTGTGTGAAACCTCACTCGGCTCTTTCTTGTGACCCACTCTTTCAGCAATTGGCTCGGAGCTGTTTCCTTTATTATATTTTGTGGTACCCAGAGTTGTGCTAACATTGTCACCAATGCCAGACCTTGGTGGTCTATGGGCTGGGCTGTCATTTTACCTCCCTCAAATTCTGAGCCATGCTCATGCATCTTCTCTGGCTAGCATTGATAAAAATCCTTTTTAAGGCCTGCCCTGTTTCTTTGGGCCTGGGAGCAAGACTGTTTATAGACATCCTAGCAAGAGAGGGCTGTTTGATGAATGCAAGAGACTGTGGCTAGGTGTCAGCGCCTGGAAAATGAAGCAAGGACGTGAGTTATTAATATTGTCAATGATCTCTTGATGGGAAAACAGATACTGCACTCACTGTCAGGTTTAAATAGGCATTGAGTGCATTAATGACAAAAGGGCAGACTTCAAACAAAGGGGCTGTGTGCTGGGAAGCCGACTTGGTCTCTGGGTTGGCACTAACCTGATCTGAAAAGACACTGTCAGGACTGGAGACAGGCCCAGGATTGTGCGTGGTGACAGAAAACAGAGATGACGACAGAGATACCAGCGCCATATTATGCCAAGGACACCCGAGCACTGTCTGGGACTCTAACACAAGCTGACATCCCTCCCTAACATACGGGTCTTCTCTGCTCCCGAAGTATCATTTCTTCTACCAGTTATTCCAAACCTTGCCATGCCCACAAAACTCCTGACAGCCCTGGCTTGGGAGAACCGTGGGGTCAGGGGCTACACACAACCTAAGTCACCCAGGGGTGGCCTGGAAACCCCAGATAAAACCTAGCTGCTGAAGCTAGCTTGGGGGCAAGGGTGTTCTGGCTAGAGACTGATAAAATAAGCTGATACTTTTATATTAGAGTCACAGACAGAGCTTAAATTAAGCTAGCCTTGCCTCTCATGTACTCTCTATCAGAGCTCACAGTGGCAATGCGACTACGCAAGATGTTTGACTTTTGTAGTTAAAAAAAAAAAGACATTAAGAAGTAGGGGGTGGGGGTAGAAAAGGACCAGGCTGGTATAACCCTACATGTGGCCAGAAGTCATTTGTCAAGTCATAGTGACTGTATGGGTAGCTCCTGCCTCCACTGCAACCTTCCTCCTCAACTGTAGCAACTGTCCTAGGCTGTAAAAGCTGGAGACAGGGGCCATTTGTTTGCACTTGGTATTTTCACAGGAAGGTTCTCTGGGGCTGGGATTTGAGACTTGGTGGTGGTGACTCTGGTAGGCCGTGGCCTCTGACACATCCGCAATGGATTCTCTTGTTTGTATTTCCTCAGACTCTATGGTTGTAGAAATGGAGGGAGACAACATATTTAATGGCATGCAGAGTGTTTTTAATTAAAACATGAGGCTCTGGCCACGGTGAGTGAGTCAGGCTAGCCATACATCAGGCCAATGTGCACATGCCGGTGCCGGGGGCTTCTTTTGGGGGCTCTGAAAAATGACAATGCACCGTCCCCAAGGGAATCCTCTCCTGCCAGATGAGACTCCTAATTTTTCTTAAGTAGCCAGTTTTCCTATCTCCATAAGCTCTTAAAGCTATAATTACGAAAAAAAAAATGTGTGTGGAAAAAAAAATTCCGTTTTAAAGAGGTCCTTTATCTTTTCAGTGTTCCCACCCTCTGCAGTGGATGCTCTGGTTATGCTGGTTAAGTTATAGCCTTGGGGTTGCGTAGTGGGTGAGAAGTAACCCCCCCCCCCCTTTTTGGATGGATGCTGTGGTGACAGGGATCGTTCTAGAGACAGAGCCAGGGCATGAGGCGATCTTTGCTGTCCAGAAAAAGGGGGTGCTGGCATACCCCTCTGCAAGTCCCGTACAGATTCAATCCTGCCTTCCTATTCCTCCTAGCTTTCCTTAATTTCTTCTGACCACGTGTACTGGAGCCTTACCCGCCGTTACTCCCATTTGTAGATGAAGGCACCATGACTGAGGAGGAAGCACTGCACACTGTCTTTGCGCTTGACTGCAGGCCCCACCTCCAGCCAGGCCCTTCTTCAGCACTGGACACCCAAGCTCTTGAGAGGCACGAGACCAAGCCTACGAACCCTGCCCACTGTGTTGAGCAGACACTGAATGCTGCTGTTTTGGCCTCTGACTTACATGGACTAACACATGGAAACTTGCCCAGTGATTTGTCTTTGAGAAAGTGCTAATCACGCGCAGCAAGTTCCCTACTTGCTTCTTAGACGCCAAGTCACATCTCTTCTGTTCTTAATATTTCCCTTCCTATTTCCTGGAAGGGATTACTTCTTTCCCGTGTAATATTCCTCCACCAGCTTTTTTGAACTCTTGGCATCTAGACTCTTCGGCCGTCACCTAGCTGGAGGAAAGCCCCATTTCCTCCAGTAAAACTGTGTTGCAGAGTTACTACAGGAGAGCCTGAACTGCCTGAGAATGTCTCGACACACTTTACCATGTTTATTTCTGGCTGATTTCATTTTATTTTTCATTATTTCCACCAAGGTTAATTCCACCCTGTGAATTTGTGCGGCTTTCAAGATCTTGGGATGTAAATCTTGGGTCAGTGTGTTTACGTATGATAAATCATGTGAGATTCAAGGTTCAGTCGCTGTCGGTTCTCACTCCGTCTGATTATGTCGATGGCAATGCTTATCATAAATTAAAGGGCAGCTTTTATTCATCTCTTAGCACCTGGAGCCCGATTGTGAACATTCCAGATAGAAAATAAGGTTCGAGTTATGGAGTCACGACCAGCTGCTTTCTGTGAACACCGTGAACACAAAGTCAGATCTCACAATATGGTCGGGAACTCAAAGATTAGCAGGCAGACCAAGAGCCTCTCAGACTAACCTTACAGAGGGGTGCGTGCTTGGCCTCTGTGCTCAAACCCTTGCGAGATGGCCTTAGGGGAGGCTCAGAGGCTCAGAACTACCCCCTCGAGAGTGTAGATTATGGAGCCTGCTCAGCCAGATGCTGGGCCATGTCAGGCCTCACCCTGCACCTGAAGGAAGCACAGCACCAGCAGGAAAGGATGTAACTGTAGTGAGGTGGCTGGGATGGGTAGGATGCTTGCCTCCGCACCCGGGAGGCTGGACAGCTCGGGGTGAGAGTGAGCCGCCAGGCTGACACGTGATAGAGCAGAGCCGCCAGGCTGACACGTGATAGAGCAGAGTCTGTGGAAAATACACGTTGGGCTCCCAGGGCAGTTGACATGAATCTTGTCATTTCAGGAAGAAAAGGAGTTAGGAAGGGGAGGGTCAAGAGGGGACACACACGCTTTTCCCCCACAGCAAGGTGAGTTCTCTCCTCGTGTGTGTACACACATCTTAGACATCCTTGCCCTTTGAGCCCCTGCTCTCCCGCTTGGAGGCCCCGGATGTCATGGCCAGGTGGAAGATGCTGCAGAGCTTCTTAGACACGATGATGTAACCTGTCTCTCCGTCAAGAGTTATGGTGAGGAGGAGCCCCCTGTGCCTTTGCTCACATGTGGACTGCTTTTAATTTCATTTGCATCTGAGTGTGCCCACCCTGGAAGAGCGAGGGGACAATGAACGCTCACTCCTTCCTGGCTTTGAACATCACCAGTCCCGTTTACCCCTCACCTCCACACACACACATTTCTGTCAAACCGTGAGATAATACAAATGAGAGACTAAAGTTAGTTTCCCTGTATCATTGCTCAAGCAAGCCCCCTCTCTCTCTTCTTTATACGTCTTACTGATCCAAGAGTTATGTGTGTTTGTTTTCGTTTTTCATTCTCAGGTCTCTGTTTTATCCCAAGTTAAAAAAAAAAATGGGGTCAGAGATCATCCCTCCTCGCCATGGCTCAAAGAGCGGTTTTACGCATGCCCAGCTGTAAGCGTGGCTTTGTCCTTTGCTGAGCTCCCTAGTAAGACACAGAATGCTAAATTTCCCTTTGAAAGTATTTCCTTCGCTGCTCTATCAGAGGAGTCGCCAGCTGGTACAGGACTTAAGGGCCCTCATTTTAAGGGAAGTCCTTCACTTCCAGAGCAGGAAAATGAGGTTCTGTTGGTCTCCCTAAGGTGACAATAACCACATATCGATCTTTTTCAGGCAGGAAAGGAAGTTTTGCTTTTATAGCTTATTTTTCGAATGTATTATTTATTTGTTCAATCTTGTTCACAGGCGCTCCGGGCCTCCTGAGAACTTCAAAGATCACCACCAGCAGGACTTAGGCTCATCTTCCGCTGCTTTTTCATGGAGGGAAACAGGAGCTGCGGAGCCAGCAAGGCAAGGTGGGGCATAACAACGGATCTAAGAAGGGCTGGATTCCAAATCGCATGCTGATAGGGGATGCAAATCAGGTGTGATGCATTCCAAAATGAACAGTGGTCAAGTGGGAACACTTCATGCTTCTGTTTCAAGAAAACTCAGAAATCGTTCAGACAGAAGGAAGGAGAGAGGAAGGAGAAGTGGGGGGGTGGGGGAGGGAGGAGGAGACAGAGGTCAGCCCCTCCACCTTTCCCACTCTCTCTGCATTTATCTTTTCCACTTCATCTTTGGAAGTCAGAATTGTGGCCACTAGAGGGCAGCATGCAGTTAGGAAAGAGCCACAGCTTTCTTTAAATAAATAAGGGCAACTATTCAGGGAAGGCCATTACAGCCACACTGTGCTTGTGGTCACCAATTACACGTTCTGTAATGATCAATATGTCATGTTTACCCAATCTGGGCTGAAGGCGATCCAGGGCTGAGGATACCAAAGGCCCCCTCCCTCTGACACTTTGAGGTTCCTTCTGCCTCAATTTCAGGGACTGATTTTCCTTACCAGATATAATTAATCTTAGCTCAAGGTTTTTTTTTTTAATATCACCTGCATAAATGTAAAGAAGCATGCAAACTAATAAAGACAGATTCCTTTTTAGAGAAAGAAAACCAAAAATGCTTGCACCGTGGACATCCTCAAAGAAAAATGGCTTCGCTGGGCATGGAGTCCTTATTGTTTCAGAGTATCTTTTTACTTTTAGTTTCTGACTAAAGTGACCGTCAGGTCAAGACACAGAAATCATGGCTGCTTCTGTGTTAAGGGTGGGTCTTTCTTGCTTAAAAATCCAACTACCCTCCTCAGAATATCTGGTCCAGAGTCATCGCTCCTACTGAGAACAGTGCTAAAAGGCATCCGTATTTGCAGCTTCCATAGATGTCGAGCCTAACCTGTTCTTAAACACAAGAAGATGACAAACAAAGGCCAGGCTCTGGGTTCTGGGTCTTGAAAGCAACACAGTGCAGGGTGTGGCTGAGTCTCTTATAGAACATTCCAGGACTCTCACCTACCTTCCAGGCAGTCCCTCAATACAGCAGCAGTCATGTGACTAACCAGCCACAGTGAGAAGGTTGGCCCAGTTAATTAGTTAGATCATTAAGCCATGATTAAGCAGAAACTTTTTGAGTTTTCTCTCACCCATAGAGCAAGAGTCTCGCTAGCTATGCCAGGGGTGGCTGCAGTTGAGTGATTTGTTTACTGTGAGGATAACACAATTAGGAAGTGTATCTGGGGCGGTGAGACGGGAGTGAGCAAATGAACGCTACTCACGATCATGGCATCTTTTCTCTACGTGAACTCCAAAGGGGTTGAGACCGCAGATCCCCACCTGTGCCATGCAGCCTAGGCTATATAATTTGTGTAGCCTGGTGGAAGTCAGAGGGCAACTTCACTTGTCACTATTCAATTTTTCTTCTTTTGAGACAAGCTTTTGTTGGTCTACAGATTCTAATGTAAAATGCTGTTTCCTGCCGCCTAACCTTGTAGGCTACAGTGAGTGGCTGGGGTCACATAGCAGCATGCTTGGCTTTGTCCTGCTGGTCCTAAGAGACGGAGGAAACGTGGCTTCTCATGTTCGCTTCTCTCTGCGATGTCTCCCTGTTTCTTAGTTCACATTTGTGGAGTGAGTGAAGTGGCCTGAGGATACTCCTGAGGCCATACATTTGACATGTCAAAGGGCTGGGTGTGCTGGCCTGAGAACATTGGTTCTTTCTGATTTTCCCTGCATGGGAATTAATTGCCCCCCCCCCCCAAACTTCCCATTTAGTGGGTCTGAGTTTGCGCCAAGAAATGTGCTTATTTTGTCGAATTGTCATGTAATACTGGGGAAATCACCTTTAAGAAAGACTGTTCTAGAACAACCTAAAAGCCCCTCCCCACTCTGCCCTTTTCTTTAGTAAAGTAGGTAACCTTATTTTTATTCATATTTAAAATCAGAGGCATAAAGAATCTGGTTAATTGAAGGTCTTACTGCATTGCACTCTGGTAAATGGAAGTTTACCCATTTGCTTTTTCTTAGGACAGGCAGAAAACAAAACAAACAGCACCTAAGATAAACGATGACCAACCAGAGCCTGGTAGAGCTCTTGTCTAGCCCAGTAACAGGCTCATAGTTCAAATCCTAGCACTGCAAGAAGAAGAAAAAAGTTGTTTAATACTTTGACATTGAAGCTTTCTCCTTTTTTGTTTTATATTAGTGGCAGGCTGATTACATTAAGAGGAGAAAAGGAGAGGAAACTGGGGGTAAGACTGGGGGGCAAGACTGTAAAACATTTTTATGGAGTATGGGGCAGGGACCTGGAAAACAAATTTCCAGATAGTTTTTGCTCCTCCTCAAAACTGCCAGGCCCATCTATGAACACCCCTGAGCAGCGAGGTCCCCTGTGGAGTATGAACAGGGGTGCTGGCCTTGCCTTCAAGGAGACATTCACGTTTGGGGTTCTGGTCTGTTCTTCTAGAGGGCTAGCACCACAAGGTGGAGGCAGGGCTGTCTCTACAGTTCTGTGTGCTTCCTCAGGCTGGAATTTCTCAAACAGGTTGTTGAAAATAAAGACAAATTGCTAGAAAGAAAGAAAGGAAAGAAAGAGGGAAAGAAAGAAAGGAAAGGAAAGGAAAGGGACAAAAAGAATCAAACTCTCAAACAAAATTGGTCAGATGTGGTAACAACTCAGTTTGCTCTAATGCAAGCCCTGGAAGAAGTATGCAAAGGGCTTCTTTCTTGGGCTTATTGGCCCTGCATCCAGGCAAACTGTCTCTCTGTGGATGGTACCATAATTTCCTGTAGTTCCTGGAGAGTAAAAATTGCCTTCTCCAAAGACAAACAAAGAGAATCTGTTGATATTTGATCAAACTGGAAGACATCTGCATTGTCTCTTCCCTCTCTCTCTCTCTCTGTCCCTCTCTGTCCCTCTCTCTCCCTCCCTTTCTTTGTCTGTCTCTCTCCCTTTCATCCAAAAAGTTTATTATTATAGAAACAGAGTACAATACTTGGGCACTAACAAATTCTACTCCCAAATATCTCCAACTGCCCACCCCAACCCTGCTTTACACATGCATATATATGTTTGTGTCTCTGTGTACAGATGCTCATAAGAGTGCTGGGAACTTTCTGTACCTTAATTCTTGTCCAACAAGAAAACCTAGTAAATACAAAGCATATTAGAAATGGCTACATTAGGGCTAGCCTCATTAGAACTTAATGAAGTTAACCAGTTTCCCCAGCAGTATTAAGAAGAGTTTTTTGGGGTTTTTGTTGTTGTTGTTGTTTTGGTTTGTGTGTATGTGGGGTTTTTTGTTGTTGTTGTTTTGTTTTGTTTTTTTTGTTTTTTGCCTGTCAATAGAGCAGTCCCAGGTGGAGAGCATTCATGACAGTAGGTGGTACCCGGTGTTATCTGTCTTTGGGATGTACTACTATGATGACCTAGGACATTATCCCCTTTACTTGTTTGGCTGGAGTTTGTCAGGACTCACCCTGTGGTATGTTCACACGCATCCATAGTGGGTAAACAAAGATTGTCCATTGTCCAGGGTAGCCTAATAGAATACATCTGACTCTGACAGTTGGACGCCCAGCTCTGAGGCACATTCGGCAACACAAATTAACAGCATAGACATTGCCATGCTGAGCAGGAAGTAATAACCAGCTACCTGCCACTTGGCCAAAATCTCATTATAAGCCATTACGGTAATTGAGGGCCAAGGCTGTGGATATTACACTCCCTGAGTGCCAGTGGTTAGCTGAGAAGAAAGACTTGTAATGGAGGAGGCGGGGCAGACAGGAGGAACTAGGCTGTCACCATGATGTTCTGTGGAGCTGGGGTGGAGCTAAGGGTGCTTCTGAACCATTTCCCTTCTTGCCCTTGAAGCCCACATGACCCCAGGAAGATGATGTAACTTTTGGTAGGCCTCCAACAAGGCTATGCAATTAAAGAATTGGTTTAAATGAGTAATGGGGGCAGCCACAGAGGGAAGATAAGGGCAAAATAAGTCAGAATGCTCCATAAGTAAAAGAGCATCAGCAGTGAAGGGGCTCCAGGTGAAGCTATCTACCCTCCCTAGAAGGCCCAGGTTTTCTAGAATTACTGCATTCTGGAGTTTGCAAAGCCAAGTCCCTCCCATGAAACCAGTATTCCAAGCCTCAGGGGTTGAGCAGTGATAGATCTGTGGGATGAAAAAGAGGAGGAAGACGGGGTTTATCAATCAGTCTAAATTTGGGGACAATGAAGATGGTTCTAGACATGGTAGTGATGGTGACAGCAGGACAGACTCATTCAAGGTAGGGAGAGAAGTTAATTGCAACTATATTAGTGACCGCCCCCCCCCCAAGATCGTCACTACTGTCTGCCTTGCTATGGTTTGGATCACAAATGTCCTCTATGAGCCTATGTGTTAAGAGACTCATTCCCAGATGTTGGGACGTGGCAGGGCCTAGTAGAAGGAAGCCAGTTATGATGGTTGACTGTCAATTGCTGGGGCTGAGAAGAATATGGGAGGGGTTTCCCAGGGACGATTATGAGGGAGACACCTGCCTTGACTAGTCTCAAATGATGGAACCAATATGATGAAGGAACCCAGATGGAGGAAAGGGGGACAAAATTTGTAAGCACTGGCAATTCCCTCCCTCATCTTCCTGGGCACTGGGAGGTGAGCTTCTCTATGACTGCGTTCTTGCCACAACAGACCAAAGCTAGGAAACAAATGAAACCTTTTCTCCATTTGGTTATTTTGCTCAGGTATTTTCTTACCACAACAAAAACCTGACTAATACACCAAGGTCATTGTAGGCATGGCCTTGGAGGGAGGGGGTTAAAAGGACCCTGTCCCCTTTTATTTATTTATTTTGATCCACTCTACAACTATGCTTTCCTATGCTACAGGCTCTTGCAAGGCACACCAGCTCAGCACAGGGCCAAGAGCAACAGGCCCTGCTGATTACAGATAGAATGCCCCAAGCCATCGGCTTTGTCAGTTGTCTCAGGCATCTTGTCATGGTGACAGAAAGCTGACTGACACATGTCTGTACCTAAACACTGATAGACCAGTGCTACCCAGCCATGGAAGTAAGCTTGTATATATGTTAAATAACAAAACTCCTGTCATGTGTCATCCACAGACACCAGTGGATGCTGGAGAGCAAGCCTGGCTAAACAAGCCATAGCTGCCGTGTCATGTACCATGTCATGCCAGCCAAGGGTTTCTGGGTATAGACTCATGAACTAACAGATTGATATTCTGGAGGAAAACCACATTGTGGTAGGCGAAAGAGCATGCCCCAGGGGATGAAGGATGCTTTGTGAGCATCAGGCACCTCCCTCCCTCCACTCTCAGGCACAGCAGCCTCCTTCCTTCTCTTCACCTAGAGGGTTAACCATCTGGGGCCTAGGAAATGGCTGTGGTTGGTACAAGTGAGGCCTTCCCTATAACTAGATCCTTCAGGAAAAAACAAATTAATCAACAGTGAGCTGAAGTGGGTTTAATGATTGCATTCTGCATACAATCAGCTTTTCCCTTTTCGAGGGCCATCAATATGTCAAGAGAAGACATATCTGAAGGATATAGCCCTTAACATCAAGGTTATCTATTCTCCACAAGGCTCCCACTCCTTGCCCGGCTGAGACTCCACGCTGCCTGTGTCTAACATTTTCATCAACTCCGCAATCAATCAAGGTAATAATGTTGTGCAAAAAATCAATTAACAACGCAATTAAACTTTCCTTATTATCTCAAAGGGCTGAAATAATACCTAAAGGGAAGATAGACTCAGTGAACGCAGACATCCATAATCCAATGTGAAAGTGAATTATGAGGTTGGGCAGATGCAGGCATGTGCCTGTGCTGTTATTTTCCAGGGGTTATATCTCATCACGGCAGTGTATCAGTCAGCCCCAATCCCAGACCCTAAAATTCCAAATTACTTTTAAGAAATATATGATGTGCAATATCCATTTCATATTCTCTTTTAAAGATAACCCCTCCCCCACCCCCACCAAAAAAGAATTGAATGGTGGTATTACTCAAAGACAAAATGATCTTTCAACAAGAACATAAAATATAAAAGCTATAATAACATTTACATCTGTATAGCACGCATCCCTGTAAATGCAGGTCATCTATTATACATAATCCCAAGCGTCTAAAAGGCCCAGCATGCAACACGACATTTAAAACCTAAATGCGTAAATGTGCAAACACCCCCAGGATGGCTATAGCTTCCCATTCTATGAAAGCCTCATCTCTCAGGTCTACCCATGTCTACACACACACACACACACACACACACACACACCAGGAACAACAAAAGCACTTCTCATTGAAAACAAGAATGACAACATTATTTAGTAACTATACCCCACTTGCCCTGAAACACTATGTAGAAATTGAGCATATAAGGAACGGAGAGAGAGGGCTATCGACCTCCTGCTGCAGTGACAGAGCTGAAACTTCATATTGCAATGAGATGCAGAAGGGAATTCTTTCTACATGCTGTAGCATCCATGGAGGAATGCCCTGAGATAAAAGAAATTCAATGAACAGAAGAGAAGAGGGAAGTTGTGCAGAGAATAGAGCAAAAGCCAGTGAGTGCAAAGTGCTAATCTAGGATGTTAATATTTGAATGTCCTCCCAGTTACTAGAAACAATAAGCACCAATCTGAAGAATAAATAGCAAACACCAAACACTCCCAGATCATCTCTCTGTAAACTCATATATTTCTCCATCATGAAGCAGAGGCTGGGCCAGAGGCAGACCACAGGCTGACAGAATCTAACTATTTGCTGCATTTTGAAATCCAAGAAGAATCCTCAAAATATACAGATGCCAAATGAGCTGATCTAGGAACCTCATTGCAGGGTGGACTTCCACCTGGTCCCTGGAGTTAGGTATTATTAGCCAGTAAAGAATACTTCTTCCTCTTCCTCCTCTTCTTTTTCTTCCTCCTCCTCCAAGTTACTCACTTATAACAAGGATCTGTCTTCACAAGCTAACTTTCCTCCATTTTCAGCATACCATGAAGGCAAGACTGAGTGCAGACTTAATTGAACAGTGACACAAAAGACAAATATACACAAATGACTGTTCTGCAATTTCTTCAAAATCCAGAAAGCAGCTCAGGGGGGATCTTTTGGGACAGATTTAAACTGAGAATTTGGACCAGTTTAGTGAATCTTGCTATGTACCTATAAACCTTAAGGAACATAATTAATATGTTTTCATTTCCAATGACTATAGTGTGTGTGTATGAACTGGAACTGTTCCTGCTGTGTATTTGATTCCACTGACGATGGGGTGGGTTGGATTTTAAATGATGTGTGAGCACTTCTGTGCTGTCTCTGCTTGGGTTTGCGTGTTATTCATGACGTGCATTACAGACACGGCTGATACACAGATGTAAATGTTATTAAATCTTTTGTATTTTGGAGGCTTTGTGAAAGGTTTCTTTGTTTTCAAATAATTCTCTTAACCACTAAAATAACTAGTAATACATGACAATGTCTTGGGAATGCTGGTTTTTTTTTTCTTTCTTTCTTTCTTTCTACTATGTTTTCTGATGAAGAAATCTTCCCTTGTGCTGCTAGCTTTTCATCAAAATAAAAGCAGCATAGCGCAAGTTGGTGGATGGAAGAGAGTTGTAGACTTCAGTAACAACACAGTTACGTCTTGTGAATATGTGGGTAAACACACATGTGTATTGCATGTAACTAAGTGGTTCTGAGCATGTGCTCTGCATGTCCTCTTGTTCACTGTTACATGTGCTGTGTGTGTGTGTGTGTGTGTGTGTGTGTGTGTGTGTGTGTGAATATGTCATCCTTATTTTGCTAAGTCAGAACCTAAAGTCACGCAGTTGTTGATTGCCTGTCAACGTTGCCACATTTGGTTTATGACATAAATTTTAATGCTCTCGCTCCTCTCCACCATCTTGGAGTTTCTCAAGATTTCAACAGACACACGGCAGAGGATAAACTTCTTCATACAGGCAGCACTTAATCAGCCTGTGTCACTCACTGGCTCACTTTTCTTCTTTCCTGATTTTAAATTTAAACAATCCTCAGAGTCCAAATTGTGCATCTACCCAAATACAGCTGGCTGCACTGGAAGAGGCCAGGAAACACCAGGACACAGATGCTGACAGCAACAGTGGCCTGACTCGGAAGTTCTGTGAAAGCAGAAGCCCCATCTCTCCAGGACAGGAATGGCACCTACTGAATCTTTTCTCTTTTTTCTTTCAAAAATTTTTCATTTATTTATTTGATCTCTTCACAGCCTGATTCAACCCCCCTCTCCTCTCTCCCACTGAGGCCAGACTAAGCAGCCCAGCTAGGGCAAAGGGATCCATCTAGAGGCAGGCAACAGAGTCAGAGACAGCCTGTACTCTCATTATTAGGGGACTTGCATGATGACCAAGCTGCATACCTGCTACATACATGTTGGGAGTCAAGGTCCAGCACAGGCATGGTCATCAGTTGGTGGTTCAGTCTCTGTGAACCCCCATGGACCCAGGTTAGTGTAGTCTGTAGATTCTGGTGGTGACCCCTCCAGCTCCCTCTAGCCTTCCTCCCACTCCTCTACAAAACTCCTGCTCAAACTACTGTTTGCCTGTGGGTCTCAGCATCTGTTTCAGAGTATCATTAATAGTGTCAGGGGTCGTCTCTCTCCCATGGGGTGGATCTCAAGTTGGGACAGTCATTAGTTTGCCATTTCCTCCACCTCTACTTTATCTTAATCCCTACATTTCTTGTAGACAAGACAGATTGGGTCTAAGGTTTTATAGGTGGGTTGGTGTTCCCCTCCCTCAATTGGAAGTCCCACCTGGCTACAGGGGGTGCCCACTTTATGTTTCAGATTCCCTGCTTCTAGGACTCTCAGCTAGTATCACCCCACAGACTTCCAAGAGCATCTCGTGTCCCAGAGATGTCTTCCCTGCCCAGATTTCCATTCCTTCTCCTGGTCCTCTCCCCCCAGCCCCACATCTGATCCCCACCCACACTACCCTCCTCACCCCCTGGCTCAGCCAGTTCCCTTACTCCATCTACTTCAGACTTCTCTTTTATTTCCCCTTCTGAGTGAGATCAAGCATGGTCCCTTGGTTCCTTCTTGGCTTCTTTGGGTCTGTGGATTCTATCATGGTTATCCAGCGCTTTATGGCTAATACCCACTTATAAGTGAATACATCCCATGCATGTCTTTCTGGGTTGTCTCACTCAGGATGATCTTTTCTATTCCATCCACTTGCCAGAAAAGTTCAAGATCCCTGCCCCCCCCCTTATCCATTCTTTGGTTGAGGGACATCTAGGTTGTTTCCAGTTTCTAGCTATTACAAATAAGGCTTCTATGGACACTTTTGAACAAACGTCCTTATTGTATGGTGGCACATCTGTTGGGTATATGTCCAGGAATGGTATAGCTGGGTCTTGAGGTAGAATTATTCCCAATGTTCTGGGGAGCCTCCAGATTTATTCCCACAGTGGTTGTACAAGGTTTTCACCCCCATCAGCAATGGAAGAGTGTTCCCCTTACTCCACATTCTCACCAGCATATGGTGTCACTTCGGGTTTTGATCTTAGCCATTCTGACAGGTGTAAATGGAATCTCAGAGTCATTTTGATTTGCATTTCTCTGAGGGGTAGGGAAGCAACACCCTTCACAATAGCCACAAATAATATAAAATATCTGGTGTGATTATAGCCAAGCAAGTGAAAGACCTGTATGACAAGAACTTCAAGGCTCTGAAGAAAGAAATTGAAGAAAATAGCAGAAAATAGAAAGATGTCCCATGCTCATGGATTGGTAGGACCATCATAGTAAAAATGCCCATCTTTTTTGTGCTGTACTATAAAGCAGTAGTAACAAAAAAAAACTGCATGGAATTGGCATAGAAACAGACAGGTTGATCAATGGAATCAAATTGAAGACCCAAAAATAAACCCGCACATTTATGGACACCTGACTTTTGGCAAAGAAACCAAAACTGTAAAGTAGGAAAAAAGATAGCATCTTCAACAAATGGTGCTAGTCTAATGGGATGTCTATAAAAGATCCATATTTATTACTCTGCAAAAAAATCCAATTCCAAATGGATCAAAAACCTCAACACAAAAACAGATACATTAAATATAATAGAAAAGAAAGTGGGAAATAGCCTTGGATTCATTGGCACAGGAGAACTTTCTGAACAGAACACCAATGGCTCTAAGATCAACAAGTAATAAATGGGACCTCATGATACTGAAAAGCTTCGGCAAGGCAAAGGATATTGTCAAGAGGACAAAGCAGGAGTCTACAGATTGGAAAAAGAACTTCACTAACCCAACATCTGACAGAAGGCTAATATCTAAAATTTATTTTAAAAACTCAAGAAATTAGACACCAACAAACCAAATAACCCAATTAAAAGTGGAGTACAGAGCCAAGCACAGAATTCTCAGCAGAGGAATTGCCAATGGCTGAGAGGCACATAAAGAAATATTCCAGGACCTGCTGGATCTTTAAGAGTTCTAACTTTCACACAAACTCTGGTGCCCCATATTTGAACATGTCCCTTGGATGGAGATGCCTGGTGGCACTCAGAGGAAAGATAAGAGGTCACCAAGGAGAGACTTGATACCGTATGAGCATATTCAGGGGGAGGAGGTCCCCCTCAGACACAGACTTAGGGGAGGGGAGGGGAGTAGGGGGGAAGTGGGAGGAAGGGAGGAATGGGACGATACATGGGATGGGCTAACAACTGAGATGTAATATGAATAAATTAATAAAAAAAAGAGTTCCCCACTCAGCATCCCCAACACAGGCATCCCGTTCAGAGAAGGGAGGCAGAGCCAAATGACAGAGGTTCAGAGAGTGAAGATATATAAGCATGTCAGTCTCTTTAGGTCTGGGTTTCTTGAGCTAGAGGAACATTCCAGAAGGCCAGTCTTTCCACAGAGCATCAGCCTGGCAGGTGTTCTATGCTGGCTGACTTGGTTTAGATAATCCTTTTCTCTCTGTGTCCCTCCTGCCTCTTCTGAGTTAGTCCTGTAATCTTCCTCTTAGAGTCTACAACACCCTTGGCCATCACATGGCTTCTTGCCTTCCTTGGAGATTTTTCCCCTTCCTGACCTGCCTAAACTTTCCTAAGGAGCCACGAGCTCCCTAGTACATGCAAGCATACTTTTCCTTGTAAAAAGAAAATACATTCATTGTAAAATGGACTGACTGGATAATTCCCTAATGGAATTTTTAAGCCAATTAAGTAAGAAGGGAGAACACCAGGTGATTAGAAAGAGAGCACTGGAGTCTGGCTTAGAAGCAGTGAGAGGCCAGAAGAAGAGATGGTTTGTTGAGTAAAACCAGCCATGATAAAGTGAGGTGAGGGTATGTCCATGGCCACAGTGTTTGGCCACCTGGGAACAGGGTTGGCTTATCTTGGCATAGTGAGGGTGAAGCTTAAAGCATGCCGAGAAGGCATTTCTTTGGGATATGTTTTGTTTCTGGCTGGATCATGTCACAAATATAATATGTATTTCTTATAACAAGCTAAATAATAATGGAAAGATAATAATTATTTGATAATTACCTCTGGCCTTCACACACACACACACACACACACACACACACACACACACTCATCCTGAATGTCTCAGAACCACCCCCCCCCCCTCCACACACACACAACTTTCTCTCTAAGTCAGTGGTTCTTGAGTTTCATCAGAGCCACCAGGAGAATTTTCAGGATAGACGGCTGGGTCTGGCCCCAAGTGCCTCCTTAGTGGACATGGAAGATAACCCCAGCGTTTTCATCTCTGACAAAGTTTTCTGCTGGTCCTGATGATAGCAGTTCCCAGGCTAGAGTGTTGGGACCTGCTCCCCTGGATTTAAGAAGACTTGATATATTGTATCACACAAACCTGGACTGATGACAAAGGGCACCACGGAGACGAGCGGGAAAGCCGAGTGTGGGTTGTGTAATTTAGGCAAGACTTTGAATCTGATGGTCATGATGCACAATGCTCTTCATCAAGGACCCTAGACATAGTTGCTAACTTTGTGTAACGTGTCATTGCCTTCTCTCCTGATCGCGCTCAGATGGCCTAGTTAAGCATCTTAATCTAACGATTGAGAGCTCTTGGGGCCAATGTGTTTTTCTTACACAGCAATTAGTTGTTCAAATATTATTGAGATGGAAAGCTATCACTTCTTTCCTACTTGAACACGCCTCTGTATGTTCTCTTTTCCTCTCAGCCCTCCTTCCCTCCCTCCCCTCTCCCTCTCGCTGTCTTTACTCCCTCCTTCTCCTCCTTTCCCCAGATGTAAGCCCCTGTTTAATTTACACTGCGAAATGCCTGGCTAGAGCAGGTCCATTCTCGTCCTTGGGCCATGCCTTCTCACATAATGCATCTATTTACTGAGGCCCCACGGATGCCTTTAAACAGGACAGGGATGTTGCCATGGCTAGGTCTCAGCTCCTGGAAAAATAACCCAGTAGCAGAAGACAGGTGATGTGCAAGCACTCAACATTAAAGTGGGATGCGTATATTATAAATTCAGATGTGAACATTAATGAAGGTGCTAAGACCTGGCAGAATGACGGACCTAAGGAACAACCAGAAAACCTTAATGCTAATATTAGCTGCTTTGTAGTCTAGGCTTATGAATTTTGGCAGGCCACAGACTTACATGAAGGTCAATAGTCTTGCCTAAAATGAGGATGATGGCTCTAGCCTGTCACTCCTCATGGTAACTTAGAGGAACCTACTTACTGCGTATATATTACCCTTGCCAAATGATGGCATGTTGGGTCATATACTCTAAAAGTGTATTAAGTTTTTCAGAAGCAATTTTGGAGCTGTCTTATATGAATAAGAATGATACAAGCTGCTGTAGCAAGTTATCGCTGCCACTTGATGCCTAACATACTAGTTGTTTCTGTCTTCCTCATTCCCACGACTGGGCCAGGCAGCTTCCCGTGTGCGTGCTCTCTGTGGCTCTGCCATCTTTTACCCAGTCCCCCTGTGAACATCAAGCAATGGAAAAAGAAAGAGTATGTAGGACACTTTTCAAAACACTGGGCCACCAGCCTTCTACTGACACTTCTCAGGCTAAAACATATTCCTCCTGCTAGGAGACTATGAAGTTTGAGTCAATACCCCTAAAAAGAGAAAGAAAAGCGTGGATTTTAGCAAGCAAATGCTTTCTTTGCTATCATGAGTAAAATGCTTTTGCCTTCCCATCCAGCCTTAATCTGGGAAAATATAAAAGCAGCAAAGGTATTTTATGAAAATCAATACTCATTAAATATCTGTTGTGGTCATGTATGTGAACCATAACACTAAATAAAGTTTTGATCTGCCTAGCCAACATTCACAGAACCTGGCAGGAAGCCACTGCTCTGGAATCAGAGATGTGAAAGAGTGTCGTCAGAATCCAGCCTCTGTGAGGGTGACAGCGAGTATCGTATGTCCACTACAGTCTGTCAAGACACAATCACAGAGTCCGCGCAGAGTGAATAATGAGTATTCATTGTAAAGAATTGATATTAAAAACATTCTCCCTCTCCCTCTCTCTCTCTCTCTGTGTGTGTGTGTGTGTGTGTGTGTGTGTGTGTGTGTGTGTGTGTGTGTGTGTCTGCACTGAGAACAGGTACCCTCAGAGACCAGAAGAGGGGGGTCATCCAAGTCTGTTGTAAGCTGTGCAACCTGAGTGTTGGGAACTGAACCCTGGTCCTTTAGGAGAACATCAATCACTCTTGACTGCTAAGTCATTGCTCCAGCCCCAGGCTGACACTTTTGAAGCCCAAGCACTACTTTGATCCTTTGACTTGACCATATGCATTCAGCATACTCTTGGAGCTAAAACTCCTGATGACAGTAACTCTGGAGTAATTCTAGGCAACCAGGCTTTACTTGAACACTCATGCATACTTACGCCACTGATACTGTCACAGAGCCTTTCAAGCTTTCCCTTAGAATCAGAGCGTTAGTAAGCCAATCAATTAAATGGATCTATTTTTTAAAACAAAAGTCACTAGGTTCCTTTAAATGAAATTTGAGGATAGAGCCCCTAATTTCCAAAACACTTTCATTAATTAATTAAAGCGATGAATCTGCAAGCTGGTATTATGTGGAAACAGATGTTCTTAGAAGCCAGCATGGGTGTGCAAGGAGACAAAACCAGCATCCGCACCCCCTGCAGAGCAAGCACAGACATGGCTCTTCTACCACAAAGCTCTAGAACAGTGCTTCTCACCCTTCTTACTGCTGCGACCCTTTAAGCCAGTTGCTCGTGTTGTGGTGACCCCAACCATAAAACTATTTCATTGCGACTGCGTAGCTGTAATTTGCTACTGTTGTGAATCGTAATGTAATGTGGACATCTGACATGAGCCCCCCCCCGCCCCCCCCACACACAAAGGGTCTCATTGAGAACTGGCTGCTCTAGATTCATTCTAGGTGAGGCAAGGGCGTTCATGAATTGATACAAACACACTGTTTCTCATGAGATAACAGCAAGATGCAGGGAAATTCAGCTGGATCTGATTAGAACAGAGTAAGGTGGCCTGATACATGAAACACACTCAAGGGATAACTGGCAGTGGGTACAATCGATGAGCTCTGGTAGAACTTGTACAGCGTCCTCTGGCACTGACACCCAGGTGTTCTGGTTCCAGTATTGTCTCTCCTCTCTCTCTCTTCTCCCTGCCCATCCTCTTCATCAATAAGTGACTTTTCCTGGCTTATGACTGAAGTGGAGCGCCCATGACCATTTCATGACTTCCTCCTTCTTTCGAGGAGATGCTCAGTTATCATTACAGCTAGGAACGAGCGAGGTCTAAAGATGGAAGAAGCACCACAGAGCAATAACAGACCGGAAGTCCACTCTGCATTAAGGTCATCCCAGAGGCATAGGCCACCGCTGAGAACCACGTAAACAGAAGGACTGTGGTGTCTAAAGCGAGTGGGATGTTGAACTTCCCTCTTTAGAGGGCCAGTCCATTGATCAGTGCATATTCACACTGTATAAGAAGCTGAAGGGTCTTGGTTCCTCATATGTCCCCTTTGTCACATGCAGTCCTCTTATCTTTTAAGTCCCATTCAAATGGCCCCTTCACCTTCAACGCGTCCCCAGCTTCCCTGGGCACCAGTCCTCTCCTTCTTCTCTCTCCCCACGTCGTCCATCATACCTCCTCACACCTGTGCACTGCAGCCTGGCCAAACATCCCATCGTTACTCTCACTGACATAAAGTTCCCTTGCACCCATGAGTACTTTCTTGTGCAAAGTGCAGTTTTGAACCCACAGTTATCACTGAACCTATCACTGTTCCTAGAATTCAGAATGTGGTTAAAACATCTGTTGGGGGGAGAACAAAAAAAAAAAAAAAAGGAATGTATGAGCATGTGATGCTTTGTTTATGTAGCAGAAGGCTCAAAAGAGATCAGAAAAAATTGTCATTAAGTTGCAAAAACTACAATTGTTATTAAATGTAGTGGTCCAAAGAAGGTGAATTTTTCATTTGAAAATAAAAGCTGAGACACTAAAAACTGGTTAAACACTCATTGCCTACTTAGGAAACTGAACTCATAGCTTAATGTTGGCCCAAGAAGATGCCACCAGACCAAATAGCAAATTTCACCAGAGACTTAACAGAGAATAATTTTAAATCTAGAAAAAAATGTTTTAAAGGGTTGAAAAAGTAGAATCATTCATCCAATTATTTTATGAGCCCAGCATTTGTACTGACACCAAAACAGGAGAAACTATGGAATGCCTTACCTCCTGAACCTACACATAAACATCTGTGTCAAAATAGCAGTACAGAGGATAGAGCAATCTTTAAAACTATAATACAACAGGAACACTTAATGTTTATCTGAGATATGCAAGATTGGCTTGGTATCCAAAAGTGAACATAAGCTCACTATACTAACGGGGCAAGAAAATGCAAACATGACAATTGATGAAGATAGGCTGGCAACATTCAGCATGTAGTCACTGAAGACAAAACTTTCAGTAACACAGGAAGACACCAACCAACCTCAAGATCCTCGAGTTGGTGGTCACTGTATCCAACACTCCCATAACGAACACATCTGATAGTGAAAGATGACATGTTTTCTCCCTGCTGAGGACTGGATAGGAAACCCACTGGTAACACTGGCTGATCCTTCACACATCCCCAGGTTGCCAGCATGAACTTCCCAGTCTCATGTGTAGAGAGAACACATCAGGTCTCACCATTCGGCCTCAGGCAGGCAAGCGCAGCTCCTGAGAGGGTTTGTACCCTGGCTGGACTCCTGTAGGGAAGAACCCTCGACACATCCCCAAGGCCCTGAAGAGCTGGGGACACCATAACCAGGACCACACTGTGGTGACTGATGGGGAGGGCATGTATCTCTCTCATGCTAAGGTGCATAATAAACCTGTAGGCCATCTGGATGTTACCACTCAAAAAAGGAATGCCTCAATCCTAAGGGCTCTTCAGCATTAGGCCTGTGCCTGGAGAGCAAGGCAGAAGACTGATGAAGACCACAAACATAGCTCTGTGGGCTGCTGCAGTTCTCCACAGTACCAGCTCACCCATGGGTAGTGTTCAGTTGCCCTCACTCCTGATTCTGTACTATTTTCTTATAGCAAATGGCATTCTGTGGGATCCATGGTGGCTACAAGGCTGAAAAGGGCAGTATTCCTGTGACTCCTGGCTTTTTCAGAGCACTGTACTTCATTGTGATGAAATGTTCAATGTGCACTTTCTAGCTACAAAGACAAATCTTCTTTCTAGAGAGAATGCTCTAATGAGACATTTCACAGAGCAAAGTGTAGCACTGTCTCTCCCCCGCCCACCCACCATCACCGTGGCTCCTCCACTGAACTTGCTATGCATATGCTGTGGTCCCACCCGCCCACCATCACTGTGGCTCCTCCGCTGAGCTTCCTATGTGTATGCTGTGGTCTCACCCGCCCACCATCACAGTGGCTCCTCCACTGAGCTTCCTATGTGTATGCTGTGGTCAGTGACTAATATGGAGCCTCTCAATGCTTGAGCCTTTAAAACATCTAAGAAGGCAGCTCATGTTATTTTGCCCTTTCTTTCTTTTACAGATTGCATATAAAAATGGAACGATCCATTCAAACCCAAAATTCAACCCCATGAAGCCTTGGAAGTAGTGTTTCTATTCTCCCTGGGGAACCACAGAATCAGTTTACAATGCAGTTAGTGAAAATCCTTGTCCAAAACTTTTATTACTTCTTCCTCTGGCCTGTGGTGCACAAATCCATCACATCTGGGGTTCCCCACCACCACCAATGGTTTTGACCCACCCTAAGAATGAAAAGGAGCCAAGTATCCCCTAGAAATGACAGGGAAAATGTACCTGTGAAACCTCAACAACAGAGTTGCCTGAACAAGCAGCCGTGACACTCACCAGGTGACATGCCAATGTGGACAGAGGAAATTCACATGCCCTACCTATCGATGAAGGGCTACAGGTAGGCAACAGACGCTAAGAGACTGAGAATCAGTTGTCTCTGTGGATGAGGTTCCTCAAAGGTTGTCTAGTCCTAAATGGTCAGCCTTGGACATGTGTGCATATGAGTAATGCTAACTGAACTCAATGGCATGTATACCCCCTCTCTCTCACACACACATGTACACAACAATGATTATTAAAGAGGAGTTCGTGGATTTGTAACAGGGCACAGAGATGTGTGATGGACATGTGGGGCTCATGTATGAAGTTTTCAAGATTTTTTTTTTTAAAGCCAAGGGCATTCCCAAAATTCAATTGTTCTGGGAGTCTTTCTGCATACAAGGAAAAATGTTCCTAGGAGATTTATGAGAAACCTATGCCTTTTACTTTGGGGAGCACATCTACAACCAAACACAGACCTTCTCATGGCCCTTCTGCTGGTATTGAGCTAAGATATACTCTTCAATTTTGTGGTAAGTTACTTTGCCTTCCCTTGACAGGTCAGCCCTTAGGCTCCGACTTTAAAGACCTTGTCTTTGGAAAATAATGAAAATCAAAGAAACAAAGTCAAACTACCCATTAAATCTCTTCACTCTGGAATCTCCATGCTGCTGTGACAGAAGTAGCCTTAGCAATGACTGGTCTGTTTCTGTCTGAGATGGCAAAGCTTTCCAAATAAGTGGCATGCTACTCAAGGCATCTTCTTGCACAGGCCAAGGCGCCCTGCCAGAATGGAAGGGCCAGTAGAAATTAGGAAGCAGAGACACCTCATCTCTGAGGATCCCATGGCCCTTTGTCTCATCACTGGATAACCTCTCTCTGGCAGCACAACCTGATTTCCAATAATGGACAGCTCTATTTTTAACAAATTTTCCCATTCGTCTTCAGCATACTAAAGTCGGAGAAGCAAGTTCATGAGCTCAGGTGTGAGACAACTCCAGATCAGATCTCTGTGTCTGAATATCTGCACCTGTAAAATGACGATAAGGGTCCCGCCTAACTCATAATTAATAAGACGTTGCTCATAAAGACCTCAGCAGTGACCGGCATGTGCTGAGTACTTGAGACCTTTAGCTTTAATTAGTCTTCCCCAAAAAACCTTTTGTAATCATAAAATCATATTGTCTGTTACCATTCTAGAAGCTGGTGCATTTGCATTAAACTTATCTCAGAAAGGAAGCACAAGGTCAGCAGAGCTGTAGTGGGCAAACGGGACTCAGGGGGCACTAAGCACAGATGACAGTGGTAAGGCATGTGGCGTTAGATTAGGAAGGTTCTGGAAGCTTCTTTTAGCAGAAACCTTTGTTACAGTCCACCTGCTACTGATTCAGAATTAAGATTTCAAAGAGAAGCCAGGACCTAGTACCTACACTGCCCTTGTCTCAACTCAGAGTCCCCGTGCTGATAAGCACAGTGATGTCACCCTGCCTTCCGCCCCTTCCTCCTACTCAGAACGAGGAAACAAAGAGTGTGATGCATCTGTAGTCACACTGTGAGCACAGATCAAACTTGAAAATGAGACCAATGTGCTGGAAGGTAGAACAAAAACTAAAGAGGCACGGGGGCCAGGAGGGATGGCTCAGCAGCTGAAAGTGCTCCCCCATCTTGCATGGGACCTGGATTAGGTTTCCAGCACTCACATGGTGGCTCACGATTGCCTCTAACTGCATCCTCAGGGGATCTGAGGCCCTCTTCTGCGCTCCACAGGCTTCTGCATACATGTGGTGCACATATGTATACTCAGGCATGAGCACACACATACACATAAAAGAAAAAAAAACCAAAATTTTAAATCCTATTTAAAAATTCAAAGAGGACTGGCTTTTGGTATTGCCTCAAATTGCCCACTTCTCCAGTTTGTGTTATATGGAGGCATCTTATTTACTTGGGCCACTAAAAATAGCTGAAATTCCTGTCTAGTGCAACCTCTATCATGACTTTTTCTCCTGTAACCAGTTTAGTGAAGGGCATATTGTTGTTTTGTGGGGTTTTTAAATCTTATTATATGAACCTGCTGCTCTCCCATGAATAAGGTATAAAGAAACATGCTGGCAAGCTGGGTCAGTAGGTAAAGACGTTTGCCACCAAGCCCAGCGCCTTGAATTTGTTCCCTGAACCCATGTCATAGAAGAAGAGAACCTCCAGCAGCATGTCATCTGAATGCCACATGCTTGCTGTGGGTCACATGACTGCACATGGACACAAAGGAGCAAACAAACAAACAAATATAAACAAATAACCATGCATAATCCTACTGTACTGTCTAGATCTAGCCAAGGAATTTTAATGTTCTACTGGCTAGTCTTTTGTTTCTGTACATGAAACATGTGTAAGTTTCTATAATCGTTAATTTATTGCTTAAATAGTTTTAGGAGTACTTTAAGCACTGTTGCGTGCTCTGTAACACTGTGTTCTGCACAGATGTCATAACTGACTCACTGCTTCTCCTTAGCTGCAGGACGCCTGCCATAGTGAGCATTTTAGCCAGTAAAGGCACTTTGCTTATCTACTCCCAGCTTTTCCCCCTTAGAACAGACTCCTAAGGTGGCATTTTTAACTCAATCAATTAAATATCTTCTAATCTCAATCCATAGAAACAGTTACTGATTAATTATTAATTTCTAGGTGATTAAAAAATTAATACTTTAAAATTTGAAAACATGGACCCCACAGAACTAGGCTTCAGATTGGATCATCACTGCTGGCTTAATGGTATTTTGTGTTTGCTTATTATTTAGGGTAAGCATTGCCCCCATGATCTTTGTATCTATGACCCTGGCTCACAGGATATGCATCATAGAGTCTCACCTGAGCTGGCCTGAGAAGGATGGCTGTCCTAAACACCACAGACTCTTATGTACAACTGTGGAACCGTAGTGGTTGAGTGCTGTTGTTCATGAATGATTAAAATCATTACAGCCAACACTAATCATTTCTGTATATCATGCGCATCAATAAAACCAAATGCATTGCCTGACAGCCATTGGAACAGCCCTGAGACACAGACAGTGCTGGTTCCCAAGTGGGGACTCAGGAGCGGAAGCTGATAGCACAGTCACTGCTACAAAGCTCCTGAGTGTGGATCTAGAATGGGATTTTTTTTTTTAACTTGGTGTCTCTGAAACAGAGCGGAACCTTGCTGAGTGTTGTGGAGGAATGCACGGAGGGAAAATAATGCGGACCCTACATCCCGAAGTTCACGCTGCTCATGTACACAGAGTGGACACAGCAGATGTGGACCATGGTGGTGACAGTCATTAGCAATGTCAAGTGAAGTCCAGACAGTGTACTGAGCATGTAGTCCTCTCCATGTGCACATGGACTAGGAGCCGTCAGCCCCATTTAACCAGGAAGTAAGGCAAAGCCCTTACTTATGCCTAAGCAGATGAGGATGTGAGATGCCAACATAGAGTCTGGACGGTGAGATCCAGAGCCTACTTCCTAATCACTTTGCAGAAATGTTGGTTTTGTTGACTACAACATAATGAGCAACAGTGCATTAGCATGTTAAGTCACGTGTTTGTGTCAAAGAGGAGAGACTCCGTGTGTCCAGTGACTTCAGGTGACCATGTGTCTCCTGTGAACTTGGGTGCTATACTCTTGTCCTTTACCATGGGATCAGAATGGCAGCTCAGGACATAGGCATTAGACAAAAGGCCCCAGGTGGAAACAGCCAAAGGTAGTTCAAACCCCAGCTCCAGTATTCTGCAGTAAGAAGTAATTAACCCTGGTCTGTCACAAGGTAATCACACATATAACTTGTTGGTATACAAGAAGTGTAGGGACACCAAAATGTGCTTTATCTTATGCTGCAGACATGGGTGGGATGTCTCATAGGATCCTTTTGTAAGAGCAGCAAGGCACAAATGCTCACTTCGCCAGCCTCCCACTGATGCAGTCCTGGGTAGTGAGCGATAAAGAGACATACATCCAAAGGACGTTGTCTATTAAAAACAAACAAACAAAAAAACACACACACTTTTAAAACAATGTCTCACAGGGAAAATATCTTCCTTCTTCATCCTGCCCAAGGTGTTGAAATGACACAAAGAGCAGAAACAACCTCTTTGAGAACATGAAGGTGAAATTCACATGTGAAGCATCGTGGGACAGAGAGACCGAACGCATCAGGTTCTTCAGCTCCACAAGCTCTCCCAGGCCTGAGCAGTTCTGCGTTGCCGCCTTCCATTATTTTTTGGGAAGGAAATAACACCCCCCCACCCCCACCCCCACCCCCACACACACTTTTGTCACAGTTTGCCAGAGGTCCTTTGCTTCTTCAGGTCACTAGAGATGTATATCTGAGGGCCACACTGCCTCGTCAGTGACTACATAGACGATGCTGTGCTATGAGACGCCTCGGCGGGGCGGGGGTCACATTTATGTGGGAATTATGATCCTCACCCTCCTGGCTTTTAGTCAGTTGGGGACCTAACTGGATATGGACTGGAAGAGAATGTTGGGTCCCTCAGTGGAATTTTATCATCGGTGACTAGCAGAAGGGCGGAGCTAGGGGTGCGTCCCACATGGATGGCTATGGACATTAAAGTGCTAGGTTCAAGTGCTTACATTGCTGCGCTCTACTAACAAACATGGATAGTAACTGTATACCCTCTGGCCCTTGCTTACTGTTTGTTTGTTTTGCCCCCTGTAAAGTAGGACAGGGGCAATAACACTGGCCTTCTTGAGCTACAACAAAGATAATGGCAATTAAAACAACTTTCATGATATCTAGAAGTCAAAAACGCATGGTCAAAACATAGCTGGAACTGTGGGTTTTAAGGGCAGTTAGAACAATGACCAGCAGGGGCAGTGGTGGCGCATGCCTTTAATCCCAGCACTTGGAGCAAGACTGGCAGATCTCCTGAGTTCTGAGTTCTAGGCCAGCCTGGTCTACAGGGTGGGTACCAGGACAGCTAAGGCTACACAGAAAAACCCTCAAACAACCCCCCCCCCGCCCCTGCAAAAGACAGACTGGCTCTCCACCTGCACAGCTGTCCTTTCTAAGAACCTACTGTGTGCCAGGTCTTGGGAATCTAGCAACAACAGCAAAACCCAATCATGCTCTCACACCTCATCCATGCTGTGGGTCTTCACTCCACACGGCAGGAAGACAAACGGAGCAAACAGGTGAGTCAAGCCTCAGAGACAAAGGGAAGCACTCCAGTGGACAGTCTAGACAAGTTCAGAAACTGGGGTGGGGTGGGGTGGGGAGAGTGAGGGGCTTGGGGATAGGGGTGGGGTGGGGTGGGGGGTTGGGGGTGGGGAGGTGGGTGGGCAGGTTCTGAGGTGAGTAGCTGGCAGCATGGCAAGTTAACAGCAAGCCATGACTTCACTACCAAATCTCTCCCCATTTTGCTTATGGCTAACTAGCTTCATGTCACAAAATGCTGACTCTAATGCTCATGAAAACATAAATTCCCATTACACACACACACACACACAAACACAGAGAGAGAGAGAGAGACAGAGAGAGAGAGACAGAGACAGAGACAGAGACAGAGACAGAGAGACAGAGTCAGAGAGAGAGACAGAGAGACAGAGAGAGAGAGAGAGAGAGAGAGAGAGAGAGAGAGAGAGAGAGAGAGAGAGAGAGTTATGTCTGAAAACATGAGGTCTGTAATTTTAAGGAGTTAAGCATGCCATGTAGTTAAGTCACCTCCATTGTGAACCCTTATTTCTCACTGTGATGCTGCACCTCAGTGTCTCCCACAGAGCCTTCCTCTGGGCCATGGTGCTGAGTGCCCTGACATGGAACCACACCTAGGACAGCTGGTTGCAGGAAGGCCTTGAAAGCAAGGGACCTATTGTCTAACACATTTCTATTTATTTCTACAAACATGCCATGTTTCCAAGTCCGCTTGCCCCTACGGGATGACATATTTAGTCTGTTTTATTTGGGGATGGGGAAAAAACCAAAAGCTGAATTTTTTTTTCTTTTTGTGGTCAGATGAAGCCATCTCTGGCCTTGTTTCGATACACTGAAAGAGATGGCACCATGCCTGGCTAAGTCCCCTTTCCCTCAGCCTCCATGGCCCAACCAGACTCACAGCAGTGCTACAAAATTCAGACTTGAAAAGTAATTAAGATATAAGTATTCCAGAAGAGAACACATGGTTATTTAAAGCCATTGGACAGCTTTCAAAAGGGAAAGATCTATGAAATCCAAGGGCTGAGAGCCATCATGCTGTTTCCCTCCACTTCTCACATTAAGAATAGAGACTAATTATAAATCTTCAGCAAATATGACCTGGTAAAGAGTTTTCAAACAAAAGCCTGCACTGAACAGGATATCTGGCAGATCTGGGCACTTGTTTTCGCTAATAACCATTAAAGCTGTTTCTAGTAAAGCCTTTTACAGCAGCATTAGAAATATCAGGGTTTACTTTGTCCTTAATGAAGTGCTGCACTGTGTTACCCTGCACCACAGTCTCCCAGTGGCTCCTGATCCTCGCTGCACTGTGTTACCCCGCACCATGGTCTCCCTCCCAGTGGCTCCCGATCCTCGCTTTGTCTCTGTGGTGCCCCTGTCCCCACTTTAACATTTCATTTCCAATGACACGTCAGCCGTCTTTCACCAACCTCAAAGGAAAGTTGAATGCGGGGCTCACAAAGTTAAGCTGACATTTGCTCCCTTCCAATAAAAAATATTTAGTCCATTAAACATAAATACCTGTCATTATGATACATGGAGTGGGTGCGAGCCTCCCGGTTCCCTCTGATGTTTATTACATCCAAGCAACTGCAGTGCCTGCATGTTTTCAACTTTAGTGTATTGATTAAACTTTTAAATGGCTGCCATATAACCCAGGGACAGCGGGAAGATTAATTTGCATCAATGTTCATCTGTAATTCATTAGCCATTTATTCTTTACAACCACATGGGCTATCAAGAAAATGCAGGCCATTTTTCACTCGGCACAGGCTGAGAACAGATTCTGAAATTTGTGCTGCATACAAATAAGTTCCCTGGGTCTGGCCAGTTAAACTGCTTGGCTTTTCAAAAGTTGAGGAGAAGAACAGTGAGGAAGGAAGGTGGAGACCCCTTGGGGGAGGAGGAGGGAGCAAGCATCTTCAGGGTGCTCGGCGTTCAATGGTGTTCATCCTCCGATTTTCTGCCCATAGACACTGGTTTCTTCTTTCAGTTGGATTAAAATAGTGGAAATGTGTCTGAAGAGAGGCAGTAAATAATCCAGTTGCTCTCTCTCCCTCGTCCCTTCTCTTCCCACCCCTACCTAATGTCTCCTAAAGTCCTGTTCCTGGCAGAAAACCTCAGCCAGTGGCAGTGAAGAAGCAAAGCGTGTAGCCCAGAGGGATCTGGAGCTGTCAAATCAGAGACAGTGGCATTTGAACCAGTTCTTCCCCAAACAGAGCAATCTCAAGCCTGCCTGGAGCTGGGAAGGTGCCCAGCTAAATAGCGAGTTTCCTGAGGGAAGAGGTAAGCCATCTGGCTTCTCCACATGCCCTCCTGACCCCCTTGGCAGAAAACAAACTGTAAAGTAAAGGCATACACAGAAAAAGAACACCCTTGAAAGCCTCTTCCACACACAGGTGCTATGGGGAGAAGTGGAAAGAGCTTGGTGCTCTCAGGTCAGGGCTGGAGGAGAGGAAAGCACAGAAGGGAAATTGTTCTTCATAAGGATGAATAATTAAAGCAGAGAGCTTGCAACCCGGGCCTCACTGTAGCTCATCGCTGTAACAGTGAACATCAAAGAAATCAATGGTCATGAGGACAGTGTGTGTGTGTGTGTGTGTGTGTGTGTGTGTGTGTGTGTGTGTGTGTGTGTGTGTGTTGTAGGGAGCTGGCTGACAGGAGTAGGAGAGGAAGCCTGCAGATGCTGAAGGCAAGAGCTGTCTGCTCTGTGGTGCCCACAAAAATCAAAGGTACCAGGCATACTGGTAACCTTCGGTAATAATATCTGAAAAAAAGAGCCAGAGTTGAGGAAGCCTTGTGGAGGAAGCAGTAAATTGTCTACTTATACTCTAAATGCTCAGCCTGCTTACAAGCAAGGCTAAACTGGAGCCTGCCACAGAAGTGCCTGTCTGGAGTCCTCTCTGTCCTAGCCCACACCAGGCTTCACCAACACCAAGGGTCAGCAGCACAGGGCTCCTTTGCTGGACCTTGGGGGAGATTCGATGGGGTTATCTAATCTATTTTATGGATGTAGAACAAAGGATCTAATAGAATTATGTCTATAATAGAAAAAACTGCACTAGGGAACTTGAAGATCATGTGACCCCCATTCTGGGCCTCGGCCTGTGATGCATGGTATACATCAACTCCATGTGCTGTTGTTTTCCCTCATGGTAAATGGTATACTTGTATCAGAGGAGCTCGATAAATATTTGCACAGTGACCCACCCCCACAATCTAAACAGAGAGATTCATTTATTTCACCCGTCAACAGATACCTATGGACTGTCTGCTTGCCAGCACCCAGCTCTAAACTTGGGGTAAATGTGAGACCAAGGGAAGCTTCAGGCTCTTGTCAACAGGGCATTTCCAAATTGTTTACTTTTATTTATTTCCCATGCAGCTTGGAGGCTTTCTAGACCCCCACGACCTTTAGAGGACCAGGGAGAGTTCTTTGTCTGGTCTTTCTCTGGGCAAATCCTGCAGGTGACAGTGTTTAAACAGTTTATGCCTTGGGATTTATTTGGATAAGAACTAGAAGGCAGTGAGCCTGAACTGCTCAGGAAGATCCGCATGCACATGCCTACAGAACCTTCAGATGTTGCTGATGCCATGGAGAAAAGACTGCGCTCAGAGGCGGGCATGGGCTCTGTTTGGTTTTGAGGATGGGTGTTCACAAATACGCTCCTGGTCAAGTGCAGGGCTCATAATTGGCCATAGGTATGGGAAACACAAAAGAGACGTGTGACTATTCCATCTGTTCAGTCAAATACTGAGGACAGTCACATCGCATCTGCCACCGCTAGGAGAGCGTACCGAGTGAAAGGAACAGTGGATCTAAATCATGGACTTTGGCTTCACACGAACACCTTCCAGTTTCTTTGTAGAGACAAAATGAACACATGAGAGGTAACATGAGTGACCAGGGATCAGAGACAATTGTTCAACAGGTTTTTCCTTTTCCACTAAGTAATCAAAGAAAAATAAGTGTATCTAGGGAAGCCAAGGGTCCCGGAGCACCAGCACTGTTACACATGGGATTAGTAGTTCACAGCCACATGGACACAAAGATGCTCTCACCTGCTTCCTATTTACTTCCAATTCTTCATGTCTGCTCTAAGCAAAGAGTTCCTCACTGGGCGAGAACCTATGTAACAAGGATCTGAACTGCAGAGGCTTTGCTGTTGTTGTTGCTGTTGTTGTTGTTGTGTTGTTATAAAGAACAGATAATCAAGCAAAGACTGAGTAAGTAGCAGCACATTATAGGTGCCAGGTACAGTGATAACAATGAGCACAGCTAGGAAACACACAGAAACACGAAACTGCTACAGAAAACTCAGTCTAACAGGGCTACCGCCATGCGTTCATATTAAAATATGATGAGAGAATATATAGTTCACTAAAGAGAAACATAATCATCTGAAATATGCCTTTCCTACTTGTCATGCATTCTATGAGAGCTTAATTTTTGTTTTTAGGATTGAAAAAGACATAAAATGTTTAGACAGTGTGGAACACATTACAAATGCTGTGAAAATGTGTTAAAATAAAAGTTGGGACCAAAGGAGTCAGAGTTTGGACTTCAAGAGCCCTTTTGAAAAACAGATTTTAATAAACAGAAGGAAAGAGGAAGAATTTCCCCGCCCCCTTCCCACAAAATAGCAAAGGATGAGAATTTAACCCATGAATGGACCAAAGCAGGAAAACTGAAGAGGGTTGTTTGGCTGGAGCGGACGGACGAGGCACTGGGAGGGAGTAACGTCAAGTAAACAGTACTGGATAGAAACGCTTTACACTTTGGTTATGTCAGAGCATAATTATTTCCTGTCTATTTTCCCCTCTCTAAACCAGAAGGTTCATTCCTTGCTTTGGAATCCTACGGTACCTCTGTGCAAGTCTATGGCTCAACTGAAATTAAAAATGCTGCATCATATCAAAGAGATTGCTTAAGCTGCAGTTTTCAACTTTGGGAAGGGATTCCATGTGCCATATTAGTTAATACATTACAAAAAACAGCTGGGCTCATTTTGAGTGAAAAAGAGAATTCATCATGTTCACAATTTTAAAGGAAAATGAGCCAATAAAATGGAGGGAAAGAAGACAATGGCAAGCCAGCAGGCAATAGGCATTATTCTCCTTCAATCCCAGCCCAGTAACAACCTTGCTTGTGTATAGTATGTCTTATTAGAATTTCTCAACTGAAAACATGGAAAAAACTGAAAGGGGTATTAAGAAAGCAAAGGTAAAATAAAACTAGGTTTTGTTTCAATTATTTGTTGTATATTTATTATATATATGTGTTTGTGTGGATGCTCTCGCGTGTGTGCCCAAGTGTTGAAGTCACATTGAGTTTGAGTATGCATGCACTTATGTGTGTGCCATGTGTGGAGGTCAAAGAACCATTTGTAAGACAATCTGGTCCTCTCTGTACTCCATGTCCTCTCTGCTTGAATATTTTAAAAGCAATAGTTATAATCCACAACTCACTGAAATAATAGAAACACTCCAAAGGACTGAATATTAATGAAAACACTACAATTAAGATAGGGGCTGCTACCCCTCATGATGGACAGATACCTCATAGGGAACAAGGAGTGGATGGGAGCTGATTTGGAACTGACGTAATTTCTCTTGTGCTGGTAATTATTTGCTAAAAGGCATAAACAAGTGTGGGACCCTGCTATTAAGGTCAGGTTGAAGCCTGGCATTTCCAGATAGCCTCTGAGTGTGGCCCCTTTCTCGGCTGGGTTCCCTTTCCGCCTGATCTGGAGAGCCCTGGATCTTCTAAGGAGCATCACATAGCCCTCTGGGAGACTACAAAGCCAACTCGTTTGTCCCCTCCTCTGCTTCTCTAGGTTTTAGAGCTCAGAGCAAGCCTCCATTGACAGCTGCTCACAAAGCTGCACAGACTTGCCAAGTCAGGCCTGGCCCTCTTTGACACCCAGAGCTCCTGTGCCCTTGTACGTCACCCTTTTCCGCCCCGGAGCACGCACTTCCAGTTCTGTGCTCTACAGGGCCGAAGCTTCCCAGATGAGGACCCTACAAAGCCCAGGCTCCTGCCTGATGCACAGTGACAAACAATGATTTTTTTTTTAAGTTGTTCATTGGTAGAATGTCTACTTTGTGTGTGATACCCTGAGTATTGACTCACTTAAAAACAGACACACAACCAAAGCCAAACTAATAAAAGAAGTAAATAAATAAACCTAAAACTAGGACCCTTGCCCTTTCCCTCGTGATTGAACTTTGGCCTTCCCCAGACTTCAGCCTTAGGCTTGACCATGCTGTCCAGTTTCAGAACTAGTCTCTGGCAAATGGCGTGCTGTTAACACCCATTCTGTCCATCCTTCTATGGGTTTATGCTTTTAATCTTCCAGCATTTTCCCCATTTTCTAAGGCACAAGCTTTTAGTTCTTGCTTAAACACACCAGTAGTAAATTCTTCTCCTTTTACCCATGAAAAATCCGTATTTTTGTTGTTGTCGTTCCACATGCATCCTTAAAGAATAGTTTGGCTTCTTGCACAATTCCAGACACTTCATTCTCTCGGTGTCCTGATGCTGAGCATCATAGTAAGAGCTCCTTTTTTATGGTGAGAACCTGGCCTCACTCCAGCACCCAGGCTTTCTGATGAAGGGTTTGTTGGTAGAGCTGCTCTGGTTTTTCTCTAGCTACTTATGTTATATCATTGTCCTCAGTGTCCTTCAAGTCGAATTCTTCCCTAAGCTTAGCTTAAAAAAAAAAAGTTATACTGTTTGCTCTGCTGTATATTACCTATGTATCATCAGGTGCCTTTTTTTATCATCAGTTTGTTTGTTTGTTTTTGTTCTTTAAAACACTTTTAAAAAATTCTTAGGTTCTATCTTCTCTCTCAAACTTACTTTTCTCTCTTTCTCTGAAACATACTGTGCTAAATGGAAGATCTACTCATTTTAGCCTGATTGTCATCTACACTTTCTTACTTTCCACATCCTGGTATTTAAAAGCATTCTGTATACTTTCTTTGGATATACTTACTAGTTAACCAACATTCTCCCTCTTAAAATGAAATTTGTTTAGTTCCATAGAGAGTTTTAAAAATAAGTATACTATTTTAGCACTAAAATTTACTTGAACATTTTAGTTTGAAAGCCTTGTTCCATTACACTCTTCTCGTCTTTGTATTGCATGTCGTTTCAGGTAGCGTTGTTTGAGGCCCTGTGATTATTCCAATATCTGATGCTGTTGAGGATTTAACTCAACACTTGTCCTGAGCCTCATGTGAGGGTCCCTTGAGTATATGGTCTTATCTGAATGTGATCTCATCTTTACTTTTTTTTTTTTAATTTTGTAAAAATCTTACCAGCCTGTTTGAATAAAGCTTTCTTCCATAAAGAACCTCTGCCACAGACCTCGTCACTACACTAAAGAATCTAGACGTAATAAGGAGCCATTTGTGAACTGCCCCCATACTCTGCTGGTCCTGGTGTTCAGCTTCATATTCCACTGTCTGGACTATGGACAAATACCTATTTTCTTGGCTTTTTTAGCCTTTATTATCCTTAAACTTATCCTCTATAATAGTAGCTACTATTTTTTAGCTGACTAAAAAAAGTATTAATCTTATTATGTACCTAGATGTAAGATGCATTTAATAGGTTTGTAATTCTAGTATATCTACTACCCATTTTAATATGTACGCACACACACACACGCACACACACACACACGCACACACACACACTTACTTTAAAAATAACCATATACTTAACCACATACTTAAGTTGCTGTGCAATATGCCACTAAATTCAAGCTTAAATTTGTCTCTATTACATTTAACTACTGTTACTTTCCAAAAAAAAAAAAAAGTATTTTTGGGTGTCCTTACTTTTGAGCCTTCCCACTGATCTTTACAACTCATGCTAAAGGAGATATTTAGAGACACTTTCTACCTAAGTTCAGGTGGATTATAGAATTTCAAGAGAAAGTCTCTCCTTTCTCCAGTATTTAATATTAGATTTCAGATTCAAAGTTTAGTTATTATCCAAGAAGGATGTAATGCACTTGCAGGCATGGTAGCTTTGATGGACAGGAACACTTCTTGTTCTTGGTCAGATAAAGGGAGCCAGTGACCTGAATCCTGGATTCCATCTCTATTTTCCTGGATTTCATTTCTTTTTTTGGGGAGGGGTGGCTTATTCATCTTTATATTTATTTTTATTTTTAAAAATTTTGGGAGGATACAAGGGATGGGATAACCATTGAGATGTAACAAGAATAAATTAATAAAGGAGAAAAAAGAATAAATTAATAAAGGAAAAAAACTTTAAAAAAAAACTACTGCTATAAACAAAAAAAATTTAATTTTATTAATTTATTCAGATTACAACTCAGTTGTTATCTCATCACTTGTATCCTCCCATTCCTCCCTCCCTCCAGCTTTCACCCTATTCCCTTTCCTTAGGTCTATGACTGGGGGGGACCTCCTCCCCCACTATATGCTCATAGGCCATCAAGTCTCATCTTGGTAGCCTGCTTATTCTTTCTTTGAGTGCCACCAGGCCTTCCCACCAAAGGGAGGTGGTCAAATATGGGGCACCAGAGTTCATGTCCAGGTTAGTCGCTGCTCTCCACATAACTATGGAGAGTGTCCTGTCCATTGGGTAGGGGTTCAGTGTTTACTATTGTATTGTCCTTGGTTAGTGCAATAGTTTGAGCAGACCCCCCTGGTCCCTGATCCACCCATCATGATGTTCTTCTTATAGGTTTGTAGGACCCTCTGGGTCCTTCTATTTCCCCATCTCCTATGTTTCTCTTACCTAGAGTCCCAGTAGGATGTCCTCACATCTATCCCAATCTCCTGGTAAATGAAGACTTCTGTGGGACGTGCCTTTTGGGCTAGTGCCCAATTGTAAGTGAGTATATACCATGTGAGTCTTTCTGCTTCTGGGTTAACTCACTCATTATGATCATTTCTAGTCCCATCCATTTGTCTACAAATTTCAGGATTTCCTTGTTTTTAATAGCTGAGTAGTATTCTATAGTGTAAATGTACCACAGTTTCTTTATTGGCTCAGGAGACAACTTCCTGAACAGAACACCAGCAGCCCAGGCCTCAAAGTCAACAATTAACAAATGGGACCTCATGAGGCTGTGAAGCTTCTGTAAGGCAGGAGACACTGTCAATAGAACAAAATGACAGCCTACGAACTGGGAAAAGATCTTCATCAGCCCTACATCTGACAAAGATCTAATATCCAAAATATATAAAGAACTCAAGAAATTAAACACCATCAAACCAAATAATCCAATTGAGAAATGGGGCTCAGAACTAAACAGAGAATTCTCAACAGAGGAATATCAAATGGCTGAAAAACACTTAAAGAAATGCTCAACCTCCTTAGTCATCAGGGAAATGCAAATCAAAATGACTCTGAGATTCCATCTTACACCCATTAGAATGGCTAAGATCAAAAATTCAAGTGACACCACATGCTGGCGAGGATGTGGAAAAAGAGGAACACTCCTTCACTGCTGGTGGGAATGTGAGCTTGTACAACCACTTTGGAAATCTATCTGGGGCTTTCTCAGAAAAATGGGAATAGGGCTTTCTCAAGACCCAGCTATTCCACACCTTGGAGTATACCCAGAAGATGCTTTACCACACAACAGGGATATATGCTCAACCATGTTCATAGCGGCCTATTCATAATAGCCAGAACCTGGAAACAGCCTAAATCTTTCCTAGATTTCTAGAAAGCCCATGCAGCACGTATTTCCATCTGCACGTGCACACCAGAAGGGCCACTACAACTTTACTTGCAGTGGCAGAGGGTACATGTTTCCAATTTTGATATACGATTCCTGGTAGCTTTTAGGGACGGTGCTTCCTCTTTTCTCTATGCTCATATCTGGGCAATCTGTTACAGAAGCCAGTTGCTGTCTCCCTCAGCACTGGTGTAGAAGTTCAAGTTATGCGTAAACATCGATCCATTTGCTGGAAACTCTTCCTGTAGCACAATCCCCCTAGTCACAGTTAAACAGATGCCATTCACACTTTCCTTTGCTCAAGCCACATGGACCAGCTTGGATGCCTGCCTTGCTCTGTCCAGAGGATCTCTGACTGTGAATGCTGAATGCTTTCTCATGCTCTGGGTGCCTGTGTGGCATCAAAAGCCATGATAACACAACCTATTTGGGTGGGATAGTCAGTTCCTTCCCTCTGCTAAACACTCACCGGACGATTGGCCCTGTGACTGGGACAGTCACCATCACTTGGGGGAACTTCTGTTTTGGCTTTTGATGTGCTAACAGGCTCTGCTGTCTGTCATAAAACACAGTGAGCTGTTCAGAAGCCTGCAGGCTTGTTTACAATTTAAGATGAATTTGCAAGAGTTTTACTGATAATCTCACCCAGATTTCACAAAAGTGAAATTTCAATACTGACAAACTAGGAGTAGGATGGTGAATTCTGGGACAGGTGACTCATGCTGAACCTGTGCCCACTTCTCTTAATTCTAATGAAGAAAGGCAACCCCTATCTGAGTCCATTGGTTGCATCTCAACGAGGCGCTGGCCCCATCGGCTCACAAGAACAGCACTGGCCCCGTAAAGAACCATATCGCTTGTGAGGCCACATTTCTAGATGCATCCTTCTCAAGTATTCCACCTGCGCTTATGCCCTAGACCAAACCCCACCCAAAGAGTTAGAGGAGGAGACACCATGCACCTCACAGCACAAGATCTTATCAAAGCATCCTTGAACGCATCACTCGCTCCTCTCTCAATGGACAAGAGAACAACACTATCATATTCAAAAACCGAGGAACTGGACGACAAAGACTTAATTTTGCACAAAATAGATGACAAGGCTTACCAGCGCACGTCAAGGGTTAATTTACAGCATATGGAAGCCAGACTTGGACTCACAAACTTAAAAACAAACGTGTATAAGGAGCTATGGAAAACTGAAACGGAGATCTGTTACTTGAGCCACTAGAAACCTAACTTTTTTTTTCTTTAGAAGTTAATGGTAGAATAGCGAAGGGGATGCCAATTGGCTTTTGTGCTTTAGAACATTTATAAAAACAACTCAGGCATCCCCTAAAGAAGATAGCAAATCAATGTGGCCTTAAGTGACATTAGAGCCCAAACCATATCTGAATGGTAAAGGTTCTCACAAAATTGAGGTCGCCCCATACCGCCAGGGGAGTCATACTGACTGCTAGAACTCTGCCTCTGTCTAAATCCTCCATGGCCTTAGTGCCTGTTGCCTTAACATACCTCATAGGAGAAATGGGCATCTGACACAAGGAATGCTTTGAAATCTTTGGCGTTTGAATTCACTCTGTTACAATGGGGTCCAGGGGGTCAATATTAGCTGACTCAATCTATACAAGACCAACTATACAAGTAAGGGACAACTTCCTACTACCCTCCCACTTTAATGTGACTGGTCTGTACATGCTTTTATGAGTATGGCTTTGTTTCGTATGTTGCCACTAAAATGTGTTACTTAATTCTGTGTCATGAAGACATGTTTTCTTCTCAAATTTTTATCATTTTAGATCTTGGCTTTAAGCCATTTTGACTTTATTCTAGTGTATATCCTTTGTCAAACTTTATTCTGTTGTGTATCCTTATTTTCATTTCCCAATAGCATTTGTTGAAAGAAACTATTCTTTTTCCCCATTGAAATAATTTTTCATCTTTGTCACAAATCATCTGACCCCTAAAACTATAGTGACTTATTTTAAATGTCCAATTCCATTAAATTAATCAAATGCCCACCCTTGTGTCAGTTTCATAGTTTCTTCTTTGTTGTAGCTTTATAAGTTTCAAAGTGTGAGTCACTATGTATGTGTTTTATAAAATGATAATGTTTAGTCCCTTGAGCCAACATCTAAGGGCTCCCCAGGCCTTGGCCACTCAGCCCTGTTCACACCCACGCGGTTCCTGCCTGTTCACAGCCATGTAGTTCCTGCCTGTTTACACCCACGTGGTTCCTGCCTGTTTACACGCACGTGGTTCCTAGTGCCCACCCAGGTAAAGGGCTCCAGACCTAGAGGATATAGCCCAAACTTCCCATTTCAACCCAGCTCCTAGTGCTGACAGGGAGGAGCTAACAGGGTCAGACCCCAGGCCCTGACCTCTGCACAAACTGCCTCAGTATGTCCAGATCCAGTTGTCAACAAGAACGGAAGCCCCATGGGCTTGCCCCATGGTTTTCTTTTTATTTACATTATTCTTTCAAAATTCATATGAGTCTTTATTTTCTTTTGCAGACTTTGTGCTGAGTCCATCCCAGTTTTGGAAAAAACTGTCATTTTAGTGTTATCTTCTTATAATTATGAATATAGAATAATTTAAAATTTAAGTTTCTTTTCATATTTCAATAATGTGAGTTTTCTTAATAGACACCTCACATTTCTTCTGTTGACTATATTTCTACATATTTTGTACATTTCTATACTATTATAAACAAAATTATTTGTTTAATGTCATTTTTTTATTCTTCACTGAAAACATATTGCAAGCAGCTATTTTGTGATATCATGATCTGATGTCCTACAATCCACCAACTCATTTGTTAGCTCCAACTGCACTACTGTTGGTTTGCTTAGGATGTTCTAAGATATAAGAGCACCTAACTTCCCAACTTGGCTGCCGACAACTTTCTCCCTTTTGCCTCATATCTACACAATACAGTTAAACCAAGAAAATTTCGACCATTCCTTCCCTTGGCTCTGGAAGGGAAGTTCAAACCACTGAACCCCCAGCCTGCACATTTAAACCCTCAATGCCAACCCACTTCCATTAGGGATAAAAGCCAAAGACATTTGTCTCTTCCTCATTCAAACCAGCTGGGGTGTGTCCCCCTTCTCGCCACAGAAAGGCTTATGAGCAAAGTAATGTGTTTTTATCTATTCTCTTGGTTCAGGTAACATCATTAGTTTTTAAGTCTGAACCAACGATGAGAGGATGGTGTCCATGCTACTCTGCAAGGCAGCCACAAAGCAACTTGAAATTACAGTGTGTTGGTTAGCTTTATGTCAGCATGACACAAGCTAGAGTTATCTGGAAGGAAGAACCTCAATTAAGAAAATGACTATATCAGATTGCCTACAGGGAAGTCTATAAAGCATTTTCTTGATAAACTATTGGTATGGGAGGCCCAGCCCTGTGAGAGCCATGCTAGCCTTGGACAGGTAACACTGAGTTGTATAAGGAAGCAAATTGAGCAAGCCATGGGGAGTAAACAAGCAAATAATTTTCCATGGCCTATAGTTTCTGCCTTCAGGTTCCTTCTATGATTTCCTTCAAAGGACTCTTTTTCAGAATGGAGTTCAGTAGTTAAAATATTGACCTTCCCGTGTGTTAACCTAAAGAAGACTGGAGATGGGAAATGGGTAGGCTATGATAGCCTGGTCTAGCAGGAACATGGGACGAAGATTTGCTTAAAGTAAGAGTGGCATCTAAACATCTTTTAATCATCCAAGTAGTCACAGGCTTGGGGAGGCTTCATCTCATCAATGAATATAAAGTATCTATTGGCATACCAGGATTCCAGAGTTTAAAGGACCTAGAAAAGAGTCTGGTTTATTTCTAAAATTGAGCAAGCCAAAGGAGAAGAAACCAGTAAGAAATACTTTTCCATGGCCTACAGTTTCTGCCTTCAGGTTCCTACCCTGACTTTCCTCAAAGGACCCCTTTTCAAGACGGAGTTCCATAGTTAAAACCTTGACCTTCATTCCTTCTAAGAGTGATGGTTAATATTAACATGTTGGCAAACCTGATAGTGGTTCTTAACCTGTGGGCCGCAACCCCTTTGGGGGTTGCATATCAGATGTTCAGCATATCAAATATTTACATGATGATTTATGACAGTAGTAAAATTACAGTTGTGAAGGGGCAACAAAATAATTTTTATAGTTGGGGGGTCATCATAGCATGAAGAGTATAGTGAAGAGTTTCAGCATTAGGAAGCCTGACAACCACCACTCTGGAATCACCTAGGAGACACACCTCTAGGCATGCCTGCAAGACATCTTTCTAGATTGGAAAGACTGGGTTGAGAAAGCCCATCTTAAATGTTTGTGGCACCTTCCCATGGGCTGAGGTCCTTCACTGAGCAAAAAGGGGAAAGCAAGCTGAGTATTAACTTCCTGACTGAGGCAATGTGACCAGCTTCCTTAATTTCCCCGACATTATGGATTTCACCCTTGAACTCTAAGCAAAAATAATTAGTTCTTTCTTAAGTTGATTTTGGTAGATATTTTGTTGCAAAAAATGAACAAACCAACAAAGAAAGAACAACTGGCCCAGGCACTGTCACAGCAGTCCCAAGACTAGCACATGATCTTTCTGGACTCCAGCTATGTGTTCACCCATTATTTTGTCTCGGTGAACAGGTAAGATTGGTCCTCTAAGTAGTTAACAGCCAAAGGATGGCTTAGTTTTCTGTGAAGTGCTAAGAAAGGAAAGTACTTCTGTTGACAAATATATGCCATGGGCATGTGCCTAAGTCTTGCAAAGATTAAGAAATGTGGATCTTGAGCTATTTTTGCAGCCTGGGTGGCACACGCTGAGTCTGATCTGAGCTCAGAGCTCTTCTTTAGATCCCTGCTTACCAGTGCTTGAGATGATCCAGGATGAGTAACCTCCATCCCAACTCATCTGTGCTTTAAATGTGACTTATCATGGCTTACGCATTGGCCTTGTACTAGCAGTAACAAGATGGTACGTCTACACAGGGGTAAAACGGGCCATTCCAGTAACAAGGGTTCATGGAGCCTTGCCTTGATGCAAGCAGCATATGTTGCCAGTCACACTTTTACTCTTTCATCTTTCCATGCAGTGATCCTACATCCCCCAGAACCTGCCAGGGAGGAACAAATGCTGGAGGCTTTTCCACTCACCCATCACAACCCAAGAGGAAACAGACTAGATTTGAACATAAAGCTAAAGAGACTACAAGGCTTTGAATGGAATGTTGACTCCCAGAGTAGACTTAAGTTTATGTGTGGACACTGGGTTAAGATAGCTAGGGTCAAAAAAGAAGGGGGGAAAAAAGAGGACAGCACTGTCAGGGGTACAACATTGGGTGGTTTAGCCTCTAGAGGTCTCAGCTCCTTGGTTTAAAAGTAAAGCTGTTACTTACACCTAACACTCAAGGAGGAAATAAATTAGTGTTAGGAACAGTGTCCACATCATGGTTTCTATTTTTCTCTAGTAAAATTTATCAATTTATCAAGCTGGAGAAACAGCTGCTTCCAAGCTAGAGTAAGACAAGTATCGAGTAAGTCTAGAAAACAAAATAAGGAATGGCACTCTAATAACAATAGATACATGAAAAAAAAACTGACAAGGAACAGGCAAATAGTTTGAATATCTAGTAAAAGTGATAGAAATAGGTCTGAACTCATCAACTAAAATCAGAATGCAAGAGACCACAGCATTATAAACAAGTACTTAAATTAATAGGAGAGCACATGAAATTTTTACTATAGTAAATTTTTAACCAAAGGTGGGATAAATAATGGAAGTGAAAAAAAATTAGCATCTAGCAGGCACCATAGTATGTGTTGCAGGAAAGTTCCAGTGAATTCTAAAACTGACAAAAAAAGAAATGTGTAAAATAAGAATATTTACATAATCTCAAAGTATCTACCCACATATACTGTTTATATCTAAAGTGGAAACAGCAACTTCTGAGGAACCTCCAGATACTACCTGAGACACGTTAGTATCCCTAGTAACTCCACAAACCAAATGCCATCTACTGCCTGCTATATCCGGTAAGCAACCAATGCCATACACCGCCTGCTACATCCGATAAGCAACATGCCATTGCTGCCATCTCCTTAATCTTTTCATCTGCCCATGAAGAAACAACAACGATAAAGTTCAATCTGGGAGACTGTCTATAAAATAACTGATTGCCGCTCTAAGAATGTCAAAGTCTTGAAGACAAAGAAAGAACATGGAACCATTCCAGATGAACCAATATGATAAAGGTGATGGGGCAGTTGAACTCCATGTGGTAGGTTGTACACAGAAAAAGAATATTAGTGTGATAAAGGCAGAAATTTCGGCATCCTACATGCTTTAATATTATTGTATCAGGTTTGATGTGCATTTGAACAAGATGTTAACATTTGGGGAATCTTGGAGGAAGATACAGTGGATAGCTTTGTACTTCTATAAAAGTACCTTTAATTAATTCAAAACCAAATGCTTAAAACAAAACTAGAGTGTTTGACACTTAGAACAACCATGCAGAAACATATCAGGTCTGCCTACTGATGAACGAATGAACAAGAGATAGAGTCTCCAAGGAACGGCCTCTTCATCTCTAAAAAGAAATGGGTGGCCACCCAGGCACTGTATCATGGATGGATGGTGAGAATGTCATGGTGAACAGGAAATGCCAGTCCTCAAAGACCACATGGCATGATGTCATTTGTGTCAACTATTCAAAATAGACAATGGATATAGGAGCACTTGATACATTAGAGACTGAGCCACATGAGGAGGCTCACAGAGGCAGGCTATCAGACGGGGTGGGTGGTGACAAAAAAAAATGTTCAAAGATGAGAAAATGTTGACAGTTTTATAGCTCTTTTAACTACCCTGCCTGGTACTGAACTGCTTCACTTTCAATGAGTGAATGTTCTTGGATACAAATCACTTCTCAACAAACCTGGTTACAAAGAGAAAGAGAAGAATGATGCTTGGTGTCTAGCCACCGGTGTCTTCATGTGGTCTGTGATAAAGATGACGACATGATGCTTCATGCAAGTACTGATGCTGCTGCTTCTTCTCCCCGTTAGAGCACAGGACCCTTTCAGCAACCATTTCAAACTCATCTAACAAGCTGTATGTAGGGAACAACTTAGTCATTAGCTCACTATTTTTCTTTTAATTTATTTATTCACTTTACATCCTGATTACAGCCCCTATCCTCTCATCTTGGTCCCCCCTTGCACACCCCTTCCCCTCATTCTTCCTTCTCCCTGTCCTCCGAGAAGGGGGAGATCCCCCATGGGCACCAACCCGCCCTGGCACATTAAGTCGCTGCAGGACTAGGGGCATTCTCTCCCACTGAGGCCCAACAAGGGAGGCATCAGAGTCAGAGAGGGCCTCATTTCAAATGTTGGGGGATCTACATGAAGACCAGCATCTGTATCTGCCACATCTGTACAGAGGGACTAGGCTCAGTCCATGCATGCTTTTTGGTTGGTGGATCAATGTTTATGAGCCTCCTTGGGCCCAGGATTATGACTCTGAAAGTCTTCTTGTGGAGTCCTTGACCTCTCCGGCTCCCTCAGTTGTTCTCCTGTGTCTTCCACAGAACTCTCCATCGGCTGCTGGGGGAAATCTCTCAGAGGAAACCTCTCCCATGCAGATGGGTCTATAGGGTTAGCATAGTAAAAATGGCCATATTATCAAAAGCAATCTACAGATTCAATGTAACTTCCATCAAAATATCAACACAATTTTTTACAGGCCTTGAAAGAACAATTCTCAACTTCATATGAAAAAACAAAAACAAAAACAAAACCAGAATAGCTAAAACAATCCTGTAAAATAAAAGAACTTCTAGAGATATCACCATCCCTGATTTCAAGCTGTACTACAGAGCAATAATAATAAAAGGCACATGGCTTTGGCATAAAAACAGACAGGTTGATCAATGGAATTGAATCAAAGGCCCAGAAATAAACCTGCATGCTTATGGACACTTGATTTTTGACAACAAAAGCCAATGCCATACAATGGAAAAAGAAAGCATTTTCAACAAATGGTACTGGTCTATCTGGATGTCTGTATGTAGAAGAACGCAAGGAGATCCATATTTATCACCCTTCATAAAACTCAAGTCCAAGTGGATCAAAAATCCTCAACATAGAACCAGATACATGAAATCTAACAGAAGAGAAAATGGAGAAGAGCCTTGAACTCATTGGCACAGTGCATAGCTTCCTGAACAGAACACCAACAGCTCAGGCACTAAGATCAACAATTAATAAATGGGACCTCATTAAGTTCACTATTTTTCTGTCCACTGGAGAACCAGTCTCCTGATTCCCTAACTGAGGGAAGACCAAGAGTAAGAAGAGGGCCACTTTTGCTATAGGATCTGATGAAGAAAGAAGAAAACAAGGACAGACTGTTGGCTGTTCATGCTGACTCAGGCAACAGGAAATGGCTTCCTTGCTGTGGACTCCCTTTGTAAACTTTGTAAACCCTCAAGTCAGGAAAGTGGCCAGGGCCCTGCCTGAGGAGCTCCAGCAGCCAGGTCCCTCCCCCAGCCAGGCCCCTCTCTGTCATAACAGCCTTTGCAGCCTCTGTAACTGTCACAAAGGTCATCTTCAGCCCCTCAATAGGACTCTTCCCAGATTATGTTAATATTAGATGAAAAGTGAGAAGAAAAAGCCACTAATGCCTGAGCAGAAAACCCCACCAATCCCTGAACTTCCCACAAAAACAAACAAACCCACCAATCCCTGAGCTCCTTCAAGATCAGGCCTTGAAATCTCCACAGTCAGTGCTCACCTTGGTAATCTCTGCGTAGAAAGCTTCATTCCCTCAGAAATTGTATCTAAAGGTTGTGTCTCTTGTCCTGGGAGCAGTGGCAGCCAACCCTGGGTTCCACCCTCCATTCCTAAGACCTTCCCAATACATCTCTTTTATGAGATTAGCTTCTGGTGTGACTCTCTTATAGGAAGAAGGCAAGAAGCAGTGAAAAGGAGAAGGGAGGAAGTGGAGCAGACCTGAGGCTCCTGAGCTCCTCAGCCCAGCTGGGGATTCCTCCCCTGGGAGCTGCAACGCGTCTGCTGAGGAGGCCTCCTCTCAGCGCTGTGTGGTTCCTGGGCTTTCATGTCCCAGGACACACCTGTCCATCTGAGCAGGGAGGCCAGCACAGACTGTGACCAGTGGAAGAGAGAGCCATTTATTTCCTTGTTAGAGCTCTTACAGAGTTTTTGTTGCTATTATTGTTTTATCCATCCGTGTAACAAGTTATTGTTATCACTATTATTATTATTAGTTTTACTTTGCATTAGTAACATACAGCTTTCTTCAGCCTCGAATGGATGGTGTGGAGGGGCAAATACTTGACCAGCTGACAAAAGCTGAGAGTTTTACAGCAGAGGACAACTGAAGGCAAACTCTAACAGCCCCATGGGCCAGGCAGGGGAATCTTACCACATTCACAGGTGGCACCTGGACCTGGCAGGTGGTCTGTCACTTGGCTCTTGAGGTCTTCTATCTGTCAGCAAGTTTGCTTTTCAACAGAAATGAAGGCTGAGGCCGAAGAAACCCCACCTTTGCTTAGACCTCAGGAGAGTCTCTGAGAGCCATGAGCTGCCACTCCTGTGAGGAGCCTCTAACACCATGTTTGGCTGGGATTTATGAGCTACCCTTTACATTTGCCAGAGCTGGTCACAACCCCAAGTACTTGTGTATTGTAAATGAAGCAAAGCAAAAACCAACCAACCAACCAAACAACAACAACAACAAAAAACAAACAAAAAACTCAAACCAAACCAAAACAAAACAAAACAAAAAACAGTGCTAAAGGCTGAATCCAGAAAGAGTTACTCTTGAGGGTGTCACAACCCAAGTGCACAACAAAGGTTGCAATTTGCAAGACCACTAAGAAGCTTCCAGGAAATGTGTAAGTGCCCCTAGTAAAGCTCTGATGCTCAGGGAGAAGAAGGAAAGAGAAGAAGCCACCCCCTACTCCAAAAAAGGAAGCTGCTCTGTGAAGCTGCATTCTTAAATAATTTGTTCCGAATACCCTGCAGTCATACATGTGAGAAACTACATTGGGGGGCAAAGGGCTACAGTTCAGAGATAAAACAAGTTGAAGGTATTTAAAAGACTTGCCAAGGAAAAGTGCTCATCTGATAAAAATTTAGGCAGGAAGGATGCCAAAAACCAGGAGAGACTCGGCTGAGAGATGTGATGAGGTGATTGCTGCTTCAGCTGTCAGGCTTGTCAGTGGTGTCAAGATGCCAGATTTTAACTCAAACACAACGTCAGCAGAGAGCTGCCTCTACTTCCCTGCATGGTTTTCATTAGGAAAGCACAAAAACATGAGTCCAAGTACAGATATCCTATTTGGGGCCAGTTCAAGATGAACGTATGTTGGTTTATTTGTTTCCTCTGCAAAATACAAGGTAAAAAGATAATAAATAATACAGATTAACACCATCCTGTTGCTGCACCAATGGGGTCAGCAGGGCCACAGTGGGCTTAGGACTGTGTGTGTGTGTCGGAAAATATGACACAGGGAAACAGGAATCAAGTTAATTTAAGAAGGGGAGAATTTTCCATATTACTTTAGAAGAGCTCACATGGAAACAATAGCGTAAAGATGGAAATCAACTTCCTCTCCTCCATATTTTTCAGAATGAAGACAGGTCAGTATTCAATGTGTCAACAGTACTGGCCTTGTAGTCCTAAGGACTAAAGATATCTAAATACACAGGAGAAACTCAGACTGCAAGCCACAGCTGCTTCATTCTACATGCTTAACGATATGAGAAACATAAGGAGAAAAGTAAATGATGTTTTTAAAGTGAAAAAAAATGCAGGGGCCATGAAAGCACACCCCCAAAACTGGTGTTTGCTACTTTGTGGGTTCCTTTTTCTTCCACCATTCTCCACCCTTTTCCCATCCTTTCAACCCTCTAATACTAGATGGAACAGGAGGGAAAAAAAAAAAAAGGATCGAGAGGAAAAGCAAAAAGATCCCTGAATAAAGTCAGGGGTCCAAAGTCAGGGGTCCGAAAGGGGGCAGTGTTATCACTAGACTACCAGAGGTATCTAGCTCCTTGGGACAAGTCTGATCTTCACCGTCAGGATGTCCAATTTCTCCCCGTTGTTATTTCTTCTTTGCAGCAAACTGCAATCAACAACCAATCAAGAACCAACCCCACTTCTCGGTATATGCCATCTAAAAAGTTCCCAGAATTCCAAAGACAATTACAGAAACTATCTGCAGCTGGCAAAACCACGCCTCTGCTAGAGCACAAGGCAAATCACAGTGAGTTGCCGTGAAGCATCCCCATATCCCACACCTGGGATTAAAATGAAAAACGTATTCCCACAATATTTCTGTGGTTTTTAAAGAAGCCAAAATGCCAAAATTCTCACTACATATCCCCATTAAGTGGGTGATGAGAAAAGACATTTAAAATTTTTTTTATTTAATTAATTTATTCAGATTACATCTAAATTGTTATCCCCTCACTTGTATCTTCCTGTCCCTCCGTCTTTCACTCTATTCTCCTCCCTTAGGTCTGTGACAGAAGGGGACCTCCTCCCCCACCATATGGTCATAGCCTATTAGGTCTGTTCCTGGTAGCCTGCTTATCCTTTCTCTGAGTGCCACCAAGCCTCCCCACCATGGGGAAGTGGTCAAATATGAGGCGCCAGAGTTCATGTCAGAGTCGTTTTAAGGCTATAATTCTCATTAAATGTTTATTTATTTTCTTTCAAATGGTAAGTCTCATATAAATACTTTCTTAGAACATCATGAAAAGTCACTAGTGCCGTGTCTGCATCTCTGCCCTCTGTGCCTTCCCACCCAGTGCTCTCTCATTTCCATAAGCAGCATAGTTCATTCTGGTTCTTAAAGAAAAAACGCTTGCTTCTTTCACATATGCAGATGCCTCTGGGTCTAACAAATATTAATATGTCAAAGGCAATGAATAAGCATCGGAGCCAGGGGATTTGGAAAATTCTTCTGAGTTCTTTGCGATGATGGCTTGTTCTCTGTGCCTCTGCTTACAAGCACATAGTAGAATTTGGAATGGAACAGTCAAACAAGTTTCATAAAGACACTGAGTCAAAATAGATATTTTGTATTTTCTTTTCTTTTTTTTTTTTAATTTTTGTATTTTCAATTTCAATCAAGACAGTCCATTAGGACTCACATTTACTCTCACCCCAAGTGGAGTGATTAAAGCACTGGATAAAATAATTTGAATAGCATAATTTACAGCAGTAAAAGACAGAGGGCCTTAAGAGTATGGAGAATGCAGTGACACTCAGGCTGGACCCGGTCCACTGCCCAGGAGCCCATGATCTCTTTGGGGTGATGAGTTACAAAGAAAAAAAAAAACTACTGAAAGTAATAGCTACACCAAAAATGTTCTGCAAAGCTTCAGAGAGTTTAGTGGAATATAGGGACATATTTGTAATGCAAACACACAAGTTTTCTGAAAGGAACTTTTTTTTTCCATTTTTTTGAGACAGGAAAGGAACCTCTTTTAAAAAAAAATGAGGCAACAATCCTCCAGATACCTCACAGAGTCAACGATCGTTTCTGTTCTCACAGAGTGGAAAGTCTAGTCCATCATGAGATACTGAACAGCATACCTAGGAGAGTATTGGCCAACAATGGGGCCAAGTCAGTTGTAGATTAAACCAATTTCTGGCCCAACTAATGAGTCTTCAAAAACAATAAGACAAGGGAGAAAGAAAGAGAAAAGTAATCATTGAAAAAGAAGAATAAAGACTTTTTTTTTCTATCTTCAAACCACATGGTTATCTATCTAGATACCTTATATAGTTATTGGATTCTCAAACAATTTACAAAACAACTATGAGGGTGAACAAATGAATACAGGAAGATGGCAGCACATAAGATCAACACATAAACATCAGTTGCATTGACTATATGTCATCAATGGACAAGCATGATCTGAACCTCATTTGTTGCCATTTAAAGTGCCTCAAAAAAAAAAAAACCCAAAATACTCTCATATAAAATTAAAGAAGCATATAAAGTTTTTGTACAATTAAAATTAGAAAATGATGGTTTAAGTCAGTAAAGGAACAAACACTAGGAGATGCATGCTCATGAGTGAGAGGTCTCAATATATCAAAATTGCCAGTTCCTTTTACACTAGTATATAAGCTAATGTTTACCAAACCCTTTAAAAGCTGGAAGGGTAGAGAGACAGCTTGGTGGGTAAAGTGCTTGCTATGTAAACACGAGGACCAGGGTTCTGATTCTCAGCTGCATGTTGAAAGCCAAGAGTGGCAGTTTGCATCTGCAACCTAGGGCTAAGAGTGGGAGGATGGAGGTAGGTAGATCCCAGAGTGCCTGCTGGCCAATCATGCGATCCTGACTCATAAAATGAGGTCGACAGCCAAGGGAAGCTAACTGAGGTCATAGCTGACCTCCACACATGCGGTCACTGGTGAGTGCACACACACACTCCCATGCACAGACATATCAAAAGTTCATTTATAGACAAAGCTATTTTTTTTTATTTATATGTAGGATAAATGAAGAATAAATGAGAAAAAATAACTCAATCTTAAGGTTTATTATCAAAATAATTATCAACAGACCAACAGAGAACATTTAGGAATTGATCAGAACTGTGATCAATTAATTATGAAAAATGATTCGATGGTAGAGGAAGAGCCTTAGTGTCGGGGCAACAGGACCACCCTTCAGCCAAAAGGGGAAAACAACACAAGGAAAAGAAGCCTCAAAACCCAGACCCTGTAAATTTTAGAACATAAATGAATCATGGACTTAAATGTAAAAATATAACTCTCCAAAAGTCCCAGGAAGAAAAAAAATCATTATGAACTTGCCCTAAAGAAAAAAAATGTCCTTATAATTGACACCAAAAATAGAATCTGTAAAATTAAAATCCTATTTAGACCTCATTACAATGAAAAATATTACTCTATGAAAGACATCATTTAAAAAACACTGACAAAACAGTTTCTGTCAAAATGAAATTAAACTAGAATTTAATAACAAAAGAACTGTGAACTTTGAAAATATTTAGAAACAAACTATTAGACACAGATGCAATAAAAAGGTAAATACATAAATATTTTAAACATATTGAAAAGTAAAATACATAAACTTTAAAGATACACCCTAAAACATTAAAACAAAACTTAAAGCATTTGAAGTCTACATGGAGAAGAAACATCCCAAATCAGTGACTTTAGTTCTCATGTTTAAAAATGTTAAAAAGAAGATAATATTAAACAAAATAAGTATGTAGCAATGAAACAATAGCAAGGTAAAAATTAGTAAAGTTGAGAAGGAAAAAGATCTCTGAAAGTATAATCTATTTTAGCAAAGAACAAAATCAATATATATTTCCATCCAAATTCATCTAATAAAAGAAGAAATAAGTCACCAATGTCAGGAAGAATAGAAGTGACATCACTACAGACCTTACAGAAATTCAAATGATAATAAAAAATATAAAATCATATCAGTAATTTCAACAACTAAGATGAAATAAAGAAAATAAATTCTTGATAGATACAAAACATTGAAGTTTGCTCAAGAAGGAATAAGTCACCTGAATAATGCTAGATTATACATTTCAGAATATATATTTTGACCTTAAAACTTACTTAAGATCAAACGCATAACAAGGGTGTCTACTCTACCACTATTAATATTACTCAAAATTGTAACCATTGCAATAAGAAAGAAAAAGAAATAAAAGACAATCACATTTAAAAGGTGACTATGCTTGTTTGTATAGGGCACAATTAACTGCCTTAGAAAATAATGGAGCTATATAAAAATAAAAGCTACTAAGACTAAAAAGTGAGTTTACTGAGGTGTCAACATATAAAAACAGTATATTAAAATCAAAGGTATTATACACAAAATCATAAATTAAAATGAAGCAAGAGTATATTTGCATGAAGTATTAGTCAACAATCTGATGTTATATTATTTTTATGTCTAGTGTATTCTGTATGTATATGTGTGTGTGTGTGTGTTGTGTGTGTGTGTGTGTGTGTAT
>NC_140490.1:4542421-4734921 GCF_964271855.1 Acomys minous
GGGCAGTGCTACGCTTAGGCAGGTAGGAAAGCAGGCTGAGCAAGCTTGGCTTGCTCAAGAGGAAAGCATGGCTTCATGAGAAGCCAGCCAGCAAGCAGCATTCCTCCACGGCCTCTGCTTTCAGCTTTCCACATTTTCCACATTTTCCTCTCACATTCACTGAGAGAGGGAACCTGGAAATCACAAGCTTAAATAAATCGTTTCCTTTCCAAGCTGCTTTTGGTCATGGTGTTTCCTCCTAGCAGTAGAAACCGTAATTAAGACATGTGACTGTCTATAACCTGTTCTTGTACCTTATTAAACCATTATTTCTACCTGGTGGGTCAATGTAGAGTTGAACCCACGCAAGCCAAACTGTTCTGCAAAAAGGGACCCTGCTACAGTGAGCTTGGGAGGCTCCAAAGGCCTATAGTGTATGTATATGCAGGCTATCCAGACTGGCTAGGCCCAAGCACAGTGTTTCCACTGAAGAAAGGTTGGTTACTCCACTGAGTTGGTTGCTTTATATCATCTAGGTGAAAGTGACCAGACACAAAATGATTCTTGGAAAGACTAATAGATTCTCTTTAAGTCTGGGACTAAATCCTGTGTAATGTCATACACATCAATGGTGTGTGACATTGATGTGACACAAGGAAGCTAACACCCCCATGTAAACTTTGGGCTGAAGACAGTGAAATGGCACACTAGTGATTTCAAATTTCCTCCAGATCTACCATTTTTTTTTAGAAGTAATTAAAAATGTCTATTTCCTGTCAGTAATCATGTTACCTGTGGAATATTAAATGAGTGGGCTAGTGCAGTATGGTAGTAATATCACTTGAGTAGCATAAAGAGGCATCGATGACAGATAGCGAGAGAGGCCCTTCACCACTGATTTTCTCGCAAGGCCTTGTGTATGTTTTTAACAAAAGGATGGAGGAGGGAGAAGCCAAGAAAGAGGCAAAACACTACTGTAGAATTTTTCTCTCTTAGCTTCTCTGAGACTATCTCCTTATTTATAAAGTTGAGATATTTACAATCAACTGAAATGCTTGATGTGAAAGCTAGATGACACCATGTAGGTACTGAGCATCAGAGTTGACTACTCATCAGACTCTTCGGGAATTGTAATTGTTTTGCCATAGCCTTACTGAGTTGGCAATTTCTTAACGAGTCCCTTAATAACCAGAAGTAAAATAAGTTAAAGCAATAATCACCCAAATTTCAGGAGACCAATTAATGGAAGCAAAGCAAAGGCAAGGCATTTAAGGTTTCCAGAGGGTATATTATTAGTCTAAGGAAACAAAATGTGGGATAAAAATCCCCAATTGCCATAGGCTTGTCATACTCTTCCTTTAAGGTCAGGAAATAAAATGAAACAGCTTTTGCTGAAGAACACACACTACTCTGGGCTCTGCAGATTAGGCTGAAGTGGGTTGTTCAAGAGTGCAGCGCTTACAGCACTACTGGGGTTTCTCCCGAGCATATGTGACGAGGCAATTCTTCTCTATACAGGGCTGCCCTGTGCCCCACAGGCCATCAAAGGATCTGAGGCTCCCTCCCATTGCCATGAGCTCAGGGGTGCTTGCCATCTTTCACAATGTAGGCCAAAATGAGGACTCAATATTCCTTGATAAGAAACTGGAAAGAAATCTAGGGAAGCAACAAAGCAGAGAATCAACCCCTTCGTGGACCTGCTGAGATGATGGCATGGGGCTCAGGGACACAGGACAGGTTCCACACCCAGCAAGCTGGCCCTTGAGGGAGAATCCTCACCATCACCCCAAACACTGACAAAGTCCGTCTTCCCTACAGCACACTGCCATGTACCTCCTTTAAGAGCATGCTACTTCAAGGAAACTGAGGGCTGGAAGGAAGCGGCTGCCCAAATTCATTGCCAAGAAAAGGCAAATGCAGCCACTCACTTTAGGTGTTCTAGTTCTAATCCAGTCTTTAGCTTTTAAATAAAGACTGATTACCAAGAAATTTTAGTACGTTAGGACATTTTGCCTTTATACTGTCTGTGGTCTTTTCTACTCGACCTTTCTAGCCTGGTGTTTTCAAGATTCTTCCTCATTGTAGCCTCTGTCAGCACTTCGCTTTCTGACTTTGTCATCAGCCCAAACAGAATTTCCATGGCCCATAAGCTTCCAACAACCCTTAACAACCTCTACCCTTCATTTTAACACAAAGGATCTGCTTATTCCAGATGCCTCAAGTGAATGAAATTGTATAAAGATTGTACAAATGTGTTTTAATGTATAATAATTGCTATACATTATAATACATACCTATATATCATTCTCTTTATGAGTGAATAAAATACTATATATAATATGTATATATGCCATAAACTGTAAGGAATATATATTTATGCACATATAAGTACAAAGGCATATTTCTGTAATATCTATTCCCGCATTTTGATTCCATTGATCAATTGATCGACATGTGAGTTGTTTCTGTCTTCTAGCTATTATGCATAAGGCTGCTATGAGCAGTGGTACAGAAATAAATATTATTTTGGGACCTTATTTTAAATTCATTTTGATCTGTACCTTGAGATGGGATTGCTGAACTGTGGAACAATTCTAGTTTGTCTATGATTTACTTTTAGATGAATGAGACGAGGTAACATATGCATTGACGTTCTCTTTTCTTGCTGTACAATAATACCCTCTGTGGTGCTCCGTGCTTATTTGCGTTGTTATTAATTTATGTCTGAGGCCTCTGGCTTCTACCTCAAACCATTTTTCTTACTTCGAAGGCAAGGCCATAGGCTCTGGAACTTAACTTCTTTTTTCTGTTTACCTAGGAATGTCTTATTCTTACTTTCATATTTTAAGGATAGTTTTGCTGGATATAAAATTATTGAGAGTAGTTTACTTTCAATGATTTGAGCGTACCGTCTGACCCCTACTGTTTCTGCCAAGAAGTTATTCTACAGTGAGAGAGGAAATGCAGGATTACTGTTTTCAGGCTTCCAAAGTTATTTCTTGAGGTAATGAAATTGTTTTTAAGGCAGATCCTGAAGGCAGCTGTGTCATTAAAATCACTTAGTTGCTCATAGGCATCAGTCCTCTTGAGTCCTTGAGATTTGTGATGAGCCTAGAAGAGTCCTTTCTCATTATCTAGCACTCACTGTAGTTTTCTCTGGTAAACTAGAATTCTGTTACTTGTTTCCTCCTAATTTCTCATTGCCAAACTCCCCGTTCCATAAGAGAGTGCTAGCTTTGAGGGTCCCCACAGTGTTCCAAAGAAATAAGGTTCATCTGGGGGCAATTTAAGAACTTTCTATTCTTGTGGACTTCTCCACATGCCTCTCCCAGGACCTTCCAACTAATAATCAACCAAGGACAAGAGTGATGGGTCTTGTTTCTCAGCTTGTTTCATCTGGAGTGATGCTAACACATCAGGAGTGGGAGCTGGACAGAGAAAAAAAAAAAAAGAGAGCCCTGATCTCTTAGTTGCTCTTACCAGGAGCTGGATCTGGGCAGTTCAGGGGTAGGATGCATGAAATACCCTGGCAGCCCGTCTGCTGGGTAAGATATTGGATTTCTTCATTGGGAGTTGAAGGGCATGGCATCCCCATCTTCTTGGCTATGTCTAGCCCAAACAGAGAGCCTACTAACTGAAGATGGGGTAAGAGAAGGGAGGGCGTCAGTGTTCAGGTACCACATAATCTTATTGTTCATTTTGAGTTGTAGTCAATCTTCCTAAACGATGCTTTCTTTCTTTTCCTCCTTAAGGCAGTACCCAGATAGGCCGAGTAGCGGGGTTTTATATCAGAATCTTCACTAGTCACACTTGTTTCACTAAGGAGGTATCAGAGTTCTTCACACTGTCACATTGGAAAATGATGTCTCTCCATGACCCCCCACCCCCATACAACAATGTTCTGATGCCTTGAGGAGCAGACAGAACACGTTCTAGGTACTCACATGGTATCTTCAGGATACATTTCAAAATCAAGCAACCCTTCTGTATCATGTGAGAAGTTTAATTTTTAAATCCCTATAGTCTTTCCTAAGCACACGCCTTACTTAAAGGATAGCTGTTGTCCGGGGTATATACCTAAAGATGATTAAAGAGTAGTAAAAACAACTAAACTGCCTAATTACCAACTCCCTGCTGAATTACCTTTTGTGTGAAATAAATGTTTTCTTGATGTGTACAAGGTTCACAGATTTCCTTGTGACTATTCAGAAGGGCCTCACTCTGTCCTGCTTAAAAGCATACAATAGCTTAAATAAAACAGAAATCTCCTCCTACACTCCCCTAAAGGGTCAGCAATTATTAATGAAATGCGCGCCTCCCAACTTGCCAGCCAGAGATTAAAAGACATTTGCACCAGAACAATCTCCCTCTCTCAAATAAAAGAGATGAAGAAGGAAATTAAATTCCCGAAGAAATAAATTTTGACTGAAGTGAGAAATCACGCTAAGAAGCTAATTTAAGGCAGATGAAATTAATTTGGGTGACATTTATTCTATTTAGCAAAAAATAGTGACAAAACATATAGTCGCTCTGTGAGCCAGAGATAAGAGGCGAGTAATTTAAGGCTGGGCATAGCTGCCGTCTACAGCGATTTAATCCTTCTGCTACACGTCCCTTGTGACCTATCATTAAAGGTTTAAAGTAAAACTGACAATTATTATTAGCTAGTAATTGGATTTTGGAGATTCAGTATAAAGTTAGGATAATTTAAATGACTGTTGACATTGGAAAGATTATGTAAACGCTCCGAATCAGCTGAATTTATCAATTTATTTAGTCTTATAAAATGGAGTACACATACCCAGCCCCAGAAAGCCAGCCTGAGAGGTAGTGGCTTTCTCAGAATCTCCCTCAGGGAGCCAGCAAAAGCCTGCACTCAGATTTCCTGAAGGAAAACACTCCACACGGGTGTGCCGAATGTCTATCAAGGAAAGGAGCTTCCGGTGCTCTGCTCAGAACCCTTCACTCGGAACCAAGCAAGGCACATACCTCAGAAAATCACAGCATTCCAGGAGGGAAATAAAATTCTCACAGACCACTATTTCACGATAGAGGTTTTAATCACAAAGACTAAGATTCAGAAACTAAAGATGACTCTCACTGTATATCTCCAGCAGTGGAAATCGAATGAGGCTTTACGCCATAAATACTGACATAAACCCAGCCCGCCCCTTTGTCCAACCATCAGCACCAAGCAAAATTGGATTATTTAGAGGAATGCTTTACGAAATTAGTTCTGCTTAGAAGGCAATTGCATTAAAAGCAGGAGCTACATGGTGTCTTCACCAGCTGTGGCAGATCCTACTGTTAAAAGCCCCTCACCTTTAAATGCCTTCTTAAAGGCGAAGTTTAGCTTCACGGGGACATAATTATGTCTCCAGTCTTACTGTGCTCAGTGGATGTTATTTCAAACTTCCTCTCAACTCAATGTTCTAGGTCTTTATACCCTCACTATATTGTATTAAAGAAGTGAAGAAATATAATCCGTCATTTCTGTAGTGCAAAAAAAAAAAATGGTTTAACCCTTAAAATAGTCACACATTTTAACACAGTAATCCCATTTCTAAAATCACTTATCATAGATTAATTAAGGGTCTGTGTTTGGATTTAGAGGGTTGTAGTTTGTTTGTTTTTAGTTGGGGTTTTTAAGAGTTGTGAGCTGTTAGGCTCAGAGGATAAAGTTCTTGCTGTACAAGAGCAAGGCCCTGAGTTCAGATCCTCGGTGCCCATACAAGGTCAGTGGCAGCAGCACACAAGTAAGCCCAGCATTTCTGTGCCAAAATGGAAGACAGACAAAGGGGAATCCTTAGATACTCTCAGGCATAGTTAGCCTTTGCATAAACAAGAGATCTTGTCTCAAACAAGGTGGCAGACGTTGACACCTGAGGATGACACAGTAACACAGATAGACAGACAGACACAGAGAGCAGGGAGAGGGAGGGGGACGGAGAGAGAGACAGAGACAAGCAGAGACAGAGAGACAGATGCCAGGAGTGGTATTTAGGATTATTCTTATTTTTCTCTCTTTTGGTTTTTTGAGACAGAGTTTCTCATGTTTCCTTGGCTGTCCTGGAACTCTCTTTGTAGACCAGGCTGGCCTCAAACTCACAGAGATCCGCCTGCCTCTGCCTCCCAAATACTGGGACTAAAGGTGTGCGCCACCATGCCCAGCTAGGAATATTCTTGTAATAGAATGAATTGTGCCGCCATTAAACATTAGACTCTATCCTTTGAAGAGTGATCTCTCTCTCTGTCTCTCTCTCTGCATATATATGTATGTATGCATATATATATATATATATATATATATATATATATATATATATATATATATCAGGTGCTAAGTAATAAAAAGCAAGGCAGGATACAACATCTTTAGGAGCTGAAAGGGCTTGTACTGTGTGCTGTGATACCATGGTTGTGGTGAGCAGTGTGCTCTCTCTCACCAGCAGACACCTGCTAGCTTCTGTCTCCACAGGGCACCATTGCAAGAAGTGGAGGCTGCCGGACATGTTCCTGTGGCTCCCGCATATGCCCAGCACCCATCCCACTGAGCCAACTGTGCCACAGGCCACTAGCACATCCTGCTCTTCAGAGGTATGCTCCTAACCCTGGAGTCTCCTTGCTGAGCTTCCAGAAGCTAACCTTCCTCTCTTCTTTTCCTGCTCCGTCTCTCAGGACATGGCACCAGCTTTGTGCAGAGACCATTTCTGTTATTTCAATGTGCCCTCTCTTCCTGCCTAGCTTTGTCATGGGCTGCCCAATGTCCCCTAAAGTCATTTGCTATTGAGGTTCTAATTTTTTTATGCTTCTAGTGTTTTTTAAAATTTGTTTGTTTAAATTGTATAATTAGAATACATAGTTTTGGGTTTCATTACGGCATTTTCAAAAACTGAATGTTTTGTTCATTTTCTGCCTGCTCTCCTTTCTCTCCTGATGCACCAATGCCACCATCCTGTAAAGTACATGTTACTTGAAGATGGTATCTACAAGGCACTAACTAAAGCCAAATGAAGTCACTTGAGCAGATCCTAATCTTATTCAGGGTACAAACACAAATATTCCCAGAGAGAAGACCATGAATACAAGAGGATAACCAGCTCAATGGAGATGCTTGGACAGAACTTCCCCTCATGTCCTCTCAGAAGCAGTCAACCCTCCAAATACCTTAGCATTCTGGGCTTCACAACTATGGGAAATTAGATGTCCTGGCTAAGCCACCTAGTCTATGGCACTAACACACCTGACCAGTTCCCCTCATTGAACTGTTTCTGTGAAGAAACCTTACATGGTAGTGCCCAGATGTGTTCCCTAGAGACAGATGCTCAAAGATGGCTTTGAGGGTTGTTTGAGATAAGCCCCTGATGAGCCTCTATTATGGTCCCTTGCATCAAGAACAACCAGCCCGCTGCTGAGGCTGTGCTTCTTGTGGCAAATGCCTCAGAGGGACAAGGAGCTACCAGCCTGGCTCATTAGCCATTAGTCAAGGCTTCAGGGATAGTGAAGCCAGAGACGGTGCTCAAGGGCACTTACAGCCAGAAAATCTCTGTGAGGGCTTAAATTCCCAGTTCCAGTCACAGGAGAACAGTGGGGCCTGGATGGCAGCCTTTCCTGTATTTGATTCATGGTGTTCATATTCACACATCTGCAGTTGCTGCTGGTCGAGTCCCAAAGCCTTAGCATCATAGGAGACTAGCTGAGTGCTCGCAAGTGTGAGGTCACTGAAGCACAATGAAATTGTCTATCAATTGCCCCTGGAAGAGAAATTATTCTGGGTTTAAATTACCAACTGCACACAAAAATACAAAGTTGGGGAGGCCGAAGAAACCATGAAAAGATATCCACCTGTAAATGCTATCTGAGCTCTGGGGCTCCTAGGTCAAGTTTACCAAGATGCCACAGGCTTGGTTTCTGTTCCTATCCATCTGGCTGAAGAATGTAAATACCTGACAATAAATCTCTATACCAGATAAAGTATTTCAATCAATTAATGTCATAATGAAAATATCGTAGAATGGGCTGATAGGCCACCAAGTGTCTTGTTTGCAATAAAGACTTGTGCCAACCTTGGCCACGCTCCTCTCTTTGCATCTGAAAAAGAGTTCTAATTATCCCTTCTCTACAGAACGTCAACTCTGTCCATGTGCTCACATGACTAGTAAAGTCCTATTAAATATGGAGGAGGGCTGCCCCATGTCTAGGTTCAAAGTGCAAAACATATGCCCCCTTTCTCTGGTGCATGCCTCCCACGAGATGAACACCTACACACATGTTAAGTATGGACACAGGAAGACTCACGTCTGTTTCCCATGGTGGCCATGAAGAGATGAGGAGAGACTGATAAAATAGAAACCTATAGATTATGCAGAAGTCATATTTGGTTTCATTCTAATTCAATATTGCTTTAGACAGGGCTGCTCATTGGGAAGTTATGGTGGTGTTTGACATTGGGTCATTCTCCTGACTTGGCTCTCTTTTTGCTCTAAGGGCTTCCCAATCATATAGAGGTGAAGAGGAGAAGATAACACATTGGTGACAACAAACAAGCAGACCTTAGTTGAAGTGCCTAATGGTCACGTGTTCCTCAACATTGACCCAAGGCCCCAGACCTCTCCTCTGGAAAACTAGCTCTACCACTGAGTGCTGTGTTTAAGTCTTTTGTTGCAGGTGTGCTGGTTGAGGACGGATCCACGCCAATGGCTCAGCCCTTGCCCACTGTGTGGACGGCCTCATGTGTGCAGTCTTTCTGGCCTCTGACATGGTACTAATCTCTCTCCCTGGAGCATCATACTTTGCCACAGTCATCTACAACTCCAATTTTTCCTTCAAAACTCAGAACAGGCATTATTTCTCCCAGGAAATTCTTACTACCTCCCCAACCCAGTATGTCTCTAACAGAACTGGTCTAGACATAGACTCACCTCATGTGACACACTTCATGTGACGCACTCCTCAAGAGTAGGAGATGCTCATATTTGTCTTTCATCTACCTTCAACCCCTCACTTACAAGAACATAGGTACACTGTGCTTGACAAATTGACATTCACTAAGGACTGTCCATCAGGATGCCCAAAGTACTTTTTTCAAGGCTCCTGAAATGGGAAAAAAAGCATTAACAGAGTTTGTTGGTTTTGTTGTTGTTGTTTTTAGGAGATGGAAGACAATCTTGTTCTTTTATGTGTACTTTTCCCCAGAAAGGAAAGCAACCTGCCTACAAAATTCACCAAAATATAACAAAAGGGTGGGGGTGGATCTGTAGCTGTCAGTGCTTCTCAATATAGCTCTGTTCCTCTGAGTCACCCCCTCCCAGATGCAGCACTCCTCTTCGCTGGGTCTCTGAAGTTTGTTCCCTCATCTGCTCAAGTAGAGTAAGACTCCCACTGAAAATGGTGTTGCTTTGCCCTGGAAGAAATAAATTACAAAGCGAGCCTGTCATCACACCCAATCTGAGTACCCGTCTCCCCGTTGATGGAGGGGAGGCTCCTCCGGTCTGCTGGGCTGAGGCCCCACTAGATCCCGATGGTAACTAAAACATCCTATAAACTTCAGTGTCAGGAAGAGGGCCCTTCAGGTTGATAGCCTCATCCTTTGATTTATTGTCCTCTCTTTCCCATGTTTCCAGCAAAATCCTTGCCCCGCCTCCCCCCACCCCCCACTCGCAGCTCATCTTACTGTTGTTGGCTAGTCTCCCTGGGGACTACATCTGGCTCACAGTGACAGCACTAAAGTTGTAGCTTAGTGTTTGCTGGCTCTCATAGCTCTAGGGTTCCTCCAGGGCTTCCTCTGGGAAGAGACAAGTGCTGATCAGTGAAGGGCAGGTTGGAAGGAGAAGACCCGATGGCCATCCCAACCCGCAGCCAGCTTAACCAAGGACCTAGTGAACAAATAACAAATCAATCCTATGAGATCCTTTCTAGGGTCCTGAACTAATAGCTTGCCAGCTTTATGCATTCCCACGCTGTGTGCTGTCTCAGCTGGGTGGAAGGAATGAGGCACTTGTGAGGTTATTGAGCACAGCATCTGCACAGGCAAACAGTGGGAAGTGATTTAGCAGCCACACAGGTGTTTTCTTTAATTACGCACTATAGGGAGTGCTTGCTGAGCTCCACACCCCCACTGTTCCCGTGTGCTTTCCTGGTCATCCGTGGCAGACTGCACTGAGTAACTGGAGAGGGTTGCGGTCTGGATGGAGCACTTCCCAGTAGACAAGAGACTTGAATTCTTTCAACTGGGCCTACTTAAAAGGCAAGTGCAGGCAAAGGAGTGCCGCTATGCATAGGCGCAGACAGTGCGGGGCAGTCAGGAGCGTGTGTCTGGGGAAGAGTCGCAATTGTCACTCTTGAATTGGACACAGCCAGGACAGTTAGCTGCCTTGCCAAACCCCAAAGCAACTTGAAGTGATGGATACATAAAGAAGGTGTTAAAGAGGATCTGAGTGACGAGATGAGTGTGGGTCTCCTGGCCAGCAGATCCTTAGGCATTTTCTACAGGGCCTGCTTGCTTCTAGTACCCATCTATGGAAAGAATAAGGCTTATTCTTCTCTCTCTCTCTCTCTCTCTCTCTCTCTCTCTCTCTCTGTGTGTGTGTGTGTGTGTGTGTGTGTGGTGTGTGTGTGTGTGTGTGTGTGTGTGTGTGTGTGTGTGTGTGTGTGCATGTATGTACCCTTGGGCCTAAAATCATCTCTTTAATTGCCCAGGCTAGTTCCAGGAGACTCTGATGCCCTCCTTTTCAAACATTCCGGGGTAACTCTTGCAAAATAAAATGAGGACACACTACCAACAGGAAAGAATATTTTCTGATCACCAGTAAGTACATCAGAAGGTTTATTCACAAATGTTTTTTTGACAATCTCCAAACATACTATGGAAATCTGGGCACTAACAGCCTGCTGTGTGAAAACAGGATCCATCTTTCAGGAGAGTTCATCAGCAGTAGAGTCAAATCAGTGAGGTCCTCCATCTGAAGCAGGGAGCCTCCAACGATTTCCTGTTGGGAAGGACTTAGAGAGAAAGAGCTAAATATGTCCCCATCACACATTGTGACAACAGGGAAGACATGGAATCATGTTCTTGTGAAGCTTTACCCTTCCATACAATCCAAGAATACCCTCAGCTCTTTTCTAGAATGATGTGTGTATGAGAAGATGTGCTGGTGAGCACGTAGCCCTTAGGAGTCTTACATTATGTTCAGAATAGTTTGGAACACAAACACTCAACCTCCTGTCACCTGTGAAGAAGATGTTCTTGTCCCTGTTGTATTAGTGAATGCATGGGAACTTAGAGGCATTGAGGAAGGTCTCGAAGACCATGACACGAGAACACTGGAGCCGGATGGGAACAAGGGTCTTACTCCTCTAACTACAGGGCTCTGGGCAACCTGCTTCCTGCCAGAGTCAGCATTAAACACAACTCCTCCTCTATGGATGGGAAGAGGAGAGAGGATGCCACAGGGCCACAGTAGGATGTCCCTGTGAAGTGCATTGCAGGGCCAACAAACGCAAGCAGCTTTATTTGGGGATGCTAGAGAATGGAGAGACTAAAAGGACTGGTGATTTCCAAATCTCCCAACACACACTGCCCACGTTTCCTTGCCTAGTGTAATCCCTATGACACTGTGCGCCCGCCCTGTGCTTGGCCTTCTAGAAGATACTAAGAAAGTTCAATGTTGTTCCTAGCAGCAAACTCTTATTTGTAAGAGAAAAAAGCAAAGTCACAGAAAGCAGCACAGGGATTCCTGATGGACAATAGCCTCTTTTTACCATGGGTGTTAGTTAGTAAGGGACTGGTGAAACACTCATCTTAATCATGGCAACACACCAGAGTCGCCAGAAGGATTCCCAACAAAGCTGGAACCACCCAGAGATCCTAACTTCACTGGCTTAGTCTAGTCACTGTTCTATTGTTGTGAAGAGACATCATGACCACAGCAACTCTTATAAAGTAAAGCATTTAATTCGGGCGGCCTTACAGTTCAAAGGTTTAGTCCGTTGTCATCAGGAAGCATGGTGGCATGCAAAAAGAGGTACTGCTGGAAAGTTAGCTGAGAGCTCTACATTCAGGTCCAAATCCCAAATCCCATTCCTAAGTGACACACTTCCTCCAATAAAACCACGTGTATCCCACCAAGGCCACACCTCCTAACCCTGCCAAGTAGTGTCACTCCCTAATGACCAAGCAGTCAAATATTTGAGCTTACGTGGGCCATTCTTATTCAAGCCACCACAGTAACTGATTGAGGTGGTCCTTTTCCCTATGGTCCTGGGTAAACTATTTGAAATACAGTATTTTGAATCCTGGACATAATCAGAGATGATAGGTGTGGAGCCCAGTGTGTTACCATCTCCAAAGAGGGATGGTGATTCTCAGACATGCTGATGACCATCAGGGGTTTATTTTCTTGCTTGTTTGGATGCTGTCTTGTTAGTTTGACTGTGCAATAATGTTTGACAGCCACAGATGTAGAAGACAAGAAGGACTAGCTTTTAAGGCAGATGTCACAGATCAATAACTAAACAACCGGGAAATGGTAGATTTCAACTTCAAACTAGGTTATATCCTCTAAGTGTATCAGATGGTGTAGGTCCTTCCTGCCACCCAGAGTATAAGCTCTTTACCTCCTTATGGGCTCACTGCAAAATCTTGTTATTGTCTCATTACTTTGACAAAATTACTATGACAAAGACAACGTAAGGACACGGCTTATAGTGGTTTATGGTTCCAGAGGGAGACAGTCCATCACAGTGGGGAAGACACAGCAACAGACAAGGTAAGTAGGATGGCAGGAGCAGTAGGCTGGCTGGTCACATTGTAACCACATTCAGGAAGCAGAGAACAAGCAACTGGGAAATGAAGCCAAATGATAGAGACTCAAGGCCTGCCCCCCAGTGACTCACTTATGCCACTGAGACTCCACTCCCTTAAAGATTCTACAATTAAAAAAAAAAAAAAGGATTCTACAGACTTTCCAAACACTGCCACCATCAGGAAACTAACTGTACAAACACTTGGACCTACAGGGACATTTCATAACGAAGCTACAAGGTAAAGAGAGTGTCCAATGAACATCCACTGCCTACGGTCTCTGATTGCCTAGAGAGTAGAAAACTGTCAGTTACATCTTTGGAGAATAGGCCTGTGGGAACAAATCCAAGGAAAACAATAGGAGAGAGGAAGAGAGGGAAACTCGGGTGGAAACAAGATGCACTTGAGTTATAAGCACGTACCTCAAATGCTCACCTAACAGCAACCCTCTTCTTTCCCCATGCCCGCTCTCACTCAACCACATACACTGCAGTGGCACCAAAGCACGGATGGCATTTATTAACCAGCATGAACTCCATTTAACGCTTCTCTGGATGCACTAATTAGCTTTTGTATTTGGAGGCAGAGCAATGCAGAACAGAAAGGCAAAATCCAGGGTTTATTAACAGTCTGTACAACTATTCAGATTTCTCCATGAGGTCCTGAGCCCCACCTCCAGAGTCAGTCCCAAGTGATGGAGAAAGTTCTTTTTAGAGAGGATGGGGGTGGAGAGCTTTCAAAACCTGGGGTCAAAAATAATAAACAGCAGTTAACAGGCTATGTATCTGTGGGACATCACCCTCATCTACAAAGTTCCCATTTCCACTAATAAACATCTCCAGGAACATTACAATTCCTTTGGAAAATCAAAAGTGCTTGGCAAGGAGGTTTTGATTTCCAGCCAGCCCTTATTTGGTGCTCATGTAGAGGATCTGTTAAGCTTCATGCAATTAGCAGGCCAAGATGAGTGCTGAGCAGGGGATATTTTTTAGCTCATTGAATCATACCAAATCTGAGTATATTTACCAAAAGGAATAAGAAATGTGTGTCTGGCTAGGCTCTTAGTAGGGGCCAGAGAAAACCTTCACATTTCACTGACTCACTGCTATTTTGTCTTGATACTTGGAATTCACCACCAGAAGAGTGGCAGGCTGCAAAGTCTCAGGCTGGGTTTATAGGCTGAGGAAAATGGCTTCATAGGTGTTCTAAGCCAAAGAAGCCACAGAATTAAGACTTCCGAGGCCAAGTACAGCCATGTGCCTAGCCAGAGACATTCCACAGTTTGATGACCACAGGGAATCTATACCTGATAAAGTGTTGAGACTATTTCTTAAAGGAATACACACCGAGGATGAAGTTCTGATACATCACTCAACTAAGAGAAACAATTCAAGCTTGCCCAACCTATCCACCCCTGGGTCTGACTACCAATAAATATGAGTGCTATGCTGGTTCTGTTATATGTCCATTTTAGAAAGATGACCAAATCAATTGGCTGACAGAATTTGAAATGTCAATACATCTTTCTTCAATAAGCCATTGTTTATGCACCTAAATATTTACATATAGCTAAAAATAGTAATAGCATGTTCTTCAAAGACTGACTGTTATTAGAAATGAAACCAGAATTACATATCCAATGTGTGCAGCTGCTGTATCTATTTTATTTATTTACTTTATTTTATTAGAGACTTATTGCAATGTCAAGGTTGAATATAAAATCCAACAACCCACCCTTATGTGGAGGACTGGAAATGTACATACAACAGTGAGGCCAACTTTTTTCTTTTTAATTAAACAGCCAGTGGTTTCAGAAGCAGTAGGGTTGTGAAAAAACAAGCTTTGGTCCAAGTTTAATGGCCTAGGAAATTATCTATTTCTATCAAGCTTGTTAGGGAAGATCCAGACTGAGAGAGAACGCACTTCTTTTTCTCAGGTAACATGCCATCTGCCCAGTCTATAATGCTTCCCCAAGACGGGAGGTCTCTAATACTCACCATCATCATAGCTAATACAGACATTAACTATTGGGTCTTTACTGTGTGTGGTAGTTAATTCTATAGCAAATATTGAGTCACTGCTGATAGGGAAATACATAAGTAGGTTCCTGGAGGCCTCTGATCACAGTATTTTTTTGTCAGCTGATCAAGATATCACCTTGGAAAGATGGGTCAGTTTGTAAAGTGCTTGATCATCAAACATAAGCACCTGAGTTTTGATCCCCAATATTAAAGTCAGATACAGCATCATGGCCTTGAGATACCAGCTTGAGGAAGGATGGATCAAGAGAAGACAGGCAAACCCCTGGAGTTTATTGGCGAGCCAGCCTAGTCAAATAGTTGAGCTTCAGGTTTAATTAGAGATCCAGTCTCAAAAAATTAGCCATGGAGAGTACTGAGGAGAAAAAGAACTGTTGTTAACCTCTGGCCTCTACCTGTATGACCACAGACATGCATGCATACCTACAGGCACATGTGCATACACCACACTTATACATGCCCCCTGAAAGATATAGCCTTATTTTTTATGTGAGACTTTATATTCCACCCTGATTTGTTAATATCAAACTTATGGTCAACAGCACTGTCACTCCTATGTGATCACTACTCAACCTAACAGTGTGTTACTCTACAAGGGTACGGTTTGGGGATACTACATTGCACTTTGGGACTCTTGGGCCATGTTAAAGGGAAAAATTACCAACGCAAATCACAACACTGTGAATACTGCACCAGGTCTATAGAGCTGTGGAAGGATTCTGGTTGACAGGCTGAGAGCTGCGACAAGGAACAGATCATTATCTTGTTCAAACTCAGCTGGGAACAAGTACATTGGGAAACTCAAGTGCTCTGAACATGTCTGTGAATGGCACAAAACATGTTCCAGGATCACTGGCTGTGGGGTTACAAGTGTTAGTGAGTAGGCAGTCACAATGCAACACCGAAGAATAATTGGGATTACCACATGTGACCTGAACTGAGGCTGACACAGAGAAGAGACAAGAAAAACATTGGATTTGGAAACATTAAAAACCCTGATAGGTACCCAATTTTATGGGTCTACCAAAAAGACAGCATGGCAGGATGCTAAGGCTGGGCCCTTGACTATTCTTAGTGGTAACAAAATGTGACTCTGGCTATATCCAGACCAAAGACATACAAGAAAATAGTAACATCATGGCTAAGGTCACAACTGAAACAATAGTGACGAAGCTGCTCTACTTCATCTCCTCAGCTTTGCCATTGTCTTCCTCCATAAACTGAAAACAGGATAAAAGCAGCAAAAATCAGCTAAGTTCTGTTCAGCGAAGTGAACAATTTAAGACCTTAAGAAATAGGAGTAGCAGAACAAAATAATAATAATAATAATAATAATAATAATAATAATAATAATAATAGGAGGAGGAGGAAGAGAATTTCCTTTGAGTGCCAGGGGAAAAAGTTAAAAGGTCCCTGGACCCTAGGTAGGTGGCCAAAACATTCTGGACTCTTCCGAATAGTAGGTTAGACTCTTAGTTGTAGGACCTTTACTCTGTATCTCAATCTCCCCTTGGAAATGCCTACCATCCTTTCGGTATACGTGCAACTTTCACGGGAGCCTTCTCCTTGCCTTCCCTGCTCATGGAAGAAATGACCACTTCCTTTATGTTTTACCTTATGTAACAGTGCACTACCTCAGCTCAAAGGAAGATGTTCCTCTGTAACCTTTCAAGATGTGCTGCTTAGTCAAGAGCCTGGGCAAAGCAAGCTTCATGGGCATGCTGTCCTGCTGCCGCCTGCCATGGCATAGGCATAAGGCGTAGTTTAAATGCTGATTTCTGTCTCAATGTTGTGTAAACACTGCTCCCCAATTGTTCCCTGGTATGCCAATAAAGCAGCTTACAGCCAATTGCTAAACAAGGCACGGGATGGGGCTGGACTTCCTGTCAGCCAGGGGAAGAAGAGTTAGAAGGGCAAGTAGGGGACTCATCCTCGGGTAGAGGTTGATCCAAGGAAGATCAGGAGGAAGGAGCTGGAGCTGAGGAAAGCTACAAAGTGCAACTATTGCTGGGATGTTTGCTGGGAGCAAGACAAAATAGCATAGAGGGTTAAGAACAGACTTAAACTGCTCCGATTGTATTGTGAAGACTTGCATTATAAAAGAGTCTCGATTATCTGTGTGATAGCTGGGTTAAGAAATAAGCTAAGAGAAACAAACACTGTTTTATAAAAATAACTTCAAATACCATGGTCCTCTGGGGTTGCTTCCTGGTGGCTGGGCAAGCTCCAGCTCAGAACCTTAACCTCCTACTATGTTCTATTTCCCATGAGACTTGGTAGATGGTAAGCATGTTCCTCGGTTTCCATAGTAAAACCTTAGAGTGAGGCAACATTCTGGACAGGCTTACTTACCAAATATGACTGACGAGCTAAAGACACATAGTGGGAAGATGACCCCACCCATTCATCTCTGGAAGACAGACTCATGCCCCAACCACAATGTGGGTGTTGACTCTGGCTACTGTGCTTTGCTTTAGCTGGTATCAGGAACAACGTAGACAGTGGAATGCAATTTGTGGGCAGGATCTTATACAGAGGGGTGATCTCTGGGAGAAACGCATGACGTCCTCCAACCCTTCAACACAGGCCCTAAAGAGGAGCGTCCGGGGCCATTCCCTATCACTCACGTAGTTAAGGTCAGGGTGTGTAAGTCAGTGGTAGTGCACTGGTATAGTGGATGTGAGGGTATAGGTTTGTTATCCATCACCCAAAACAAACTAAACTAACCAACTAAAAACCAGTAACAACAATAACAAAACCAAAACAGGAAAACAAACAAGAGTGCAGGGTTCTTATAGCTGGACGCCCTGGGCCTAGGTTAGGTAAGGCGGTCCCTGACATGCTTTTGACATCGCCTTCCCATGCTGCTCACATCTGTTCGGCACTTTCTTTCCACTCTTCATGGGCTTCTGATTCATCCACATACCACACAGAAGGGTCTGAAAATACGTGCCTGCCCTTCCTCTCTGTGACACACTCAACCCAGACAGAGAGTGGGCCGCACACTGTCTTGTGCACTCGTTGACTCAAGCTTGGATACACATCAAACCTAGCAAGGTTTGCAGCATAGATTTGGTTGGTGGTGGGGGTGGGACGAATGGGCCTTCTTGAAATGCGCTCGCTCTGAGTCTAGCACATTCCGTCCTGTTAGCTCAGCTGTTTAAGGGAAAGGAGCCACGTGGACCCATCAGGGTTTGTGTCACGATGCATTCCTGATGCTCCTGGGCAGTACTGAGGTTTTGTTCCCCCTGTATTCACCTCTACATAGACTCCTACCTGAAGACCAAGCAGGAAAGGTGACCAGGAGAGTGCAGGACTCACCTTGGGTAGTTTTGGGCACAAATAGCATTTTAAGACTAGAATTTTGAAAGAAAGAAAGAAAGAAAGAAATAAAGAAGGAAAGAAAGAAAAAGAAAGACTAGAATTTTGCATCTTTAGTATGACCTGTTTTGCACACGCCCAAAGGGACTTAGGCATTGCGTAACAAGTGGAATACTGTCTTTTAACACCCCCCTTTAACTCCGTTTTGGCAGTGCTGTGGGGTTGCAGTGGCTCTTTTGAAAGGTGGCAGATAGTTTTTGATTCCAGGAGACATTTCTTCTATAAACAAAATCTCTCTCACCTTCGCCTCCAGACTTCATCTCAATATGACTCCAATGACAGGCAGGACCGCATGACCTTTAATGGCCTTTTCAACTCTGGCACACCAGGATGAGGAGGTCACACATTCTACACAAACCCTCCCACGCTCTCTTGGTTGCTCTCCTGACATGCAAGGGAAAAAATACAGGAGAAACGCGACTAGGCCCTTAGATGCCAGCACCTCTACTCTGGATTCTCCACCAAGAGGAAACGTGAAAACTCCACCCACATTTGTCCTTTTCTAAGCAACTCCAACCTTCTTCCTGCTTCTGTGAAACATCATAAGTTGTTATTCAGCAAGGCCAGAAGATTACAAATAGTCATAGCAGATCCCAGAAAAGTCCACTCTGTCATTGGGCACACCAGGGAAATCCACACAGCTGGCTCAGGGAGAGGAAGTGGAAAATACAATGGAAAGTAGGCCGACGCCAAGGCGAAGGGAGCAGCTTGCCTGCAGTTGACTGAGTGCAGACCAGCATCACCTTCAGTTTTCATTTTCAGCCTTGAACATTTATAGGAAAGCCATGCATGCCTTTAGAAACAATCACGCATTATTTCTGCGGGGTTTTTTTTTTTTCTTCTTCACTTGTTTTAGGATAGCCAAAGTGCGACAAAGACTCGTGTAGCCTCATGCTGACACTGCTGCTTTGACAGGTAGGAGCTGACGGGTAGGAGCCTTATATTAGTTCAATTCTAGCCTTCTACATACCAGTGAAGGTTAGGGTTCTTTTTATTTAAAAATATTTATTTATTTTCTATTTTATGTGTGTGTTTGTGTGCATGTACACAGGTGTGTGCCTGGTGTCCATGGAAGCCAAAAGAGAGCATTGATCCCCTGGTATTGGAGCTATGGATGACTGTGAGCTACCATGTGCATATTTTATCTGCTGAGCCATCTCTCCAGCTAACATTAGAGTTCTTAATACTACACCAAAATATCATGCCTTTTGGCTTTTTTGTGTTCCATATCATGCTTGATTTATCCTAATACCTGTTTATTCACACCAAACCAAAGAATTCAAAATGCCACCCTTATAGATGTATCCTCATGTTAAATGCTGTGGGTAGTCAGGGGGTGTGGACGTGCATCAGGCACACTGGACTGAAGGGGAAGGTGTAGTTCTCAGTTGACATTTGCCTACTAATTGTCTATTTAAGAAGTTTCTGGAATTCTATGATTTTTCACTATAATCATTTTGGAAATGAGTTCTGGGGATGAAATGTACATTTTGTGAGTAGGTTTTAAGGTATATATGTATGTTTACTTGTTCCAGTGAGCGTATACAGGTGTGTATCATTCAGGGACCAGAGGTCAGTGTCAGCTGTCTTAATCACCTTCCACCTTATTTTTGAGCCAGGGTCTCTCCTTGAACCTGGAACTCAGTGATGTGGCTCAGTGGCTGGCCAGTAAGCTCAGTACACTCTGTTTGTCTCTCCAGTGCTGGAACTGCAGCTACGCACCCTCATGCTCAGCTTTTTATATGGGTGCTGTGGACCTGAACTCAGGTCCCCAATCTTCCATAACAAGAGCTTCAATGACTGACCTGGTTTGTCACTCCTAAGTGTAAATTATTATGTAAATGTCGAATATAAACACACTCACACGTACATCATGTGTGCTACTTTCTTTTTTATAAGACACTGGACTTTTGTACTTGAGTCAAACGACGCACTGAATGAAAGAGTTGCGAAGAGCAGCGGGGTCCTCAACCAGCCATTGAGGTTATGATTCAATGAAGGAATCTGTGTGCCAAACGGCTGAGCGATAGTCAAAGTCTGTGCTTTCGCCTACTTAAAACATACATTTTTAAAAATGTCCACAGGAAAGAAAAAAATCACAAATGCATCAATTTATGTTTCAAGCCGACTGTGGAGCGTGGTGTTGTGGTTACTGGCTTGTTCAGCATGCATGATTTATTCATAAACAATGTAAGACTAGCTAATCTCTAATGTGGCAAACAAATGTGCCCTGGTGGCACACTCAGCTCATTCCACCATGCAGATGCTTACCATAGATACCTCAAAGTAAAGCAGATGATCCACTCTTGGGTAACTTGGAATACACTGTTAAGAGAAGACCATGCGAGCTGTAGAACACCGAGTGGAGATAGAGGGCTGGATCTGAATCCATAAGCACGTTAGTTATGAAGTCAAGCCCAGTCCTGTTGGACACTGAATTGTTCTTGTCCGCATGGCCAAACGTGCATCTGCGTTGTAGAGTCCCAGACAGCCTAGGCGTAGACAGCGAGGAGAAGCAGCCTAACTTTTAAAAACTACCAATTCACTAGTAGTTCTTGAAGAACACTCAGGTCCTTTGGTGGTGGGAAATTTGGTCATTGTTGACAGTGACAAACTTAACTGTGCAGAACTAGGTCCTGATTCCAGACGCCTCTGTGTACAGATGCGGCACCAGTGCTCTTTCATCTACTAAGTGTATTCAGTCAAAGCCATCCAGAAGCCAGCGACAATAGAAGTACACGGCCAGACATAGCTTACTGTCTAGTAAAGAAGCTCCAGAACATAATGAAAACACTTCCTAGATGAGGACTCGGAGCATCCTAAGAGAGAATCTTGCCATTAGCATCTGAAGTGTTGGGGTTATTTGATAAATGTGTATTTGCCTAATGAGTGAATCAATTAAGTGCATGGACCCTCAGTGTTTGTGAATCAAATTATATAATTTACCTTTACTGTTTCTACAATACCTTCCCATAACACTTGGAACAAATCCAAATTCTGTATCTAACGTTACTAGCTTTTCTTTCCTGGGCTGACCTTACTTTCTACAGGCTCATTACTGACTTCGCATCTGTCGGCTGCTGCTATGGCTCCCTTTCAGATCTTCATCCCGGCATCCCGGCCTCTTCTGCTCTCTGTTCTGGTCTTTGCCTGATGGATATTTTCTTCTCATTCTTTTGACATACAGACTAACTTTCACATCTCCTTTGGGAAGTACCAACTTTCTAGTATAGACTTTCAAATATTTGAGCTCAACAAGAATTGGTAGGTGAAGCTCTTCTGTTTCAGCGAGGAACCCTTTGTAACTAGAGGATCTGCTGTAGTCACAAGGTTCCCCACTACTTGTAGTATACCTCCAAACACAACGCTCACACTTATGTACAGGCCATGAAGCAAAATATGATGAATAGGTCTGTCAGATTAGCTGCTCTGATCATAAGGCACCGCCTACTTCCTGGCCACTCTGATGCTAAGTGATCTTCTAAAAATATTCCACTGCTAGGGTTACAGGTGTGAGCCACCGTAAAAAATTAAATAAAACATCAGTGAAATCTCATTGTTTTAAATCTTGATGGCAAATTTAAAACCTTGGAAGACGCTTACTTCCCCAGTAAGCAAAATAAGGTTGTGCATGGCTCTTCTTTGGAGTAGTTGATGTAGAAGATGATGATGTAAGCTGTAGAGAGCAGTGACTGCAGACATGGACTCAGGAGACGTACAACCAGGTTGTGCATGTAAACAGGTAATTAGGGGATAGAATGCTATTCTTAAAACCAGAAGGGATCAACAACCTTCTTCCTGTTTAAAAACAGCACAGGAAATACATCAACTGATGAGAAAAAATGAACATAAGAGAACCTTAGTTAAAAACAAAAAGAAAATAGATAAGAACTTTGACACCAGTTGACTTTTTAGACAATATAAATAGATTTTGTAAAATGGTCAGAAAATTGAATTTAAAGGTTATAAACACATTTATGCTAAATAAGAATTTTACCACAAAAGAAGTTGACAAGTGGCTAGGGAAAGGGCACTAATGACCAAAAGGTACACATTTTCAATTAGATGAGAGCATCAAGCTTTAACAATCTATTGCACAGAATAATATAATAAACAATGTTTTGTGTATGTCAAGACTGCTGAACGAATTTTAAACATCTTCACCACAAATATGATAAGTAGTTGTGCAGATAGCTTTGTTGGTTAGCCCCACCTCATCCTTCGATATGGTAAATACCATATCAAAACATCAAATTAAATTCCACACAGACATCAATACCCTGCCAATTACAAGTAAAAGCTTAAAATACTTAAATTAGTATCATAATTCCAGAAGGAAAGAATCAAAACAAGGTAACAGGAAGTTGCCGGAAGCCCAGTGAAGTTGAATTCCTCATGCTGGAGTGATGAGCAAAATGACTATTATTAGTAGAACTGATGACAGGCTTTAAATCTTACAAGTTCCTACACAAGATCAAATAGATCAAACCTGGAGCATGAAGAAAAGGCAAAGATGCATCACCCATAGTAGTGACATTAATTTCAAGAACATATTCCAGCACAAGATATAACCATGTGAATTTTCTTAATAGTTTGCGTCACAAAACCAAATGGTCACCGAAACATTTTAAAGACATTAAACGGTAATTTAACAATAGAAATAATAGTACCAGAAAGTAGATTTTTTTAAAAAAGCAATAATAGCATACAGGGCTTGAAAGACAGTTTTCAGTAGTTAAGAGTATAAACTGCTGTTGCAGAGGCCAAGAGTTCAGTTCCAGCATCCAAGGCAGGTTGTTCGCAAGAGCCTGAACTCTGGTTCTAGGGCATGTAATGCCCTCTTCTGGCTTCTGTGAACAGATGCACTCGTGTGCACATACCCCCATGCAGATATATACATGTGCATATAATTAAAATTTAAAAAATTCGTAAGCTCTGACTAACATAGGCAACTTTTTAAAAAGTAACAATTTCTGAGACAAACAAATCATAAATGAAAAACTGTAAAGAGAAAATGTGCTTGGCAGATAAAATAAATCCAGTGCAGTGAAGAGAGTCTAGGTGTGGTGGGTATTTTTATATCAACTCGACACAGGTTAGAGTCATCTGAGAGGACGGATCCTCAATTAACAAAATGCCTCCACAAGATGCAGCTGTAGGCGAGCCTATAGGGAGTTTTCTTAGCTACTGACTGAAGGGGGAGGGCCCAGCTCTTTGTGGTTGGGTTTGTGGCCCTGGGTTCTATAAGAAAGCAGGCTGAGCAAGCTATGAGGAGCAAGCCAGCAAGCAGCAGCCCTCCATGGCCTCTGCATCAGCTCCTGCCTCCAGGTTCCTGCTGTTTGAGTCCCTGTCCAGACTTCCTTCAGTGATGAACAGTAATGTGGAAAAGTGCAAGCCAAATAAACCCTTTCCTCCCCAACTTGTTCGTTTGGTCATGAGTGTTTCATCCCATCAATAGAAACCCTAAGACACCAGACAAATAACTTCTGTCACATAAGATGTAATCGTCTATAAAGCAGAAACTATAAGAATGAGTTGAGGAGCATCATAGAATTTTAGTCTTTGAAAGAGTAAGCAAAAAAAAAAAAAAAGAAAGAAACATTTGAATCTCATGTGAATAAAATAAACACATCCTTATGTCCTTCAAGAATAAAATGTGTAAAAGGCATCTAAAGATTTGTCAACTCATTTTGATGCATATTTGATAAAGATTTTTGGAGGGAAGACATAACAGCATTCTCAAAGCTAAATAAAATTAAACCACAACATCAAACATTTAATCAATAAAATAAAATAAAATAAAATAAAATAAGCTGTACATATTCTAAACAGCCATTGGATTAAAGGGTAATTGAAAGTCAGTGGTGGCTTATGTTGAAAAATCAGTGTATTCACATCAGACCTACAGATACAAACTGAGCAGTAATAATTACAGAAGCAATAAAGGCAGGGCACACAAGGCTGTGAGCACATGACAGACAGCTGAAACCAATCAACCTGAGGTGTGTCATAAAGTAAAGAAATGCACAGGAGAAATATGGAGTACAGACTACAAGTTATGACAAACAGAAAATCTGATATCTGGTTCTCTGAGCAACTCAGAGATGGAGAGAACCTAGATTTTTATTGAAAAAAACTTAATTGATAGATATTCAGAATTAACAAGAGCAGTTACAGAAATTTTTCAAAGGCACAGATAACATTCATCCAAATAGTTAGAAAAATAATAGTACTGGCTGGAGAATGCTGCTGCCACGGGAACGTAAGTTGCAAATTCCATATTTGGATGATAATACTTAACTAAGTATCAAGTGCCTTAAAATATTCATACTCTCTTGCTTCCTAATTATATGTTAATTTATGCTGAGAGATATTTTAAAATTTGGATGATTTATGTTTTTATAGTGCCTCCATATGGTAGGGCATTAAGGAGCTGTTAAAAAAATTGCTTTTGAAGATTATTTAATGGCGTGGTAAATCCACCCTATAATGTCTGGTATAAAATAGAAGGTTATAAAACTAAACGCATAACATGAACCCCATTTAGTCTATTGTAAACTGACAAAAGCACACTAAGATGTTCACTGTAATTACTTTTCGCAGCTACTTTTCTGTATTACATAGTTTCTATGTGCCTTTTAATAGTTTCCAAATCTACAGTAGTTAACATGTATTTTTAAAGTAATTTTTAAATATTTTTTAGATTAAAATATAATTCCAGCATCCCCCGCTTCTGTGTCCTACCTCCAAGCCATCCTACACACTCCTCCTTGCTCTCTTTCAGATGCATGGCCTCTTTCTCCACTAATTTTTGCTACATCTCCCACCCCACCCCCACTCCTAAATATATACCTGTAACCTCCGCAGTCTCTATAGTCTTACCTATATGCAAACGTTTTCAGGAGTAAGCATTTGGTGCTGGATAACCAGTTACTGTGCTATTCCTTGGGGAGATTGTTTCTGCTCCCACTCTCAGCATTCCTTAGGTACCTATAGTTCCTTGTTTTGGCCTAGGCCTCCTGAGCTTCCTCCCATCCACATTAGTCTTTATGGATGTGCTTTCTGACATTCCACGGTCTCACAGCAAACTCCCCGAACCTCTACTCTTACAATCCTTCCGCCCCTTCCTCCACAATGATTCCCAAGCCTTAGGTGTTTCAGCTGTGTTGTATTTGGATTGGTTGGGTCTGGGCTTCAAAGCTCTGCATTCTGATTGGTGCTGGCTTGCTGTAATGGTGTCAGGCCATTGCACGGTGAAGTCTCCTTGATGAGGATTAAGGACTACATTTACTGTGGTTATAAGGATGAATTCTAGAAAGTGTTAGAAACACAGCCAAAATGAACTCTTAGTTGTGCATCATGGAGGCAGAAGCAGTAAGATGCTTAGCTCAAGGCCAGCCTGGGCTACAGAGTAAGGAGAAGGTGGCGGAAGCAGAGGCGGAGGAAGAGCCAAACAAAACAGTCAATAGACTGTCACAGTGACAGAGAAACTTGGTGAGCTAGAAGATCATAGGAAGGAAGTAATTCTGAGTGTAGCACTGGGGCACAACAAGGTTAAAAGGAGAATGAGAGAGGGGCAAGTTAAGAGCTATGGAGGCTCTGGTTTAGGTTCAGCAAGATTCCCAGCAATAGGCAAAGGATGCTAGGGAACTATTTAAAGAGAAAGCGAGGAATGATCTGTGGAATTACTAGTTTAAGCTTCGCTGATTAAGCCCCTTTATGAGAAACACATGAGAATGGCTGACATATACTAGGAAGGAGTTAGGGTGGGAAGATCCTGCAACACACTTTGCCCTCCGGACGGAAGCAATGTGCACAGCACTCCCAGTCCACATTAAGAACTTCCCTGTTCAACTGACGCTTATTGAGCCTACACTGCTCTGAATTCTGATGTATAGTGTTGAGTGAGGGGGCTCCGACTCAGGGCCGAGCAGTAGCTCAGTGGTAGCGTGCTCGTCTACCGTATCAAAGGTCCTGGGCTCAATCCCCACTGCCACTGAGGTTAAAAACAACAGTCAGAATCTCTACTTTTGCAGTTTCAATCCTAATAAGGATAGAATGTTCTATAACAATAATGGCGTAAGCTAAAGGGGCATAATGAAGGAGCAGAGGGTGTTTCAGGAAACATAATCAAGAGAAGCATTGAGCCGGGCGGTGGTGGCGCACGCCTTTAATCCCAGCACTCGGGAGGCAGAGGCAGGCGGATCGCTATGAGTTTGAGGCCAGCCTGGTCTACAAAGCGAGTCTGGGATGGCCAAGGCTAACACAGAGAGACCCTGTCTCGAAAACAACAACAAAACAAAAACAAACAAACAAACAAAAATCAAGAGAAGCATCTGTGGTCAGACGCCATTTCAGAGGGAGCTGAGTGTAGGGCAGAATCAGGATGTGCAGAAGTCAGGAGATGGACCCAGGAGTGTAACGGCCATGAGGCGTCATCACGAGACTCTAAGATAAAGTAGGACTGACTGTGGTGAGCCAGGATCAGAAAGACAGAACACTTAGATTGTCACCAAATGTCCTCTCCAGTTCCCATCAGGCATTTGCTTCTTCGTCTCTTAGAAACACTTCTTTTCTTTATCTTTTACTACTGACATCTGCTTTAATTGCATGTGCTCAGACATTACTGTGGGTCTAGTGCGTATAACCCACAAAAATTATTGAAATAATCTACAAACTTTCTATATATCAACATATATAATTCTACATATCAACATGTATAATCAACATGTATAATTCTATATATCAACATGTATAATGGTCAAAAGCATCATTGACCAAATTTTTTTTAAACGTTGTCAAAAGACATTGACACGAGGTATTGGAGGCCATGGAAATGGTTGGGGATTTTACTACGGGAGTTTTGAGCAGAGAGACATGATCTCAGCTCTACATTTGAAGGTTCATACTGGTGAGTTGTGAGGTGTCTCCCTGGATGGCCATGTATCAGAAGCCACAGTCAAACAGTGGCTGTGACATTGACTGTGGAAACAACTTTATCAGTCAGGCAGACCCAGCTAGATATAGCAACAAACTGAACATCTGAGAGGGAGAAATGACTTAGAAATGGTTCTAAAATTTGTGTTCTAAGTGACAGAGAAAATGTTTAATTGCCATTTTATGAGGTGAGAAAAACTGTAAGAGAAGCCTATTTCGGGAACTGGGGGAAACCAAGCAACATACATATTTTAAAGTAAAGAACACATGCTTGGCAAGGCTTTCTATGTGCTAGGGATGGGTGGACCCACAAACGTTACTCAACTAATCCACACTAAGAAGACCACATGTGTGGCATATGTAATTAAACCATATGTCAATCACAGCAAGAAAAGAAAGTTGTTACTAGGAGACCAAAAAACAAGGACCTAAAAATTTAAGAATAAGGGAAGACATTTCAGTGAAGACTGCAAGATCTTTAGATGGCTAATGTCAGAGTAAACACAAGAGTGTTGAGTCACAGGTAAAGCAGCTCATGTGGGAACATATGTAGATATGATTGAGCTCCTTTAAAAATAATGAAGTAAGAACAATAATAAACAATAATAAATTTTATCTTATTTATTTATGTTGAAGATTCTAAGTTAGCTCACTAATCTACAGATGGGACAAAGAATTCAGTACAACCATATATGCCATGGAAATAAATCCATATAGGATTTAGACTGGGGAGTAAGGAATTTATAAATTTCAAACCTGACTGGGTGCGTAAATAAGTATGAGAAAGTAAGTAAAAACTGGAATTAGGTGAGGATCTCTGTGTGGGCAAAAGAGCAAGTCAATGCAGACATAAGTGCAGGAAAGGGTGGCAGTTTGTAACATCCTCTTCATCTGAAAGTGCTGAAGCAACTTTGGAAAACAAGTTGGAGATAAATGGCACATCTTGGAGAAGATCATCTATTCAACCTTAAAATTCAAGGTGACAAAGTCTCACACGTCTGTGCAATAGGACGATGTATGAAGACCTATTAAGTGGATGTTTATAAAGAGCGCCAGCTATGAATGACTGCTGCATCCAATCAGGACAATGCTGTACAACAATGAAAATGAATGAAGTCTCTCGATAATTCCCAGACCTACACAACACTGACCAAACTAGATCTAGCTGCCAAAAGATACCGATAGCCTTGGATACGTGTGGGGGTGGGGTGGGGGTGACACCACAGTGCAAAGTTTGCCTGGCATATATGTGCAAAGCCCTGGGCTCCATCTTCAGCACTGCCAAATAATGCAAACAAACCAGTAAACAAAAAATGACAATATCCTTTAGTTGCCTTTAGCTGCATAATACCATAGCACTATAGGTATGTTTTTGCAACTCTACTTTATTTACTTGTGAAGGTAGAGACACAGAACACATGCCACAGCAAGCAGACGAAGTAAACAACTCATTCATATTATCCTCTTGAAAGCAGAGGACAACTTGTATTTGCTTTGAAGCGGGGGACATGGTGGGGTGGGACTCCGGAGAGGAATGCTAGGAACCTCATTTCTCTCTAAATATTAATGAGCGTTTTGATAAGCATCATGTGAGGTCAACATGATAAAGTGTGTGTTCTCATGACTACCGTTGACTAAGTCTTCCTTTGTTTTGTTTTGCTTTGTTTTAAGTTCAATGAACAGCAAGCAGTCGCAGCCTTCTATCGCTTCCTCTGTTCCAAGCTGTCACTGGTGGGTCCCTGGGAATAGAGCAGGTCTTGAATTTGATGCTTGGCAGGAATGGAATATTATCCGGGGGTAGGGGGCAGGCGGAGGGGGTGGTGGAAAACTGAATTCAAACTTTCCCTTCTGTGTCATCTCATGGATCTGCGTGTGAAACTTTCTTCCTGAGGCACAAATCCCAACTACGTTTTCCAGGTCTTCCCAGAGGGCAGTGCGAATAACAGAAGACAGAGTACGGGCCCTGATTGGCTCCAATGATGGAAGAATTTACTGCTAGGCATGTTTCCTGATTTGGGGAAGAGACAAAAACATCTGTGATGATGGGCATGTGCAGGCAGGAAGTGAACAGGGAGCACTGGGGGTGTGGGGGTGGGGAGGGACAGGGGCTTGAAGATTGACCCTGCTTCAATCAGATTCCATGCTTGCCAAGGTCACCAAGCAGAGGGTCTTTGCTGTTAGGCTCCAGTAGGGACCTTGGTAACTGCAGATGGCGCAGCAAGGCAACAGTACTGCTACTTCCTAGGAGAGAATCTCACAGCCTCTGTTCTGATACCAGCCTTCTGTTCTATGGTGCTCACAAAATCCAGCGGTAACTTGTCCTATTCATCCATCAAGTTATAAAGAAGGGAGATCCATCTGTGACACTGGATTTAGAGCACAACATTCCAGCTAATTCTTGAGAAAGGGGCCAAAGACCCATTTCAACAATCACAGTACTATGCTTTGTTTTCTATAGACCACAGTATATGGAGGAAATATATTCTTGTTCATATATATATATATATATATATATATATATATATATATATATATTCAAACATGCTCCTTTGCTATATACGTATACATCTATGTGCAGTGCAAACACTTTATTGCCTTCCTCTTCTCTGCTCTAGGCTTTTCACACAGGATGGCCTCTGGCTCAGGTACTCCATCGTCTTGAATCATAAGCATGAGTCTGGGACAGACTACTGCATTCTCCTTGACACATTTTGGGACAAGTTCTGACTTGAGAACAATCAAAGGTCCCATTTGGATAGCTGTGCACCTACACCATGGGAATACAGATCCTTAGGGACCAAACTGATACAGGGAATAAAAGAGATTTCAAACCTAGCTGAGCTGCAAGGCATTGCTCCACTCTAATGAAGTGGAGGAGATGGCAAACTCTCTTGCCCCTGGAGAATGGTCACTGCTGCCCTTCCATGCTGATGGGAACTCGGGTCTAACACTCCTTTCCACTCCCACCACTGTGTTTGTACCCACCATCAGACACTCTACTTTCTTTCTAAGCTACCACCTCACACTCGTGCTAGGCTGAGCTGGTGAGGCATTGAAAGAGAAACACAAGTGTCTGTCCTTGAAGACAGTAGGCATGCTCTCTCTAACAGGCCCAGATGAGGCGGCTGTCTGCTCTGCTAAAGCTCCATGCTCATCTCTCTCTTGTACAAAAGGCCGCTGCCACACAGCACAAAGGGAAAAAGGGAGCACACGTCCTGCATGGGAAATAGCTGAACCAACTATGGCTGTATGAGACTGAAGCCAAGAGGAGTGAAGAATTATGCATTGTGCAGCCATGGCTAACACAGCAAGGGCAGTGCTGTGTGTCCTCCCAGCTGTCCCACTGGACTTTCCTTTCATTCAAACACAAGACTTCATAGTCCCAACCTCAATAGAAGCTTCTCAAACCTTCTGCCCATTGCAGACAGGGCATCTTCCAACCAGCGTTTTCTGTTCCCACACTACACAGATTCTTACTAACATGACTAAGAGATGTTTAATAAAACAAAAGCCAAGAGATGAGGACAGAAAAAAATATATATAAAGGAATTCCTTTATTACGTTTGTTTGTCTTAATTTACACATTCTTATGGGGGGCAAGCAAACACTTGGAATAGATTTGAAATATTATGGAAGTCGCTAAATGCAGCCCTAACAGGATAAGGCATCACCCTACAGCCCACAGCGAGTTAAAGTGGAGAGACGGCTGACAGTGACGGGTGTATGAGAAGACTGTCTGCCATACCAGAAGAGGCGCAGCTGGGTTTGAAGCCTAAATATGGATAGAGCGCTTTGGACTCTATGCTACACTATGCTGACAGCGGGCAAAGTGATACTGACGATGGTTTCATCTGTTAACTCACCTTAATTTTTCTCAATACAACGTTAGGCATTACAAATGTGGCCTATGTATATTTGTCCTCTCAGGATCCCAGAAAGCAAGCTAGCCTCATCTAGTCTCAAAGTATTCAACAAAAAACACCTTAGAGAAGTCCAGGCAGGAGTTAAATGTTTATTCAGGCTATCTCTGAGCATCACTCAAGATGGGATGCAGGGGTAGGGGTATATGATAGGAAGTGGCAGGATGGGCATTGTGCAGGTTATTCCGAACATCACTCAGAGATGGGATGCAGGGATGGGGCACAGCTCATGATTGGTTAGTAGAGGAACGAGCATTACCTAGCTTGAGACAGAACCATTTTTGAAAACAGAATTGCAAAACACGAAGAGCCATCAGTCAGTGGTGTGTCTGTCAGTCTTTTTTTTTTTTTTTTTTTTTTTTTTTTTTTTTTTTTTGGTTTTTCGAGACAGGGTTTCTCTGTGTAGCCTTGGCCATCCTGGACTCACTTTGTAGACCAGGCTGGCCTCGAACTCACAGCGATCCGCCTGCCTCTGCCTCCCGAGTGCTGGGATTAAAGGCATGCGCCACCACGCCCGGCTTGTGTCTGTCAGTCTTAATGCCTGGAATTATACCTGCCTGTCTTGGCTGAGCATGGCTTTCATAGTTCTGGGAAGAAGAGGATGGTCTGATGCTAAAGCAGGAACACTGGACTAAGCATAATAGTCAGCCCTTTGTCTGACTCCACACCAAACTAGCTGTGGACCATGCCTTTCAGCTTTCCTCACCTGTTCCTCAGCGTGTGGGATGAGTCCACCATCACAGTCTCTGCGTATTCCAAGATCAGACTACACCAGAGACCTAAGTGGCATAAACCTTCAGTTTTTGCCTGTCTAAGCAAAGAAAGGAAAACTAGTAAAATAAAGGGACATTTATATCTTCTTCAGAGGGTGTCGTGTTGTTGGTCTGGGAAAAAAAAAAGAGTTCCAGAGAATATCAACAACAAAGGGTACCTTATGCACATTCCTCACAGAATGCTTGCCTCAGAGGCACAAGAAGAAAGATGGAGAAATCTGTCTAAGTCTCTCTAAAAGGAGAAATAAATGATTGTAAAAATAAAATAGAGGATAGATTGTATTTTTGTCTAACCTTTTCTTTTAAGGGCAATAACTGAAGCCTCTCAGGGGAAAACAGGACAGTGAGAAAAGCTATGAATGTCTGCTGTTAAAGCCACATGGCAGGCATGCAGCGGCCCTTAGCCCCAGACCCCAGGATCTGGTAAATTCCTTTAGTTATTCCATTCTACTAAGCATCTTTGCTTTGATATAGACAATTCTCTTGCAGAACACTGGCAGACACTGCTAGCAAACACAGTTTTACGCTGCACATCAAACTAGAGATTTCATCAGGACAATATAGCCTTATTCTAATCTCCAGAAATGACATGAGCATAGGGGTTTTCATCAAAGAAACTGAACTCAAAGCAAATAACTAGCCTGAATCGGTGTTTGTCTAATCAGTGTTTGCTGTATACAAAGGGTGCGCACTGAAATTTGTGGATAACTTTGTACAGTGTTGCTGGATGGTCCATGGTCTATCTTTGAGCTGGTCTATGGGTGCTGGTTACTATGACCATGAAATTACTGCCTTAGCAAGCATGGCATCACCATCTCGTCCCTGGTTCTGCAGCTCAGTGTCTAGGAGAGGGAGCTACAAAGACCCCATAGTCACAAACTAAAAGTGGAAAGCCTAACTCACTCTAAAGGAGAACTAAGCATGGTCATGGCATGCATGTAAAGGTTAAGGACTGCATACATAAAAAAGGAGTGGAAAGCCCACCAGGACAGGTCCACATCCTTTTGAAAGAGGGCTAGACATGCCCACAATGTTCCCTTCAGTTCTTTTCTGATACAGGAACATTCTAGGTGGAAAATAGCCTGGTAAATAGTTGACCAATGAGGCTATTCTGTGTTTTTCTTGGGCCTGGAGCACGCAATGTTTTTAGTTTGCATTTAGCTCTTTGTGTTCCGGACTTGGTAAATTGCTCTAACACTCCCATGAGTAAGATACCGTGGTAGTTACATTTTATGGGTAACACAGCTACTATACTAAGAAGGTTGATGTCTTTCCAGAGGTCTCATAGGGGGAGTAAGTAGAAAAATAGGATTAAAATAAAATAAAAGGAACAATACAGCTATTATTCATTATTCAACCTTGAAGTTGGAAGAAGCTAAGCAGTGTATTCTGTTTGTTCTAGAAACTAGTCCCACGGGACCTGTTTCTCTTACCCTTAATTGCACACACACATACACACACACACACACACACACACACACACACACACACACACAAACAAACAAAAACAACAACAACAACAAAACCCTAAGTCAGAGAGTGAGAGAATTGGGGAAGGGGGCGTGGTGAGGCTTCACAAGCAAAAAGAGCTGCCCTCCAGTATAACTTATGCCTCCTCTGGCATGCGTTCCCTACTCTGTAAATAATGGAGCAGCCCCTGATGGAAAGATGGAGCACTGAGGAGAGTTTACCAGTGAGGAGAGGTGTGGGAAGAAAAGGTTCCCGGGCTGCTTTATTATGAGCTCAGCCAGTTATAAGCAGCACGTTCTGACACTTCTGTAAATAACGGAGTCTGTCAGGAGTCAGCTGATGGAGATTTTCTGTTCAATATATTGTCATAGACACATGATGAAGGGGAGACGTTGGATGGCATATGCGGTACACAGGAATAAATATGTGAATAATCTCACAGGCTTTGAGACTTCCGAATGCTAACTATGACAGATATGCGCTGCGGTGCACCCCCGTTCTAAGACCACAGGACTAATGATAATCAGTGGAATGGTCTGGTCTCCATCTTCCTCGTGTACAGCTGCATCTGATGGCTGTGCTTGGAGGGACATCATTTGACCTGGCCTCTTTCCAGTGCTGGACTAATGAGAAGCATTTAACTGGGTCAGATGGGATGGTAAAGCTAAAAGGGATCCGAGAGCATGCGCCACTATGCTCGCCCTGTAGAAAGGAGGACGAGTAGACTAAGTGAAGTTAATTGCCTTGTCTGGGATTGGTGGCGGTGAAGCCAATGAAGGACAGGTCTACCGAACTCAGCAAAACTACCAGAGCGCTGACTATTTCATGTGCAGATGGGAAAGGGGTACCAGGAAAATAGAGGTGATCTTGAAGGGAGAGAAATACCCTCGATATTTTAGTCACCTTGGATCATGACTATAGATTGTTTATTCAGCAACTGGCAGTCAGTGAAATGTATTGTAATTCAATTTGTCAACAAAAGTTAGGAAGAATCCCACTTAGTGCCTTACATAGCAGATCCTACACTGACAAAGAGCTTTGCCCAGCTTCAGCTCCTCCACAAAGCCTTCCTGAACTAGGCCACTCCTGTTAGTGTGCCAGGGCACTGCCTTTTCATCGCTGTCTCTGACGGCCTCTGGACCACTGCACACAGCATGCTGTGAGCTCAACTGCTCTTACACCCTCACCTTAGCTAGCTACATAGACTCAGTTATAAAGCTTGGGGAACAGAGATCAGCGGGGAGACCCCATATTGATGTGAATATATAAGCTTTACTCCTGAGTTTGGAATCAGAAGTTCTAGGCTGTGTGGGTACTGTTTTTTATTTTGCTTTATTTTTTTTTTTTAAAGAGATTCTTCTGCACTCTACAATTTGAAAATTTCTGCTGCAAGGAGCCCACCCTCAAGGCCAGGAGCCATTCAGAAGACATTTTTACCTTTTGTGTATTGGAGGGAGATAGGGTATCCAAAACAGATTCCACCAATATATCCTTACAATAAGCACTAGGGGATGTTGACATCTCTAGCGGCACTGTGATGAAGCCACCACATTTTGCGCTGTGTATGCAGCATGGAAGGTTGAGGAAGGCTGCTGATGCTCAGGGACTAAGCCTGATGGTGCTGGGGGCTTCTGTGCTTCAGTCAACCCCTATCTACACTGGAACGTGGATAGGGAGCTCTCAGAGTTCCTCCAACACTTCAAAAAAAAATTGTCTTTCTTTTTCACTGACTGAAATCACATATTCCAACTGGTCCCTGTCTCTGCCAAAGACAGAAAAGCAGCAGGGTAAGCATTTAAGAATAAGAGTCACACCCAAAACACAAACAGTGTACTCTGAACCCAACCACAGCCCAGTCAATAATACGTAAGTGACTCTGTTTTGTAAGAACATGGGGCAATGGTAGAAAAGACATTAAATGCCAATGATTTCTCCTTGAGCTTTCATGTCTCCCAAAACTTAGTGCTGGTTTAAAAACTTCTCGTTAGGGCTTGTAGTAATTTCTTTTAGACTCCAAAATCGACCTGTGGGCTTTTGCATCGCAACCAGTGTGAGAAAAGGAGCTAAAGGTGTCTGTCTGTCTGTCTGGGCTGGACAGAAATTTAATTTGGACCAAACATTAACTGAGTAAGTATCCCCAAATGAATTTGACTCATGTTTATATTTTCAAAATGAAATGTTGCATTTAATCACCGGCATTCCTTTTGGGCTAACTTCGTTCCTTTTCCATCATTTTGCTCAATTTCTACAGAGACACATCTACCGTGTCTGAATATGTATCCGTACAGTGCTAGAAAATTGACAAACTTTATAAGATAGTATCCATGTTTGGATCCCTGGCAATCCATCTGAATGTACAGTAGCATGTACATTTGAATTCAAATTTCTGAGACATCGTGAGGAATGGCTTTCTTAACTCCACAGTAATAAAGAATCAAGAAACAGATATTTCTTCAATTTCTTCCCATTACAGTTTATGTCCACATTTAGATGTATCTGGGAAGATCTCTAAACTGACACCACTGTGAGAGACCCCTGGGATTCACAAATATCATTTCCATAACACTCAGAAAAAAGGGGGGGAGGGGACGGGGCAGAGGCAAATGCGAATGGCAATAAATTGGAGCTAATCTCTTCCCTCCACAACCTAAAATGATCCTTGGGCCAGGTTATCTCCCCATCCTCTGTACTGTAATAAGAGCTTGTCTATTTCTCCCAGATGCCCAAACCTGAGTACTAGTATCTCCTCCAGATGCTTGCACTAGAAATTTCTTAAGAGGATTCCAGGGATCCAAGAGAGAAAAAGAGAAATGAAAAATAATCCTGTCATGTCATAAGCATCATAAGTTTAGAGACAAAGCAGAGCCTGGCATTGAGGCCTGCAATAAATAAAACAAATAATGGATTCTTTAGGGTCATAAAGTTCAACCAACCATAAAGCATACAAAGAGCCTCTTGTGAGGGACTTCCAAGCCTTCTGGAGCCTCTATTCTGTATGCTATACCTCTGAAAGCCCCAAACGTGGCTCTTGCACAGTGCACATCTAAACCAAGGACTTCTTCCATCTGCCTGAAGCCCTGAGTGTCTGAATTGAGTTTAGGTTGGCCATATTGTCATATTGCTGGATTTTGACAGTAACTCCTGACAAATAGGCCCTCAAGGACAGTACCAGGTTTGCCTTAGTACAAGGTCTGCCTGTGTCTAGGTAGGGACTGTGGACAAACCCTTAACTATCAATACTCCATAGTGTTCAAAAAACGGCATGTCAAACGCTAGCCTGATGGTCCTGCTGCCACGGTGAAGACCAAATCAAATGAGTATCCAATCTTGAGTGAAGGACTAGCCTAGAAAGTAAATGACTGTTATCCTCCCTCACATGGGTAAGAACTGTGACCCCACCCAGATGCCTTGCCGGTTAGAATTTAGTGAGAAGGGACTGTGGAGAGAGTTCAGTTGGTAAAAGTCCTTGCATGCAAGCATGAGGACATGAGTTCAATTCCCAGCAGGAGCTGCATACTTGTAAATCCAGTGACGGATGAGAAGGAGACAGTACGATCCCTGGGCCTCCCGGAAAGCTAGCTTAGCCTGATTGGTAAACCCTTGGCCCCAGTGGGAGATCCTGTCTCAAAAACACAAGATAGGAGCTAAGAAGATGGATCGGAGATTACGAGTTCCTTCTCCTCCTGCAGAGGACTGGAGTTTAGATCCTGCACTCGTGTGGGGTAGCTCACAATCACCTCTAATTCCCCCTCCAGGAGAGCCAATGTCTTCTTTTAGCCTCATAGACATCTGAACCCACATGCTTGTGTGCGCACACACATGTGTGCACACATAAACCTGGCCCCCACATGATTAAAGATTTTTAAAAATCCTTTTAAAAATACAAGATACATGGTTGTTGAAGACCGTGAATGGTTGCTTGAATTACATCACACTTGGCCTCTGCCCTCCATGCATACATGTGCACCTAAACACACACAAACATGTGAACACACACATACACATAAGTAAACGAATCAGTCAAAAGCTTGTAAGAGAGGGATGGCTAAGGCAACCACTCTGTTCTTCCTAGAACTTGTACTAGAAGATTCTTTTGTTTCCCATCCCCCACCTTTTTTGTCACACTGTGTGTACCTGCATCCATTGTCTCTTCGGTATTGGCTTCACTACTTTCCTTACTAAACACACCTGAGTTTCTGGGTCATGTCTCAGGCCCCTTGCTACAAGGTTCCCGAGCCAAGAGAGTAAGTGTTCAGCACACTAGGACCCTGGTGAGCATTTCTGGGGTGGGGGCGGGCGTATCAAAGGCTACAAACAAACAAAACTAAAGCGTTGGGAGTGGTTTTCCTCTTATCTTGGCTCAGGCAACAACTATCTCTTTAACCTTGGGAAAGTCGCTTCATTTCTTTGGACATCAATTTCCTCATCTGTGAAGATAATCTCCAATTTCCTTTGCTGTTCTAAAATTCTATAACTTGAAGAAAAACAGCTGCAAAAGGAGTCTTCCTTATCTGGTGTGCCGAGTTGTCAGGCCAGAGGAATGAGACTAGCTGAGGCCGGATCAGCCCAGGCTCTCAAACCCGGGGATTCCTTCTGGTTCTTTTGGCTATACTGGCGAGGCTGTTTTATTCTTTATGGGTGGGTTTAGACGGAAATTTCACGGTGATGAACCCATTGCCATGACCAAATTACCACTCGGTCCATGCCATCCCTATCCTGCTAGGCGAGAACTAAACTCCCACTCACGAGGAGGAGAAAATGTTTTCTCAAACCAGTGAGAGCCAATCGGAGGAACAACAAAGTTCTGGCAAGTGGAGAGGGAGGGGGAATGGAGGGAGGGAGGGAGGGAGGGAGGGAGGGAGGGAGGGAGGGAGGGAGGTGGAGGCAGGCACAAGGCCCACCTCTATTGGCTGCAGGCTCCCCTAAGATGCTCTGTCTATCTGACAAATTGAAAGCTAGACCAGATTTATGGGTTTTCTAAACTCAATCAGAACGGAGCTTGCTCTGACCTACAAAAGGTCACTCAACCATATTGAATGTTTGTCAGCATCCCATGGCCAAAGATAAAGTGAGTGAGTACCTCAGATAGCTTTAGAAGTGCCCCTGCTTATCCCCGGAAACCCTGTCTGTCTTGGCACACAGAGCAGAGCAGGGTTGTCCCGTCTCTGACCACAGATGCTTTCCACACAGGGACCTTGAAGTCCTTCCTCAGGAAGAGGCCTGTCACTGTCAGTGGGCTTCTTCCCAAGATGTCATGCGGGCATGTGGTGCCCGTCCCACTCACTGCAGGGAGGTGCAGTGGGCAAAGCAGAGGAGGGAAGGCAGAGATGCACAGACTGCTCTGCACTGCCCTTCCTGTGCTACATCCCGTGTGGTGTGGGGCCTCACAGCCACGAACTTGGCTTAACTTCCTCCACTTCCTACCTTCCAGCCCAACAACCATGCAACCCCTTCCTGCACGAGCCTGCTTTCCACGGGAACACAATGTTTGTTCTGTCTCTCTGTATGTGTCACCTGTGTCGTCATGGGAAATGGAAGGTAGCTTTGGGTTTATGGCATTGCCTTCAGCTCACTGGTTTTAGTATGGTTCCACCGGGGACCCTGTCTGCTGGTACATCAGCACGGAGGTGCGCACTGGGACCATGGGTGTTCTCTACCGAGTGCACACTGATGGGAGTTTAACTAGAGTGCCTCGCATCCTCTGACTGCTGAGGTGACCCATAGGCTGACAGTAGATAACTAATTCATGCCCCCACAGATGAAGACTTTTAGTCCCCCTGGCCCGAGTTTCCTCCACACCCAGCACTCCCCTCAGAGATTTGCCTTACATTTCATCAGCTGCTCCCTCTTCACCATCACAGTCCATATCAGAAACAAGACTGTTAGGGGGACCTATGAGGGAGGTCTTTGCTCCTGCATTCCTTCTGGATGCGGCCTCTCACAAACAGAAAGATGCATGACGTAGAAAACGTGACGTAGAAAAGGTGACTGACTGGGGCTTTACAATTTTTTTTCTTTAATTGTAGCCTAGCCAAAGAGCACAAAGTGAAGTACGTATCACATCATCAGGTGAACTTGTCTTGAGTCACATCATGGTGGCCTTTCCTGCCCCCTTCCTTCAACTCTGAAAAGGACTCCACTATACCCCCAGTGCACTGTATCCTCTTCTGCTGCTCCAGAGGATTTCATGGGGTTGTCTGGGCCCCGCGAGAGACTTAGGGAGAGAAAACCTAAGCATTTTTCTCAGGCTGACACAGGCATATGTCACTCTGCTGATGCCTTCCTGAAGGACTCAAAGATGCCATGCCAAAATAAGGAGCTCAAAATTCCTCCATAAGCAAATGTTTAAAGACAACAGCAGATTAATATATGATGTACACTGTTTTTAGAGATGCTTATTTCCTTACTTAGTATAAACTGTACTCTCTCTCTCTCTCTCTCTCTCTCTCTCTCTCTCTCTCTCTCTCTCTCTCTCTCAGTGTATGTGTGTGTGTGTGTGTGTGTATGTGTGTGCACACCTGTGTGTATGCTTGAGGATATGTGTGTATACAATGTGTATGCAGGTGACTACGGAGGCCAGAAGAAGGCACTAGATGCCCTGGAATTAGAGTTACAGGCAGTTGTGGATTGCCAGATGTTGGTGCTGGGATCAAAACACATATTCTTTACAAGAGCAACAAGTGTTCTTTACCACTGAGTCATTGTTGTAGCCCTCGTACACGGTTTTTAATTCATCTGTAAAGTTAAACTGATTAGCAGAAAGTACTCCAGTCCATGACATCGGATGAAGAAAAGAGCACAAGCCAGTGAGTGTTTCATGTAAAGCCTAGCAGCAGTAAGGGTCTGCCTTCCCTGTCCCTACAGAACTAATACCAGGCACAATGTCTGACTACCGGCAATAATAAAGATGTGATTAACTCCCAAAGGAGTGGAAAGATAATAGATATGGAGATGATAAATAGATAGATAGATAGATAGATAGATAGATAGATAGATAGAAAGAAAGATGATAGACAGACAGACAGATGATAGACAGAGCAAGCAGGTTCGTAATGCACAGACATGCACACACATGCACACACATGCACAGACATGCATCCATGTCCTCTATCACGTATCACTTATCACCCACTTTTGCTCATCCCTTTGATGACACAGATCTCATGTTATTCATCACTGTATCCTATGCATTTATCCAGAATCGGACTAATGGTTATTTTTGGTGAAAAGAGGAAAGAAGGAAGGAAGGAAGGAAGGAAGGAAGGAGGAAGGGAGGGAGAGAAGGAAGAAAAAAAGAAAGGAAGGAAGAAATGGTGATCTGCAATATGAGAAACGTTGTTTGTACCCTCAATTCCCATCACTCCTCACATGATTCAGAAGCAGCCGTGAGCCTGATTTTTCAAGCTTTGAAAAATATTAAGGAGAAAGTCCAGAGAGCAAAGGTGAGAAAAGACTGAAAAAGGAAGAAGGAAGGTGAGGGGGACAAGGGTAGGAGGAGAAAGACAACAGGAGAGAGGATGGAGAGTGATTAAAACTCACAACATTCAGGCAAAGGCAAAGCTCATATCAGCAGGCAGGAGGATGCCTGCAAGTCAGGAAGCGGATGCTTGAGGGATAAGATATTAAAATTCTAGTAGGTAGAAAAGACAAGGAGCTGAGGGGGCAATAGTCACCAAGAAAGTGAAGTATGCAACAAAATTAATTATATTTCTATTCTTCTGTTACTAATCCTTTAGGATTTTCATTTTCTTTTTCTTTTTTTTTTTTTAAGAGACTCAAAAAGTTCTCAGCAGAGGTGATGTGTGGCGGGAGAATAATTAGCTTAAGCATCAACTACGCGCTCAGATGTGTTAGAGGTGAGGGATTGAATTTTTGCCTTGACGTGCAAACGTAACTCTTAGCATCTCAAGCTGTGTCCAAGTCATCGTAATTACATCTGTATCTTAGCCCAGGACACAGAGTTTGGGCTAGCTTCTTCTAAGTGGGTGGGAATTTGATTTGGTGACAAATGAGAACAGCTACCCAGAGGTGCAGGTTATAAACAGGCTAGAGAAGTCAGAGGACAGGCGCCGAAGGAGGACTCGAACCAGGAGTGTGATCCAAGGCTCGGTCAACGCTTAGCATGGGGTACTTCTGTTTCCCTGGTCCTGCTCCTGCGAGCAGTGTTGATTACGAGATAACCAGAGCCTTCGGTGTTTCACAGAATCAACAGCTTGGTGGCCACAAAGTGACCAAAGTGACAGCTATCAATACTAATCACACTAGCCTGTCTGTAACCGGAGCCAGGACAGGCTGTTCTACACCTGCCAGTCCAGGAAACCTAGTGCAGCCCCTCCCCCCAGGAAACCACTAACCGCACTTGTTAGCTGTTTTCTTGCCTGCAAAGTGGCCTGTGCCCACTTCTGGTTTGCATTATTCTATTCCATCCAGCCTGTGTCCTGAAAGCTGATACCTTTGTACTTGGGGGTGCTGTGTTTGGCATGTGACAGTGATTTGACATGACAGGGTGACAGAAAACAGACATAGGGGATGGAATAAGAGAACAAGGGAGCCCAGCTGCTACACTGGCAGCTCCAGGCAGGAGTGTCCATCAGCACAGATACCTGTGAACCAGCATTCTGGCCACCTTGCTACAATGGTCCAGTAATTCCTGTCAGCCACAAAGGACTGATGGATAGCACTCTTTCTCACTGGCCATGGACCTTTGCAAAATGACAGTGGGTTCTTCATATGCCCTTCAGAGTTCCGCATGGCTCAACTTCTGCCCTTTTTAACCTCCACTCCATGATTTTCTTTCCTCTTCCTGGGCCTCAGTGACTACACCCAGGCTATTGTGGAGGTAGTAGGCACGGGTGCTACCATGGTGACCACCACATGTTAGTGCTATAATCACTAAACAGATCGTCTCAGGCATGGAGGAGAGAGAAAGAAGCAAGGGTCCTACCCTTGGAAGCTCCCAGTAGGCAAGAATAAAGAATAAAGGTTGCAGAGGACACCCTTAAGCCTAGGGTCAAGGCAAAGAGCACTGTTCTTTAGGGATTTCCTTTAAGCTGAAACATTCCTTGAGGGAGGATGGAGACCCTAAGACTCAGGAAGGAAAGAAACTGCTATCATTTAGGAATCTCAGAAAGTTTTAAGGCTCACAAGACTCTTTCGCAAAGCTCTAAGAGCAGGAACCAATAGCGAAGAGATTCCAGGGGAACTGTTTTCCTCTTGGGCAGACAACTCCAGGGCTGCAGCTTGCATGAGTCCTCAGGCAGGCTTGGGTGGGCTTTGCCTTTGAGTCACCCATGTTCCTGTAAGTACCAGTGAACCCACTGATTTATCAAGTGAGCCCTGAGTAGGAGAGTTTCTTTAGTCTGGGTTAATTCTAAGGTCAATAGACATTTCTTAACATCAAAATGGGAAAAGTCACTGAACAGGAAGTTACCAGCCCTACTGTGCTTCATCTTGAAACAAGACAAGCCAGTGCATTTTCTAACCTTCTGTTGTTAAATTCACAATAAATGGTTTTAAGTTAAATGATAATTTTCACTACACCTTACAACATGACATAGATATAAACAGAACCTGAGCTGGGCCCTAGTAGTTGGCCTAAAAGATGCCGGGTCATCCACATGTTATTTTCACATCTCCAACGTGGATTTCAGTAAGGCACTGGGCATGAGGCCATTGGGGAACAGACACGAGCATCTTTTCCTACACCTGGCTTTCCTGTATCAGTGGCCGTAGAACAGAGGAGTCTGTGAAGATCTTGAGAAGGCACGTGGGTAAAAGAGAATCACATAATTAGGGCCCCAGGCCCACACCCACCGGAGTCAAGAAAGGACAGCTTTTATTTCTGCACACTGCATCTGAAATGTAGAATAAGGGTATTTGATCATGATCAAAGTAGGCTCAACTATATAAGGCCAAATTACGGACCATGATTATTAGCCCATGTACATGCTTTATTACTCCTCCATAGCACTGTAATTGTTATCACCAGACACAAGGCATGTGTTACCAGCCTTCTAATGGCAATGGTGATGATGATTCAGTGACATTCTTATAATGCATGCCAATCTCATGATGCTCCATGTACAAGAGCCCTAGAGAATGGAATCATATTTACAAAATGAGAAAACTGAGCTAACATACAAGATATTGAGGACCTTTCTAACGTCCCAGGGCTGGTAACTGGGAGAGGTCAGGCTTGTACTCAACATACACAGTCTATGCTTTTGATACCACGGCCACCCAAGAAAGAAGACTGGTAATGAGAAGGGAGCTGGGGTGGGGATTGAGAACAAGGTGGTCCCTCAAGCTGTTTTACATTGGCGTCAGGCCACCATGACATCAACCCATATGTATCTAAGCCGCTTTTCAGTCCTTCCTCCTTACCGGCACATTCACTTCCCAAGACCTCTGAGAATTATCACATTTGCTTTAATCTAAAATACTCAGAAAACATTTAATGTAAACAGACGGTAATGGGTTAATCTGCTTCCTTCTCCTGTGAAATGTTGCATCTGTTATTCAGAAAAAACAAAGCCTTGAATTAAGGAGGTAACCTTCCCTTTGTGAAGATTCAGTGTCGGTATATGAGTAGGAATTCTGAATTCTCAAAAGCACATCTTCCTTGTGTTCCCCAGATTTATTACGCGGTAGCTTAGTCTTTTAGAGAAAACCTCTCCAGACACTACTCAATGGAAGAGCCTTCAGAAAGCATTAGCCTTGAACAGGTAAGGAGGTGAGGGGCTGCAGGATGCTTGGGAATGTCCCACAGTCACTTAGTGACCCCAGCTAAACTGCACCACCATCCGGCATCACCCTGAGTTAATATTTCTTCTGAGCCTACAGCCTCCTGAGTTAATTATTTATGTTTGTTTGTATTTTGTCTCTTTTGGAATAAAGAAAATGGAAGGAAGACAATATCCCCACCCCCTGAAGACATTTGCCACGGCTGTCCAGGAGGGAACGGGAGGACTGGCAGCTGTAGAGCCACAGCGCTGACTTCCACACTTCACTTCTCCCCCACTGCCCTGAACAATCACTCAGAGCCCATAATGAGAGGATGCTGCGGCTGATTTTCCGCCATGAATCACACAGCAAATGCTATGAGTGGGAAGGGATATCATCAGCTCCTTTTCCTCCAAGGCTGTTAGATCTTAGTCAGTTACTTATGAACAAAGATTTAAAGACTTCAGAAGCCCCCATTGCTGACAAAAGATGCTTCAGCTGTTGGCTTTCTTTCCCCATGGAATATTCTCCAGCTCCCTGGGAAGAGTCCAGTGTGTTCTCTGCATCTGTAGGAAGTGTGTTCCCAGGAAAAAGTAATTAACAATGTGAGGCTAATGGAGATCTTGCCTCTGCTACCTTTCCAGAACACTGCCAACACTCCTTGGGTAGCCTAATGCAAGAAGAGAAAACGCAGCGATGGGGGAGGAACTGTACCTTGTTTCCGACATATTTCTCAAGCTGTTTAAATATGAAACCAAATCCTACCAGGCTACAAGCTTCCAGCTGTTATGATTTCATAAGATAAATTTACAACTAGAGAAACAGCATGTTTGCTTTTATAAAGTATGGAAATATAAATGTTCCAAGTGTTAAAACTGTCCAAACAAATTAATTCAAGGAAAAATAGTTGCCTTGGATTCAGTTCTCTTACACTGCCTTCTTTTAACAGAGCTCATGAACACATTGCTCCAAAGCACCATGAGTGGAGAGAAAGCAAGCTTCCATTTCAGCAGGCATGGGTCTCCTCTACACAGCCTAAAGGAGGGGCCTGAGCAACACACTACCCAAGTCATTAGAATCTCAAATTAGCCTTTTTCTTCTCTTCTCTCCTCTCCTCTCCTCCTCCTTTTCCTTTTCCTCCTCCTCCTCCTCCTCCTCCTCCTCCTCCTCCTCTTCTTCTTCTTCTTCTTTCTCTCTCTCTCTCTCTCTCTCTCTCTCTCTCTCTCTCTCTCTCTCTCTCTCTCTCTCACACACACACACACACACACATTTCTTTTTGTGTAACAGAAGAAAGGCACCATTTGAAAGAGCTGACACTAAAAAGCTTATGATGTGTTCCCATTTCGGGTGTGAGCTAAAATGAAAAAAGAGTTTCTTTCCTCAGTGACTTTGAGAAGAAGAGAGTGGTGATTAACAGCAATATATTTTTTAATGAAACGCAACCTGTCATCCCTGTCATCCTCTGGCCATCCTCGCTTGTACGCGCCTCCCTGACAAGAGGAATAATAATGGTCATACATCACTGCTCTCCACGTGCAATCATCTAAATCTTCCCTCGCTGCAGCCTCTGAGACTCAATTACTTTATTGACATGCAATCTTCATAAGGGGAGAAATATTGTGCGTGTAAGGTCACTTGGTTATGAAGACATATTATCATATTATCTGCATGAGGCTTACAGGGCTAAGACCTGACAGAGCTAATTATAATGGTACATGATAGAAAGCTCAGTACACATTATTCGCTTGGCTACACTAAAGGTGAGGTAAGTCCATGACATCATGGCTTTTTGAGAAAATAATGCAACTTTGGCTTGGTAGCCATAACTTTTTTTTTTTAATTTTAACTCCCTAACATTTTTACCTTGATGTTTTTATAGATGATGAAAGGACCAGTTAACATGCTTTCTCATCTCAAAGAAGAGAGATGGCATGCCGTGTGTGTGTGTGTGTGTGTGTGTGTGTGTGTGTGTGTGTGTGTGTATGTATGACCCCAATATAACACCAAGGTTTCAACTCACTTCCCAGTTTACTCGGTTCCCCATTTGAGAGGCCAGGATGAAGTTTTCTGAGGGAAATTTGGCAAGGAAGGAACATCAAGGCAAAGAATCTGAGCCAAAGTTGCTGGGAAAGAGGTTGGACAGGTCTCTCATGAGTCACCAAGAAGTCAAAATCCAGTTGGCTCCATAGATGGGCTTGAGCCAGCACCAACACTTAAGCACTCAACATACTTTAGGGGAGTTATGAGCTTTTGGGTCCAAGTGAAGGAGCCACGGCAAACAGGACTACGGTCTAGGATGGGCTGGCTCCTAGGCTCTTGCCACTCTTCCATCTGCAGATGGAGTGAGCTGAGGCCTCGTCAGCTCCAGAAATGGCTCCAGTCATGCATCTGCAGTCCTGTGGCCCAGTTACAAGAGGAAAAGAGTGGAACAAAAATCCAAGGTTGTCTAAACTCCTTCCTTCACATACTCTCTTAACTCAAACATCTCAATCTCCTAGCCGAAAGGTTCATTAATAATGGCAGTGTTAGTTTAAAAAGAAAAGCCAAAGGGGAAAACAGGGACTTTTTTGTCTGAATTATAAACAATGTTGTATATAACACAGTGCTGACGGTGCTAATACAGGACACATAGTGAGGAGGCAACCGCCTCGCGCCTCCATCTCCCACACCTTGACTGCCTCTCCAAATGAGGTTAACAGAGAACCTGTCTCCAAAATCTGAGATGCTGAGATAAAACTGACAGTCAATAGGAAGAGGATGCAACTGGGATTCAATAAATAAAATACTGACTCCTAAGTCCAACACTCATCACATCTGCCACAGCTCCTTAACTAGGACATAAGGCTCGATATTGATGTCAAAGTACAGAGTAGGTGGTAGGGAGCATGGTGAAAATATTTTGGCACTGACTACTAAAAAAGCTGGATTGGAAATTTGACCATTAGTATAGACACTAGTTTAAGAACTGTATTCTAGAAAAGGAAAGGTGTCCAGTTAGGGAGATAGCTCAGGGGGTAAAGTGTTTGCCCAGTACACATGATGACCCGAGTTTGATGTTAAAACCCATGTTAAGAAAATACCAGGCATGTTGGTGTGCACTTATAATCCTACTTGGGGATGCAAATAAAGTTGGCTGGATCCCTAGGGGCTTACAATCCAGCCATCCCCAGGTCCCAGTGTGTAAGACATGTTGAGATCTTGTGTTAAAACAACAATGACAAAACAACAACACAAGGTGTTTAGACCCTCTGTGTCATGGAGTATGGTGTGCATACACACACACACACACACACACACACACACACGGCCTGGTTAGGGGATGAAAAGGAACATGTTTTGATTGGAGAGGGACAGCTAGTTACTGCCTATTAGGGACTAATACTCATTCATGTTGCTGACATAGCTGAAGAGACTGAGAAGGTAAATTCACAAAGCAACATAAGGCATCACTGATAGTCCTGTAGACCACCAGACCAGATAACAAGGGTTATTGAGTTATTCAAAACCAAAAGTCAGTTTTGGTCCTCCACAGCCATTGATGCTATCTCAGAAAACAAGAATTAAAGCCTGATCAGATACATGTGTCACAGAGGAATAAGTCACTGGAGTCCAGAAGATGACTAGACCAAAAGGTAAACAGAAGGTTGAGTCCCTGGCAAACTCCCTATGTTAGAATATTCTCGGTGACATCCTCCTTTCTAACCCAGCAGTCAGGAGACCCCAGGTTTAGCAGTCTTAGGCACCTGGTGACTCTGTCACTGGTTTCCTGTAATACTTCCTTTGTTCATGTGTAATGTTGAAGAAAACCAGACTCTAGGGTGAGGAGAGAGACTCTTCTAGACAACCTAGGATTCAAGACTTATGCCCAAATCAAAATGGGGGTACAATCTACTACCACACAGCCATTGTCACTATATTTCGACATATCTTCCCTTTTCAGAAGAACTTAATTCTCACTAGTCTGTAAGTAATTATTTTATGCCATCTCCCATGCAAGAGCCCCAACATTTGTTCATTTACCAGTAATCATATGCACTACTCACAATGGCGGTCACACGTTTTCTATCAAATAAGAAGTCATAGTCAAGAGAAAGTCACATTAACCCACACCCCAAGCTGAGCAGCTTGTAAGTGGCTTGGCTTTGGGCAATCCCCATGTTCATGGGGGATTTTGTTCTTACTGTGAAAAAGGAAATGGACTACCTTGACCTCTCGACCACAGGGAGATAGGCAGTTATTACTTTTCTGAAAGGTTTCAAGTAAGCCCTTCTGGTCACTAGGACCAGTACCTGGTTAAATTCTTCAACAACAGAGGTTGAGGGAGGCAAGGCCTTTCTCCTATGTGGAGGCAACTCATTGTATACAGCTGAGCTTCAAGGATGAAAAGGGGGCTTTGAAGCCAGTGTGTGCTTGGGTAGAGGCAGAGTTGATGCCCTTGCTGTATTAGTGAAAACCAAGTCAAACTTCTGCCCCTTTTCCTCCAAACAGTGATTACTGTCAAATGTTCTTCGCCTTCAGAATAACTCTATTAACACGATGCATTTATCCCTTAAGAAGAGCTTCGTGTTAAGAATTAATACTTCCTTATCAAGATTTCCTTGACAATTACCCTAGAGCAAGACATGAAATAGGGGCCGGAACTAACGAAGGCTTAGCTTTCCTATGTCCTGTGATAACACACCCTGAAGAGAGGTGGGGTAGAGCTGAAGTTCTCTGTTTGGCATTTTATTTATTTAGCTGGATCATTTGAACTCAAACTCTGGATCTGCAAACTATGAATACAATTATTCGATGTCACTGAGAGTGAAGGAAACTGGCTGCACGTGAGCTACATACTCACTGGGATGAATTAGGAACTCTCCGTAGAATATGTACAGGAACGGTTATTTGCAGTCCTCAGAGATCTAAGGCGGTGAGGGCAGGGGACGTCAATGCACCAAAGAGAAGAGAAGAGCAAAAATTTGAGCCAGTTACCCTGTGGCTTCTCTTCCCACAAGGCAACCTGCACAATTACATAGTGAGCAAGCTGAGGAACTCAGTCCAACCTCACACCATTTTGTAATTCCTGGGGACAAAATTAGATGACAGGCTTGTCAAGAAAAAGACGCTTAGGTAGAGATCCAGGTTTTCACTAGGAAACTCAGAGACTTAAGGCGACTAGGACTAAGTTTCCCTCACAAAGCTCTTGATCCAGTTTCGCAAAGGCTCCATACTGATCTGTGCTAAAATGGCCTCTCTTACCTTACCTATCTCCTAGAAACAAAATAACTCCTCTGGAGGAAAGCAACACTATTCAGAGCCTCAGACTTTCTCTATAATTTATCATCAAAATTACTTTTAAAATATTTAAGTTAGTAAAAGACAAGACCAAATGCTCACATCTAGTCAATTAAGCAAGCAAGCAACCATCCAGTCAATCAACTAAACAAGCAATAAAGCAGCCAACTAGTCAGAGACACAGGACTACAAGGTCCTCAGATCGCAGTTGTTAGCCATGGGCTAGAACAAACTTAACACATACTCTGCAAGGATTTTAGAAGACTTAATCTATAAACCAAAATAAAATAAAATTCACAGCTTAAATATATAATAACTCAAAGTGAAGATCAAAGTGATATATTTATTACAGTATTAGAAACAGCTGAAGAGAAGATTAGGCAAAGAGAGGGTAAATCAGAGGGAATTTATCATAAATATTAGTTAACAATTGATAAAATGTGTAGCACCAAGAATGAACCTTACAGACAATGAAGACAATGTCGCTGTAGATTCTTTAGTTGTAACAAATATATCACCTTTCTGTATAGAAAGGAAGCTGTATATTTATGAAGCTGTAGATATATATACATGTATATATCAACTATAGGTACTTCCTGTCTAATTTAATTATGAACTCAAAATATTGTCACCATCCCCCAAACAAAGTCTATTAAAATAGTCAATTCACCACATTAATAAGGGCAGGAAAGGGCATGTTTGCATAGGTGGATGTATAGAATATTTGCTATTTGAAAAAAACAGAACCCTTTTCCTAACTGATCCACGGAAACACTAGACATTTCACTGCAATCTTTAAAATTGAATAGCAAAATTGAAAGCTGAGATTGAAGATGAGGCCAAGCCATATATAAAATTATTCTCATATAGCATTGTACTGGAAATTCTAGGCAATAATATAGAACAAGAAAGAACACAAAAGTTTGTAAAGATGATAAAAGAAAGAATTACTTATACAAAATCAGATTTTGTGGTTAGAAAATAAAAGTTAAGAATCTACTAAGTAAAATGTGTGTAAGACTTAATACATAGAAAAATAGAAATAGAATACTATATAAAATTTGAAACAAATGGACATGAATAAGTGGAAGGCTATGATGATTATAGGTTGAACAACATCATATTGCCACATGCCAATTTTCTGTAAATTGACTTAAACTTTCAAAATAATCCCTATAAAAAAATCCATCATTTTTCATTATTACTGTGTCATTATAACAGATAGATAAAATAATTTCAAAATCTGTAGGGCAATACCAAAAGCTAGTGGTGGTGAAGATAGTCTCAGTGATGGGCAGGTATCAGGCCTTATAAAGTGTAGTCATTAAAGACTGGAGCACTGACCCAGAAGAGATAAAATGAGATAAAATCAATCCCAGGAGAAATATATACACAGATAGATGACACACTGATGATAAGGGAGGAATAAAATGCCTTTTCTAACATTCTTATAAAAAAGTCGTTCTTGACCTTTTAGTGTGTAACAAACGTGAAAATAAATAAATGCCAGGGAAATTGTAGTTATTATGCAAATGCAAAATACAGGCCCTCATGACACTTAAGTAGACAGGGGTGCTAAAACAAGGCTTCAAGAACCGTAAAGAACACATTTCATGTCAACGCTATAAGATGCTGCATCATGTTAAGCAAGAGCAACAATGAAATAATGCATCTTGCATCTGTATGTTTCCTTTCATCTAAAATAGAAAAGCAAGCAAAACCTACTTATAGCATTAAGAGTCTAAACGCTGTCTGCCTCTGAGGAGGAAGCCATAATAGAACCAAGGGCGGGATGTGACAGAATCTGAGAAGGAAATACTAGAAGTATTTGATTTTTATATCTATATGTTGGTGGTAGCTTATGAAAATTCATGAAGTCATCCACAACAATTTGTGTCTTTTCTATGTATGCACCATAATTCACTGAAAACGTTTATTTTAAAAGAAACAGATATGTATCTGTTGGATACAAAATATATCCACAGTAAGAATGTGTCTACTTTCACTAAAAGGAATAGAAGCTCCTGCAAAAATCACCAGTAAAGCAAATATAGAAGAGTGATTTCTCCACCTTATCCATGATCAATGGAGAGAAGGAGCTGGATAGGAACTCACTTAGAACATATATGAAAATCACACACACACACACACACACACACACACACACACACACACACACGCACCCACACTCACATACACTAATACACACACACACATTCATATACACACGCACTCACACATGCACGCGTATACACACACTCACACATGCACACACATACACACTCACACACACTCATACACGCACACACACACACACACGCACACACACACACACACACACCTCAAGCTGGTGGGACTCAGTCTGCAATTAAAGTAGACAGAGTTATCAAGTTGTAAATAGGAGATCAAAGTTTTGATGGATTCTCTAATTTTCCAGCTAACCCCCACAGAAGAGCCAAGTAAGTAGAAAACACAGTGGGGTGGTCATCTTACTAGTGAGTGAAATGTGACTCACAGACCCACAAGAAACCGTGCAGTTTCTCCATCACAGGTGGATTTTGTGCTTTATATTATTACTGCTGAAAGAAATGTAGGGATGAGTAACACACACACACACACACACTCACATACAGACACACACACATGTGCACACATGCACACATATACACATAGACATGCACACATGCATGTACACATATACACACATGCGTGCACACACACACACACACACTCCCATTTCTTTGATCATTCCTTAATTACAAGGCCAGTGGACACTATATCTGAGATACTAAAAATAGGAGACATAAATATGTAATATCTATTAGCAATCTAACAGCAATAGATTGCTGTTGTTATTTGTTCTATACCTCGCGGACTGTTCACCTACATGGACCTACTAGGTGGACCCCTTGAAGTCACGTCAGAATTATCTGCACACATGCAGGGGCATGTTTTGTTTGTTTTGAAGAGGGGCTCCAGAGTACTAAATACATACATAATCCAAGAGGTTCTGTATTCTCCAGAGATCAAAACCAGCACTTAATCATTTCCTGCTTACAAATCATTTTTACAAATATCATCATTTATCTCATAACTATCCTGTAAAAAAGGCAACAGGTTAGGCAGCGTCTTCTTCTAATGATTAGGACAAAAGAGCTCAAAGAAGTTACGTGGTTTGTTCTGCTTGGAGCCACGTTTGAAGCAGTAGAACTGTGGTCTGAATCAAGTGCATTCCTCTTTTTAAAAATCTCTGTGAAATACATGGTACATATCTATGTGACCCCCACCAGGGACAAAAATTAAATTAAATTAAATTTAAAAAATAAAAAATGTTTCTATGAGGTGTACCATTTCTCTCAAAAGCAAGGAGCATGTGAGCTCCTTCAGAGAGGCACAAGCCAGACCTGCTGCAGTGTGCACCTGACTTCTGTAATCAGAAGTCAATGCTAGGTTTCCTGGTCTTGCCACCAAGGATGGTTAAGGTTCATGAGGCTCAGTGCTTATCTGACCTGGTGGGAAGCATCTGTCTCACCATGCCTGCATCTGATAGGCAAATACGGCCTTGATGCCACAATGAGAGAGAGAAGAGAGCCCTCCCAGAACCTGACTCACGAAGCATCTGTGAGCTGACTAAGGAAGCTGGCTCCCATCTCCCCCTCCGCAAAGCCAGGCCGTATAGGATTTGCAGCTGGACTAAGGATTCCTCAAGGAGCTGCCACGGGGTACAAGACACAGAGTCAGCGTTTGTGAAGCCCGTGTCAGCGCATCTCCTTGCACGCAGGGACATGTGGTATGCTGAGCTGTGATGTACAATAAAGGACAGGCGGGCTGACAAAGTATGGGAACCATATGGCAGGGGTGGGGTCCAAAGCGACGTCAGGAATGCGCACACATATGGTGAAAATGATGTGCATGGGATGTTACCCTTAATTTTTCTCAGTAAAGTTCTCACACACATGCATATCCCAGCCAAAGATTAGAGAATGTTAATGTGGAAATCGCTTAGTCAAATGTCCGTTCCCATCCTGGGGAAGGAATGGAAGCCTGACGCATATATGCCAAAACATAATCTAGACTCACAAACAGCTATGAGCTAGAACTTAAGACCTTTTATTTCTAATCTAGAGGTCTTCCACTCACCCCAAGTTGTATTTTTAAGTATGGCAGCACCTGGATTTACTCCCCTTTCTGCAAGTGGACTCAAAGGTTTTCTAGACAGGAGACTCCAATGGCGTCTTCAGTCTCTGGCCTGCTTTCATGTCCACTATCCACGCTAAGACTCACACACACTTAGGAAATTCTTTGAAGGAGCAGAGACCAGTTACCTTGGGAAAACCCAAAGGCCCCCAGGCCAAGTGCTTGAAAACATGCACAATTGATCACTCCAGCAAAGAGGGAGGGTTACTACGAAGGCCAAGGCACATAGGTAGAGAAGCTGGAGCTCCGACTTGGGGGCCATGTCTGAGTTCACACTGCTGGGACATGGCAGAGATGAGTCACGGACAGGCAAGTAGAGTCTGCACTTGGACCAATCTGCCCCGAGTGGCTGGAGCCCGTTCTGCCTCTTAGTAGCCATGGGGCTGGAGGCAGGGTGTCTTTTGTTTGTTTTTCTTAGGCCTTATTTGTAAAAATCAGTTAGCAATGGGGTGAACCTTAGGAATTCCTATGATAATATAAGGTAATCAATTCATAGTGATTATAATGTCTATTTTTAAGGCAAATGCTCAAAAAATCCATTTTTTTAACATATATTTGTTAACTGACACTATGTGCTTGGCTTTGGTTTAGGCTTTGGTTTAGACTCTTGCCTTGTGAAGCCTACTGTCTTGCAAGGACTGATAAGTAAATAGACAAGCTTTACTTTTTTTTTTTCTCAGAAGAGACTAAAGTGCCAAAGCAGCTCATAAAGAAGAGCCACTTGAGCGGATCCCAACATTTCTGAAATCCCTGGGGGAAAAAAGGTGTGCTCAAAGGAAGAATCCCGAAGAAAGGCTACACTTTCAAGATAGGGAAGTTAGGAAAAGGAGAGCAAGAGGCGCAGTATCAGGAGAACAAGAAAATAAGGGGACCAGGGTATGTAGGGCAACATCAGAATTCATAAGTAATGAGCCAAGAATGCAAAGGAGGATGCTGGGTCACCAACCAGGTGATGAGTGGGGCAGAGAAGGAGGAGACTCATAAGAGAGAGAAGAGATGGACAAGAAGCCTAAATGGTTCCTGTACAGAAAATGAAGGGGGGAAGATGGGAAATAAGAATGGAGGCAGGGAGAGTCAGAGAGCAGAAGGAGGGAGCAGGGAGAGAGACAAAGGGAAAGGCGTTCTCAGGCTGAGGAAATGGAGGCACAGGACACTGCCCAGGTTTAAGCCGCTTATTGGAGACTGGCACAGGCCACACACTCATTCGTTATTCAGTCTTTCTCTAGTCTCTTTCTCTTTCTCTCTCTGTCTCTCTCTCTCTCTCAGAGTTGCTGTCAACAACTTGAGTACCTTTTTCTCTCTATTTGTGGCCATAAATTATCTTATCATGAGCAAGAGCAGAGTTCCCTCCCCCCAGAACAAAACATGGATCCTCTTGATGCTTCCTAGACACCATAACAACATGTAGAGGATGCTGTGTTCTAGCTGTCTGTGCTCCCAACCCCTGTGGCTCGCAGCTTGACCAGTAAGTAACAACCATGAAGCAAAACCACACGAGAGACTCTGACGCTTCCTTCTCAATCCTCTCAGAGGAGCCCAGCATCTTTCTGAGTATGTCAAGGAAGAAGAGTCCTCTTTCCCCAACTTGGAGCAAAAGAAAAAACAAAAGGAAAACTAGAGATTTATTCTGGTCCAGAGACAATTTGTAAAATAAATCACAACCAAGATTCACTGAAAAAGTGCCTTTTCTGAAATTAAGCAAGATCGTCCCTACACCTAAATGTTCCTTCTCATGCTGGATTTTTTAATTCCCCAAATTAGTAAGTAAAAAAAAAAAATCTGAAAATGTTCAAAATGTCAAGAGAATTCAAATGATAATCTCATCAAAACCAAACGTAGCCATTTTCAGACAGGGACTTGTAAAGACCAGGAGGTGTCCCACTGGTGGCTGGGTGATGGCTCCATCTCCTTCCCATCACCCTGCACCCCTGCACTCCTGCACCCCTGCACCCCTGCATCCCAGCTGTGGCTTCTTGGGTGGAGCTCTGACACTCTCCCCCCCCCCATTACATATGCCATGCCTCATGCCTCCAAAGTGGCCCCGCCCAGGAAAGCCTAGAAGACTCAGGCAAAGCCTCAAAGCCTGTGGCCGAGTTCCAGTGTCCTGCCAGAGGTGCCTCCAGCCTCCGCCTCCGACACCCTTGCCTTGCTCTTCTCTCTACTTCCTCTACTTTCTCCTCCTGGAAAATAGGGTCAGCAACACGAGGCGGAATGTCTTTGGCGTGAGCTTTGAGGGCTCACGATAAGGGTGCATAATGCTATATAAAGAAATCTTTGGCCAGGAAAACGTAACCTTTAACCTTAATCATCTAAAGAGAAAAACAATACAGAATTAACCCAAAGCCAAACAAAAACATTCAGGGAATTGCTGGAGCTGTTTGAGGTAAGTACATTCCACTTAAGGACTCTGTGAAGCACAGAAGGAGCAGGGTATGAGTGTGACCATCCTAAACCCTCTAGAGGTCTTTAAAATCACTTGGCTGTGGGTACCAGCTGAGCATTCAGCAGGCAAAGCAGCTTCCTGTGACACAAACAGCTGGGGGAAGTCTGGTGGGAGCTGTGTGGACTCTCTGGTGGTGGCCATAACATGGCTGTTGAGACAACATGGCGGGTGAGCGCAGGAGCAGACCCAGCCTTCAGGAGCCCCTGGCATGTCACGACACTGAGATCCATTAGCATTATTCTTCCCATCTTTTCCAGCGAACTGGTACTCAGTATTTAAACGCCCAAGACTGTGGGGGATATTTATCATCCAAACTGCCACGAATTTCTTTCACAACCACGCCCGTGTCTCCCCACCCATTGCACACGCTGCTTTCTCTGAATTGAACACACTCCCTGTCTTCCTCTCTGTGTATTAATATGATGCATGGCCATCTCTCAGCTTTGATGCCACTGCTTCCAGAAACTTCCTGACTCATTCCTATGACTGGACCCCACATTCCCCCAAGATTCTAACTCTGTATGTCCACAATAGAACCCTTGACATACTGACTTGCTTTATATAAATCGTTTTTTAGACTCAACCCTCTGTAACATCAAAAGCCATAGTCAACACATAATAAATATTTATGTCCTAGTTATTATGATATTTTGGGAAATACTAGAGTCAATTGTGAAGTTGGCTATTAATATTCAAATATACCCGTATAAAGTCAATAAAAGTGAAATTCATGGGGATCGTATAATATAAAACAGTTACATTGTTTACTGAAAAAAGCAAATAGAATTCTACATTTTTTTTTGCCATGATCAAAACTGCATGTCAGAAGGCTTAGAAATAAATGTAATATATTAATATTTGATTATTTTGGAATGGAAGTCAGAAAGATGAGAATGATTAATACGCTAAATTTCACAAATGAATATAATGGAATAGAAAATGCAACTTTAAAAGATATAATGCTAAAAGTTCCTAGTTGCAGAATAATAATCCACTTGCAGAAAATTATGAAACCATCAAACAGCCCAGAAAAGCATAATATGATACAATTTTAACTTCTCCGGTGTGATGCCGAGGCTGGTACGACTACTGATTGGGTAAGAGCCTTGCTGCCCAAGCCTGAGCACAAGACTCAGAACCCACACACAGGTGAAAGAGCAGCAGGTTCCACCACCTGGATGGCAACAGGAGGATGCACTGCATTCTATGCCCCAGCCAGCCTCTCGCCCCGATTCCTCGGATTGGACTGCTGTGAATTCTCTCCTGGGATCACGACATTTACAAATGCTGCCAGTGTTTGCTGAGACAGGGAAGAGTGGGAGGACCTGCTTCCCTGCTGTGATTCTGAAATTGTGTTTCCCTCATCAGTGATATGGAAGACGATGACTGACTAATTATATCGAGAATTCTAATCTAATTATATCAGATACATCTTTGATCATTTAAACTTCTGTGTTAACACATTGTCCTTAATAGGACTGCCTTGAGGATCACATTTTAACTCAAAGCAAATGCTCTAATGCAGGTCTACTTGCAAAGGCAGTTGGAGATTGTCCTGGCCTATGATGAAGTCATATGTTCGGTTCAGACAGCAGCAATTTAATGACAGACAGACAGACAGACAGCTGTTGGCTCTCACGTGGCCATCTTCCAGCTGTGAGTTCTGGAACATATCTCGTGCTCTGATCTCACTCTCTGTTATATTTCTTTTTACTTGTCTACAAAAACGAGGATGATTTTTTTAAAAATATATTTTACAAGGTTGCTATTGAGTTGAACTAATACTGAGATGAAAGTTAATTATTTCAATTCACCAAATCTCAAGGTAGAAGAAGTTGCAGAATTCAATCTTGCAAAGGATGAAACTAAATCTACTATTGCCTAATATAGTCATTTACATATTCTACCACCATGTCCATCTGCAATCAGAACACGAGTACTCAACTGCTCTGCGCACCCTTAAACTCTGAAATTTTGAATGGATGAGAAAAATAAACAGAGCCCTTTAGAGCTTGTTATATTTTATAAAAACAAGTAGAAACAGGGTAAGACTGAGTCTTCCCAGACCTTGACCATATGGCATATGGCTACTGTCCCCTTCCAAGACCTCAGCCACCCTAACCCTTCCTCAGCCGAAGTGGAGCTGAGATGCACACAACCTCCATGTGTCCTCTTCCCAACACACTGAACTGGGGCGCCTTGCTCGTGGTTTGGCTATGGCTCCCCTTTCTAGCTGCAAATGAATTTTCTAAGTCATGGACTGGATTCTACTCATGGCTGTTCGCTGCATATCAGACATAGATAAATGTATCACAGAACAGATAGATGTTGCTGGTGACAGAACAGTAACAGCTAAGCCAATGTCACTCAACTGGATGGAGATCTTGACACTTCTCTTTAACCTTGCTTTTCTCAAACACTTACATTTTTTTTTTCTTTCTGAAAAATGGACAACATCAAAGGCAATAACCAGGAGCTTTTGAGCAGGCTCTGCAGATCCAATAGTCATCACTTTACTTGTTTTAAAATGTGTATCTCCTTTCAGAAGGTCCCTAAGGAGTCTCCGTGGGAGAAAGGGCACCTGACGATTCAGCCTGAACTCATTGGCTGAGAGTCCACTCTCAGGCCAGCCAGAGAGGCATGGTGGTGAGGAGCAGCGTTGCTACCTTCTACCGTATGCAGAGCAAACAATCCATTCAAGTACACGACTGTAATGGGCTGAAGTCCTTTATTAGGAGTTAAGAAGCTCAAGGCCCTCTAAGTGGCCATCTGTCTCAACCCTGCTGCCTTGTAAATAAAATGGAAAGGAGTTGGGTTTGCCAAGCCCTCTCAACATCTCTGCATCAAGAACTTACAGCAAGAACACATACATATAAGAGGTCTACATGTCCCCTGGATGGGGAGGCCTGATGGCACTCAGAGGAAGGATAGCAGACTACCAAGAAGAGACTTGATACCCTAACATCATATTCAGGGGGAGGAGGTCCTCCTCAGTCACAGTCATAGGGAAGGGGAAATGGGGTGAAAGCAGGAGGGAGGGAGGAATGGGAGGATGCTTGGGATAGGATAGCAAATGAGATGTAATATGAATTATTTTATTTTTCAATAAAAAATGTATTTAAATTAAAAAAAAAAAGAGGCCTAGTCATAGTGATGTGCACCTCATGAGAAGCAGCGGCAGGTGGATCTCTGTGAGTGTAAGGCCATCCTGTCCTACAGAGAGAGTTCCAGACCAGCCAGGGCTATATAGTGAGATCTTGTATCAAGCAAGCAAACAAATAACAAAAAACCAAACCAAACCCCTCCCCCGCTCTCCGCAAACAAAACGAAACAAAAACAAAAACAAAAACAAGAAACGATCAAAAGCCCCTTTCCAGTGTTTAGCTTTTGTGCACCCTGTGCTTGATATGAATCACAACAAGCTCTTTTTTTACAAGCCAGTACCCGAAGCCACCATGCTGCCCAAACCCACCTCCTAAAACCCTTCTCTAAGTAAAGAGCATGCGCATATGCAAATGAGTTCCTCCAGCCTTCCCTGGTTGGTTGTTTGCTTGTTTTTCCCTGTTAATATGTAGGTTCTCCTCAATGGTTAGCATTTGCTTTTTTTTTTTTTTTTGAAAGCATGCAACTGGGACTGTGCTTTTGGATTATATGAGCACTTAGAAAAGTTAACCTGGGAAAGAAAAGGTGCTAAAGTTATCCTTACAAATACTTCCAGCTTTAAAAGCTGGGGGGGGGGGGGGGGCGGTGTCTAAGATGGGGTGGGGAGAGAAAGAAAGGAGAAGAGCAAAGGAAGATAAAGCCAGAGACACAGGAGAAAGGAAGAAGGTATCTGCTAGGGGCTTTATAAATATGTTCACTTTAGAATGTTTTAATCATCAACAATTAAAAGATGATTCCACGAATGAATGAACAGACACCATATGATATTTTTCCTTCTCCTCTCTGCCGTCGTGGGGTCCAGTTCTCACCAAGGATGGTTGTAGAGCTCTCCCATTAACCCTGAATGTCGCCAGAGGACCAAGATACCAGCTGAGAGCCACTGTCTTCTAGACACAGCATGGATGCTAAACCCATGAAACCTCAACAATATGGCTGCCTAAACAAGATCTACATAATGAACACATCAATTACACATGGCAACATGCTTACTTTACACGGGCCCACCCCAGCTGAAGGGTTATCAGCAATCAATAGCTCCTGAGAGAGGGAGAAACAGCTTTCTCCAGGCTGAGATATGCAATACCAGGTGGTCAGCCCTAAACACACATACACACACAAGCAACAGTAAATTGACTCAGTGAAATTATGAGTTTGTAAATTTGAGAGGGGGAGAAGAAGACATGGGAAAAGTTGGAGGGGGGAAGAGAGATGCATGGAAATAATGTAAACACAGAGTTCCTATGCGAAATTCTCAAGACAAGTGTTAGCCAACAAACAGGCAAATCTGACCTCCCACTTCAGATGTCCTTCCTGACTGTGGAATGAGCATAAAAAGCCAATCACACACTTAAACTGAAGGAATAGACCCACTTGGTCACAGTGTGTCAATAGTGTGGTCACAGGTCTGGACTATTAAGCAGATGCAGGAATGGCTTCCTGCTATACCCAGGAAGTCCCTCCCCTTAGCTCAACAACCAGGAGTCCATCCAGGCTTCTCCCCTTAGCCTCAATGCACATGAAAGCTGGTGTTCCAAACACCAGTGCTGGTGTGACAATTAGCTGTCCTAACAAATGGTGCTCTCTGGCTTAAGTCAAGCTATCAGCAAGGAGAATTGCTTAGGTTTTCTCCATTTCCAACTTGAGATGGGCTTCCCCCACATTTCCCGTTGCTTGGCTCAGGACTCCTCCCCTCCATCCTCAAGGCCCATTGCCCCAAATTTTCACTTTTATTGAAACTATATTCTCTCCCTCTGTCTCTCTCTCTCTCTTTCTCCCCCCTCCCTCCCTCCCTGCTACCCTTCCTCCTTCCCTCTCTCTTTCTCAGTGACCCTGATACAATCCTTTTGCTTGCGCATTTTGTGGTTACACTGGACCTTCCAACCTCGAGATCCTCCCTCACATTTACGACATAGGGCTTACAAAAGAGGGATCACGTGGTTATAACGATGCGGAAAGACAAACCCCTCAGAGAGGAAGGTACCCTGAGAGGAAAAAGCGGTCCCTCGGGTGGGTATACTAGGAAGAATGTTCCAGTCAGGAATATACAAGGGCTTGGGTTCTCAGTAGGCGCCATGCCCACTGTGCTCCAGAAAAGCCAGGAAGGAGGGAGCAAGCCAGGCGAAAGCTGAGATGGATGAGGTTGGGACTTCTCAGAATATCTCCACTAGCACTGCAAGAGCTTTGCTTTTATTCTAAGTAAAAGCCAGTGCTCAAATGAGGGCCATTTAGGGTTGGAGATATTCTGAGCCCTTTCTATTTTTATTTTATTTTTTAGCTTGCACACATACAGACATTTAAAAATGGCTGCTAAATGCCTCTTCTGGGGGAATGTGAACCGCTCATAATAATAATATAAAAAAGTGCCTTGGGCTTTCTTACAACTGGATCCATCAAAGGGTTTTCACTAGCAATTTGGGGAGCTTCCGCCTCTGGGTGCCACTGCTGTGATTTCAAAATAGAATTATCTCGTGCTCTGTGATTTCTTGAATCATTAGTTTTCCATTTTCTCTTCCTCTTTTCTTTCAGCTCCATTTTTTTTTTTTTCAGTTCAGCTCTGGTATGTGCAAGAAGTCTCAAAATAATGGTGGCTCATGGGCAATTGAGTGAGGGATCTCGCTGGAGCCAAGGGAAAGGGGTCTTCCTAGGATGCAGATAGGACCTGGGTATCATGTCCTGCTTAATCAAAGGCGAGGAGTCTAGCCTACGTCTGCCTTTACAAGGACAAAGGGAGTATCTGTCCTGCGACTGGAGGTCCTTGAGAAAGGAAGCCAAGGTCTTACCACTCAGGGGGCTGCTGGATTTTATTCAGTCACCTTCCATCTCACAGGGGGTGTAAAAGGGCCTAGAACAAGGTGCTTTTATCTTCCTTCCTTCCTTCCTTCCTTTCTTTCTTTTCCTTTTTTTTTTTTTTTTTTTTCACCACACAGAAAATTTTCACCAGAAATACAACCATCATGAACAAATTAGAGTCCTGGTGCCACCCCTTTAATTACTCGGCTGACAGCAAACTGAAATTCTTCAAAATTATAATTATCAACAATTCGAACTCATTATGCCCTGAACGGTACTTATCTTTGAAGATTAATAATTTTAGCATTATCAAGGGAAAAAAATAACAAAATTACTTAATTTCCTTCTTACCAAATCCCCTAGATTTTTTTAAAGGAACTGTTTTCAGGTACGGACCAAGCCAAGTAGCCTTGGCCCAGAGGATCTTTATAGGCCAGCACTCACGAGGCCTCACAGAATGGGCACAGCAGACGAGGAGAACAAACGCGAGGCCTAGGAGTTAGAATTGACATCTTCTAGACTCCCGCTCCTCACTTCTGACTCGCAGGATTAGATGCCAGACATTAAAGACAAACAAAAAATGCCCCCCAAGAATCCCCATTTGTGGTATTTAGTCCCAGAGTCAAGCTGCATGCCTATAATTCAAAGTCTGCACTATATTATGGGGTTTTATATATTTTTTAATTTTATTAATTTGATTTGATTTATTTCTTTGGCTTTAAGGCATGGTTTCACTCTGTAGCCCAGGCTGGCTATAGAGTCCAGACTGGCTTAGAACTCACATAGACCTGCCTCTGTCTCTGAGGTGCTAGGATTACAGGTGCTGGTCCCTATATCTGGCTAGGATATTATGTCTATATGATTTTAATCTATTTTTAGTGAGAAACACTAAAGAAGGTAATCCCAGGCACGAAGGGAACAGGTACTCATAAGATCCTGCAGGAGAAGCAAGGCTGGAGCTGGCTGGAGAGCTCAGGACCCTGGAGGGCACCCAGTATGGCTACTAGCAAAGTGAGAAGAAGTCAGCTATGGCTAAAGCCCAGAGACATGGACTGTGAGGTACCAGTTTCTCACCATGGAGATGAATTCAGAAGTCCTGTAGGTTTGTGGGAATGAAGAAGTCCCACCCTCACGGCCCATTGAAGGCACTGTGCATTTCTTGGCCTATATGTTATTATTTGTGTCCTGTTAAAATATATACGTCTGTACAGAACATATCTACGTTAGAGGACGCAAAATAGCTAAGCTGACACAGCAAAAGGGATTAAGTTAAAGTAGAAGGCACTCAGTTAGCTCGGAGCAATAAAAGCTCTCTATCATTTTTAGGAGACAAAATAAAAGCCAGGACCCCAGGACCTGAATAGCTCTGAGACCAGCGAGCTCATCAGCAAGACCAGCTCGGCAGGAAAGGGTCTGTGCATCCCTGCCTTGTAAAGTTCTCAGTCTTCTCTCCTCTCCTCTATGGTTCCTACAGCCCATGCTGCCTTCTGGGTCTCAAGCCCATTCCAGACCCAAAGATTTGATTCTAGAACATTCCCCTGTGTGGAAACTGCCCCACCTTCCCATTTCCTTCCATCGGACATTTGCTCTAATCTACCTTCTCCCACACCAGCCCGAGACCTCACCTCATTCTCCTTAATGTCATGGTGTTTGTTTACTGTTTGCTGTCTCACCCTTAATGAGACAATCTGCTTCAGTGCCCTAGTCAGATACAGAAGGCGTGGCTCTTTATTTAAAAACAAGAGAGAAAAGCTTTTTTCTCCCCCCCACCCCCCTTTTCTTTCTGGAGTTGTTCTCTCAGATTCTTGTGGCACTTATTTGTTACTTAATATTGTACCCCAACTATGCAGCTAAGCTATGCAAAGCCTTCATAGGTCCCTAAGAGCCTTACATTGTTATGGGGGGGAGGGGGAGGGCAGGACTCCAAGCCCAGCCTGCTTTGTGTCCTGTCTGTGCCTAGGCTTCTCCCTAGGGCCAGAGGGTGAGAAGTGGGAGCTGGAAGGCATCCTGGGGAAGTGAGGAGGCATGGAGGCATGAGAACACTCTCCAAGCTCCCATCACGTGCTTCGCTGTCCTAGGGGACAAAGCACAGAGCCAGAGATAAAAATGACTCCCAGGCTAGTGGACCGCAGAACACTGAACCCCAAATGCAAAGTCCCCTTCTGCACACGTGCCCATGAGTTCAGTTTTACCTCGGTCCATCCTTAATTCAATGCCTGTGGTATGAAAAACAAGAATGAATGAGTGAGTGAGAAAATAAACCAATAATTCCGTATACAACTTACATCCTGTGGGCAAGCTGGCCTACTCTTCATTAATGAATAACTTGTTTGAGAGCACATTATCTCTCAGCTATCTTATTAGGGTCCCTGAGGGCGTAGGAGGACTAGTTCCCCTCATAAAATCTACAGCTTTGTAACCAAGGCTCGAACGCCGCCCTCAAACCACTCCCTGAGGAGACGAAAAATGAAAAGTGACCTAAGGTACAACACGATGGCAGCTCCGCAATCTATATAGCTGCAGGGTTACAAACGGTTTCGTGAAAGTGGTGGCATCGAAGTGGCCCTTTAAAAAGCGATACCGGAGTTGGTCATAAAGAGAAGGTGGAAAAAGGTAACAGTGTCATCGAGGGCCAAAGTCAGAAAGCAGGAATTAGGAACAGCTCCAGGGGCATGGCACTCATGGAAGAATCTGGGAATCAGCAAGGACAGGGAGCTCACAACCAAACACAAAGCGTCTTAGGCCTCTGAGTGTTTCCAAGAAGAGGACTGGCATTGCCATGAAGCAATAAGGCTGCCCTAGCATGTGCTGTCTGTGCCTCCCCCAGCCCTGCCTCCAACCTGAGTTTAGTGGCTCTCACTTACCAGGACATATTCACAGTGAGTCTGAACTCTGCCTAATGCTCCGAGAAACCCTCTGCTTCAAGCATCTCACTGGGATGCTGCAGAGGCATGCAGTAAGGCCTGAGGCTTCACCTGGGGTACACTGAAGAAGCCCCCGAGCCCACATGAGTGTTACAGGGTTCATGTCCACATGGACAACTGGATAGAGGCCCATTGCTCCTCACTGCTACTAGCCAGGAGCATCTTCTATTGCTTTTCCTTTGATCTCTCCAACTTGGCATCTCATTTCATTAACGTACCAGGAAGAAAGGTGGCCAGCAATACAGAAGTTACAGGTTACCTAATCCTGATATTACTATCCCATTACCTCCCTCTGATCTATCTGGGGCAGGCATGGCATAACCCCCCTTGCATGCACAAAAGGAGAGAGGATTGTACGAGGGCACGAATGCCAGGAAGTACATCTCATGAGGACCACGTTTACCCTCCTGATAAAGCAGTGAAGTGCAGTGCAGACTGGACTGGCTCAGAGAGGAAGAGGGAGAATCTACCAAGGACAGCCACTGAGAGGAGGGCAGGCAGGAAGGAAACAATGGAGGGATGTCGGCGGATGGGCATGTTCAAATGTGCGCTCAGTGGTAGACTTAACCAGACTTATACTAGCTTTATCTGACTGGTAAGTTCAGTGGCTGCAGTACGAAGGACGAGTCCAAGGGTTTGAGCTTGAGCTGCTAGAGTGACTATTTACGATCTGTTGATGCTGTTTGCTTGAAGAAAAGAACAATGAATTTGAGACCCTAGAATATTGTTCAAGGTGACCGCCGACTTGGAAATGGTGGGTATCAGGAAAGCTACCGAGTCTGTGACATTTGTCTCTGAGAAGCATCTGCATACACATGACAGCTGATGACACGTGGTGAATAAAAAGAGCGGAGCTATCCTGAGCTATTTCATCAGGGTTGTTTCCCTAGCGAGTCCCCGACTCCTGTGAGGATTCCTGTCTGACTCCTTGGCTAATGGGATCAAGAGGGACACACAGAGAAATTCCTTCAGTTATGATGGCTGCCAAGAGGAAACCACTTGAGATGCTGGTCTCCAGAGGAATTTCCCAGAGGCAGTACAAGGTTGAAGTGGCGCTGTGTGTGTGTGTGTGTGTGTGTATACATATATATATTGCATATTTGTATATATAATTACATACATAAATTAAAGTGTTATTACTGTTTATAAGTTTACATATAGGAATAATAGAAAGAAACCTATAAATAATCATAATACTTTAATTTGACATATATAGTTAAATCACCTACATCACAAGTTGAGTCTTGGGACCACTTATTAGTTCATCTTACACATAAGGAAACAGAATGTTGGTCTAAATCACACCGATAGCAGCTCTAACAAGAACCTCTGTCCCTGGGCCCCGGCCCTGTGCTTGTTTCCCTTTGAGATCCAGAACCTCACAAGGAATCTAAACTGGATTTGCCTAGCTTTTTATGTGCAAAACCAAGGACCTGCCTTATTTAACAGGAACATACACACACACACACACACACACACACACACACACACACACACACACACACTCCAAGGTTCTTGGGGGTTAATTAAATTTGGAATACTCACAGGACCCAACTTTGCAGGAAAAAGTATGGTCTAGGGACACTGATTGGCTGCTAATGGACACCCTTGGGCTCCCTAGAGAAATCCTCCTCTGATGGGAAACTCAGGCTTAAGGTCATGGAAACACTGCTTGCTTCTTCTCCCTAGTTTCAGTTATCCAGTGCAGTGCTGAGCAAAATATCCCATTAGAGCGAAAACCCAAGGCATTCCCCATTGCCAATCCATATCACAATCAATGTTGATTGAATGCCTGAATGTAATTTGAATGAGAAGCATTTCAAAGCCCAAAGGTTCTGTTCCCAATAAGTTCAGTCTATATAATCAAATGCATTCTTGCCGGCCCAATCAGCAAAGGCCCTGGCAGGGGAAAAAAAAATCCAAGCTTAAATCTTACAATTGCCCCTTTGAGGGTCGTTGACTCGGCAAGTTCTACAGTGGGGTCCTGAAATGAATGCTGCCTCTATGCAAAGCAACAGGAGGTCACATCCTAATTAGAATGCAATCAGTGGGATTGGCCATGGCTTGGTTTTCTTCCTGAAATGACAATCTATGCCACATCTGCCATTACATTAATATTTTCTGCCTTTCTAGAGCAGAGGGAGGGTGTGTAGAGGAGGGGAAGGTGGGGGGGGGGGGGGGGAAGACAGCATCTCTCCAGTGCGCAGCTGATAGAGTTGTCTTAACTAGAAGTCTGCATGAGCTAATCAAGGCCCAAGCAGTTCACCTTTAAAATACCCAAACCATCTGGCAGGCTGTCCCACGATAAATCTCTATGATAAATGCCTCCGTTTTGATGTTACAAAGGAACCGCAGACCTGCTCAGTTTTGGCACAGCTGAGAACATACTGGCAATAGCAGAATAGAATTCAGATGTCCTCAAACCGAGAAGTAAATCATTTTGACCTGCAGGGCATAATATATTTAGAGAAAACCTGATTGTAATAAAAAGGTTGGACTTGTCACAGTTTCTGCTACAGGGATGGCGATATATTTTTTTGGTATACACTTTTCAGTTTAATGAAAACTCCAATGCGTACAATATAAAAGCCTTCTAACCCTACACCCCGCCGTGTGTGTGTCTCTCTCTGTGTGTGTGTGTGTGTGTGTGTGTGTCTTCAGACATCTTCTGTCCCCTTGTGAATTGCTATGGTGGCCTTTTGCTGGTTCTCAGGCATCCTGCAGAGGAGCGGCTGCGGCCGAGCATGCCTTCAGAATGATTAATCCACTCGCTTTTCACAGGCCTGTTTTGCTGGGCCCACAGCCACTGCCAAGAAAGGACACACTGTGACCACCAGCACCAGGAAGAGAAGGCACAGCCTCTCAACTCAGGGTTAGCCCGGACCTGGTGCCGAGAGGGACTCGTAAAATAAATTATGCTGTGTGGTTTTGGAAGGTGGACTTTTATGTCTTGCCAAGCTTCGGAAACAAATTATAGAGTGGTCAGTTGGCCTTATTTATTTCATGTCTCCCCACCCACACAATATTAAGGAACTAATTAAACATGGGTGCCAAATGGTAAGCAGTCGATGTCCCACTTCCTTGCCTGGATACACAGTGCCTCACCCTTGGCTCCAGCGGAGGATCGCAGCCAAGCAAGAGGCAGCTAATGACAAGGCTTCAGCCATTCCAGAGCTCCTGAGAATGTCTGGGAATCTTGTGACAAGGCCTGGTGTCTTTTTCCACTCCGGCCTAGTTGGTTGCCACAGCTTGACCAATCCCCTGCACAGCTGCTGGGGTCACTTTCTGGTGACTAATGGGAAAGACAGATTTCCCATCTGTCCCCTGAAAAATGGTTTAATAAAATGAGTCTGCTCACACACCCAAAGGAAGCCAGAAACAAGCACGAGAGGTGACGTGTGTACGAGGAGGGGGTTTTCAATCTCACCCTCTTAGTCTCCAGACAAAGTTGGCAGCAAAGGCGAGAGGCTGTTTTCCTGAGTAGAGTGGAGTTGGGAAAGTAGCAGAGGCTGTTTTGAAACCCACAGGAGCCTACAGCGACGAGAGTCTGCAATTACTCAGAGAGTCTCATTGAAAAAAAAAAGTACAAATAAATTTGAGGTCACTGTGTTCAATATAACATTTTAAAAAATATTTACTGACAGTCCACTTGGAAGGGAAAAGACACAAAATTTATTGGCTGTTGGCTACTAGAGTGGAAGACACGTTACCCCATACCTTTTCATCTGCCCTGGGCAAAACAACACTTAACTAGTTGTTGGACTGTCTTGCACAGCAGTGCTCATGGTGCGGACGACACGCTGACTCTGTGGCTACTTCAGCTCTTTAATCATTTCCTTGGCTTGTTCCTGAATCCCTGGGTTCCAGGTCCCTGACATCTTGCTAGCTCCGAAGTATATAGATAAAAAAGGTTTCGGTGGTGGACACTCCTTCGGGGACGGTGGGAACCAAGAGAAATGTGCCAGGTAAGATCCTGTGTATCCACGGTCACAGTGAAAGACCCATACCTGTGCACCCACTGTCTCCCTTCCCCGTCCTCTGCTCCCCTCTATCTCACCCGCAGCTTCTGATGCTCACAAGACCCTCTGGCCAGGCCACTTTCCAAATGTCTTCCTGTTCCTACCAACAGGCCCCGCAGGGCAATAAGAGGCATTCCTTCTGTTCCGCCACACTTACTGCACTTGTGGGCTTTTTGGCTCCAGTTGGCTGGGGCAAGGCTCTCTTTGCTCATCTGCTCTTTAAAGCAAGACAAGTTGAGCTTAGGTGTGGCAGGCAGGCGCGTATGCAGCGCTCACAGGCTGCGTGTCCAGCACTGCTATCCTCGTGTGCGTCCTTCCACTACTTCCTAGTCATTCCCAGTCAGACACCATCCGTGGGGAAGAACCCCAGTGAGAGGATCTGATTGGGTGACAGGAGCAACAGCGCTCTCTCTCTCTCTCTCTCTCTCTCTCTCTCTCTCTCTCTCTGTCTCTCTCTCTCTCTGTCAAAACATGGCGGCCTCCAGCCACCATGCCAAGCCAGAAATCATCTGGATTTCAAAGTCAAAATCACAGCCCATGGTAGACCCTTAAAACTCCCAACAGGCATGCCAATTCCACCTTGCTCATCTAATTCCCACCTTCTCTCTTTACAAGGAATTTTAGAATCAGGCATGCCCCACAAATAAGACTCTTTTATACTGTCAGCTCTTAGTTAGATGGTTTATAACATATCACCACTAACTCATTTTGAGTTATTATATTTTCACGTGATGAGGACACTGTCCCTCTCCTAGCTTTAAAGAATTACTTATTTTTATGTGTATGGCTGGTTTGCAGGCATTTATGTATATGCCCCACGTGTGTATTTAATTATGAAAGAGGCCAGAAAAAGTAGATAGGCCGCCCTGGAATTAGAATTGCAGATGGCTGTGAGCCACCTGGGGAGCCACCTGGGGTGGGTACAAGGAGCCAAACCCAGGTGTCTTCTGCGAGAGCCATCTCTCCAGCTACAGTATCTTTTTTGATTATTAAGTGTTGTAAAATCCCCATCCAGCTGATCAACAGCCGGTACTTGGCACCAGATAGAATTTAGACCTTACAAAGACACTTCGCAAAAGAATCTGATGATCTGGCTAGAATCATCTAAATGTCAGTATTAAATTAAGGGAAAACAACACTGGGATCCAAGCTGAACGCACACAAGAGGAAAGGGGAGAACAATGCATCTGCCAGGGGACACAAATGGCTCTAATTCGTGTGGCACGAAGGCAATGTGCTTTGGGGACTGGACTCCGGCACGCTCATCAGTGACTATTGTCAGCTTTACGAGGTGACAACATTTGTGACACAAAGTGAAGCAACGCTGCCCTCCGAGAGACAGCTTTGTGTTTCATTCCCATATAGATCACCCACGATGCCTGGTCTGAGGGCAAGGACTTCATTTGTCTGTAAACAAACTACAGTGGAAATTCCAAGCTAGACACTGGGACTGTGTGTCCAAGGACAGATAGGAGATGGAAATGGGGCAATAGCAAGGCAGCTATTAGGGGCAGCCACTGCGCAGGACTGCTGGAGCGTTCAGAGCTGGCTGGAGACACGCAAGGTGTATGGATCTCTTCAGGCTGGCCACGCTTCGTGCCAGAGATGATTCTACTCGATTCCTCGCCCTGGTCTTTTATGATAGCTTATTTAATCCGAGGCATGTGGAGCTGTTTGTCCTGTCACCATCAGAGGGAATATGCTAGCTTTAATGGTGAGCTTAGAAATACAATGTGTACATCTCAATTTTTTTCTGCTTTGATTTTCTCTAGTGCTTCTGGAAAGACACCTAGAAGAAAGCACAAAAGAAAACAAAAAACCCCATCCATTTCATGGCAAGATGGGAGTTTGACTTTGTGTGTCACATGTAGCAAGGCCGGACAGGATATGACAATGGATGAAATCCCTCGGGGAGATTGAATTTTGTCTTATTGGCTGAAGCATGTCTGGACACATGTTCCCACAGTCTGTTACAAAGAGAGGGCAGATGCCACCCTTCCCAAAATGAACTCCAACAATAGAGCATCGGGCTGGGAGTTGGGTACTAGTAGTAACATATTTTCCTTGATGATTTGGGTGAAGAGGGCTTAACTTCAGAGGCGATATCTTGTCATAGAACCAGTTTGGCCATCAGAAAGTTGATTCTGACTGGCCATGTCAAGTGTTTCATCAGAGTGACAAAGTGTCTAAGTGACTAATACACCCAGAATTAACACCAGTCTTTATGTAACCCTAGAGTTAACAAACCCTGTACAGAGTTTTATTTCTCAGGAAGAAAGACACCCCTCTTACCATGGTGCCCAGACAAACCTCCATAAGGCTAATTTTCATCTCTGTGACACGCATTTCACTACAGCTTGAAAAAAAATATATATCCTTGTCAAGTAGAAGAATACCATCCCCCAAAAAGGACAAGAGATTTGAGGAGTTTGTTTTCTAATTTGTGTGTTCCCATGTGCTCATACCAGTAGGCTCACACACGTGGCAGTCAAAAGAGAACTTTCCGGAGTCAGTCCCTTCCTCCCACCTTGTAAAGGTGGTGCCTTGCTTGCCGTTTTTGCTGTGTTTATATACTCGGCACCAGCTGGCTCATGACCTTTGGGCCTGTTCTTCTATGTCTACTACCTTGCATCTCACCATGGGAATACTGCGATTTCAGAAGCAAGACACCCCATCCAGCCTTTTATGTGTGTCCCAGGCATCAGCATCCAGCTGTGAGGATTTCTCAGCAAACATTTCACCTGCTGAGCCTTGTCCCTGGCCACATAAAATATTCATGCACTGACCTTGTACTAGCCTGACTTCCTTCAGCCTTCTGAAGGCAAAGATACTAGGGCATGGGTGGGAGCTGCCCAGTGGTAAACATGGTTGTCTCTTCTATTGTCCATTTCTATCATATGGCAGTGCTGAAACTTCAGTTTCTAATACACCTATCTTAATTGAAAGGAAACACTTATTTTCTTGCTGTTATAGTATCACTAATAGTATTCAATCAGTTTTGTCTGAATTAGACCAGCACTGGAAAGTATGGGGGAGTGAGTAGCCTCCGTGACCTTTTGTGCCAGTAAATCTGAGAATCATCAATAAATGTGAATCAAAGCCGGTGCAACACTTGTAATTCTAGGTACTAGAGAGGTTGAGACATCACGAGTTCAGCCCTGGCAACATAGCAAGGCCTTATCTATTAAACAACCATAAAACAAGAAAGAGAAAGCTATAGACTACTGACACAAATTTGAAGATCCAGAAATAAGTCTACACATTTACAGTCCATTGACTTTTTACCCAGTTGCCAAGAACACAATGAAAGAAGGGCAGCATCTTTAATACACGGCATCAGGAAAGCTAACTGTCCACATGCAGAATAATTAAATTAGACCTGTAGATCACACAACATTTAAAAACCAAAATCAAACTGGATTAAAGACTTAAGCATAAGACCTGAAACTGTGAGACTTCTAGAAGAAAGCATGGAGGGAGGGGTGGAGCTCCCTGCTTTGGTCAGGATTACATTATCATGAAAGCACAGGTAACAGCGGCAAAAAAGTCTCTATCCTGCTACAACTCTGCGCAGCCAAGGAAGCAGAAAACAGCCAGTGCCATCGGAGGAAATGCTGCTTAAGCACGCAATTAATAAAGCTTTAGTGTCTTCGAGGTGTAAGGACACAAAGGATTCAATAACGAGAGAGTGGCCCGATTAATAAGGATAAGTAGACCTAAGACTCACAGGCTCACAGACCTTAACCAAATGACAGTGGTCCAGATTCTACAAGAGCCTCCTCTCAAAAAGACTGTATGGTGAGTGATAGAGGAAGACATCCACTTCTGGCCTTCATTTGTACACATGCATCCTCAGGCATGTGTCCACAAACATACACACAGAAATGTAAACACACAACACATACACACACACACACACATCCTCAGGCATGTGTCCACAAACATACACACAGAAATGTAAACACACAACACATACACACACACACACACACACACACACACACACACACACACACACACACCACATGAAAGTTGTATCTCAATAGACATTTCTAAGATGAAAACATAAGTGATTAAATGTACATGAACAATGCTCAGCATCAGTAATTATCAGGATACTGCACAAAAGACACTATCTTAAACCTTCTGGGATGGCTGTTACAATAAATGGAAATGTAGGAATTGGTAAGGCTATAGAGAAAGTGGAGGTTTATGTACACGATGGCAGGGGAGGGAGTAAACAGGCACAGCTCTTATGGAAAACAGCATTTCCACCAAAAATATAATCACTACATTATCCATTGATACCACTCTCTCTATGGTAAACACCATGGCCAAGGACAACATGGGAAAGGAAAGGTTTCACCTAGACTTCCAAGTAGGAGTTCATCACCACAAGAAATCAGAACAAGAACTCAAGGCAGGAACCTAGAGGCAGGAACTGAAGCACAGCACATGCTATTGACTGACTTGCTTCCCTTTGATTGCTCATCTACCTTTTTTTTACGTAGCTCATGTCCACTTGCCCAGGAATGGCACCACCTGCAGTGGACTGGATCCACCTACATTAATCAGAAATCAAAAAAATACTCCGTAGATATACCTACAGGGCAATCAGCTAAAGATAAGTTCTCAGTTGAGATTCCCTCTGTCCAGGGATGTCTAAATTTGTGTCAAGCTGATAAAACAATAACAAAAAAAAACCAAACCATAACAACTACTACCAGGTATCTACTCAAAAATTTAAAATTTATAAATGATAATTATATAATATATAATAGTAATATTATAATTACATAATATATGACATGTTACTATATTATAATTATATAATATTCACTTATGAGTATTATATATAAAATATGTACATATATGATTATATAATTTTAAATATATGTGAATATGTACACATATATGAAAACTATATATTTTAAATATATTTGAGAATATATGAATATATGTAATACTAATGTATATATTCATATATGTATATAGATATTCTAATATTACCACCATATATTACGTATAAATATATTTATATGCATTTCCATGGTTAGAGCCATATTATTCCCACAACTCTATTTGGGACCAACCTAAGTGTCTATGAACACATGAATAGATGATGAGAATGTGGCATTGTACATAAGAGGCTACTACTATTTAGCTATAATTAAAAGGGGAATGGTTCTCTTTCATTTGCAATACCAGGAGACAAACATGTAAGACATTATGACAAGTGAACACCAGGCACTGAATGACAAGTAACACATGATCTCACTGTGATATGGGATGCAAAAGTTCACCTCATAGCAGTAGTGAACATAAGGATGTTACCAGGTGGTAGTGTGTTTGGCATCAGGACTAGGGATAAGTATATAGGTCAAAGAATACTAATTTCAGGTAGACAGGAAGAGTAAATCAAGATGCCTACTATACAATTTGGTGGTTGTGGTTAACAACAACATACTGTTTTCTTGGAAACCCTTGAGAAGGTAATTTTTTATTATTCTCACACAACACCCAAGCACGTGAGATGATGTCCATATTAACTAGCTCAATTTAGCCACATCTAACAGTTCTGAAATTTTCTACAGAACTCTGTACTTTTATTTATTCAAACTTATTTTGAAATACCCAAAATAAATATGTTCACAATTTTTATGGCACCCATCAACTAACTTAGTCCTGAAGCACACCTGTAAATCGAGCCCTGCGGAGGCAGAGACAAAAGCATTGCTGGAGTTCGCTGACCAGTCATAACTGTCTACCTGATCCGTCATGTCTATTTGTTTTCACATGGTTTCTGGGGGATGGCATAAAGGTCTTCATGTTTGCAAAGGAAGCCCGTTAATGACATAGATGTGACCCTTCACTCGCAGACATGGTTCTTAAAGAAGATATATAAATGGCAGTATGTATACGAAATTATTCTTTTTTTCATTGATCAATAAGGAAATGCATCATTTAAAGACAAAGATTAAAAAAAACACTCAGAATATATGGATACATGGGGGTTGGTAGAGAAATCAGAACCCTGTGCATTTCTGGAAAACAGTATAGCCACTGAGGAAAACAGTACAGAAAAAAAAAAAAGATTAAAAAAAAGAAAAGAAAGTAATAGAACTGCTATATCATACAGCAATTCCCATTCAATGTATATTCTCAAAAGAAAAGGAAGGTCTCAACTTAGCATCTGTTCAGGCATCTCATGGCGGCATCACATACACTAGCCAATGTGAGGACAATTCAGGTTGACATCAGTAGCTAAGTGAACAAACAAAATGTGGCACACATAAGTGATAGAGTATTATACAGCTTCTAAAACTTAGACACTTAGACACATCACTGCACTGATAAGTCTTGAGAACATTATAGAAAATGAATTAACAGTTTAAAATGACATAGACTGTACGATTTAACTGATGTGATGTGGCTAGAGTTGACACATTTGTAGAGATAAAAGAGTGGCTTACACAGGCAGGGAAAACGGGAAATTGCCGTCTAACTGACACAGAGTTTCCGTTTCGAAGGATAAAGAGTTCTGGGTATCGATAACGGTATGGATTACGTACACTGTTAGAGAATATGGTTCTTATGCTAATAAAAAGGGACATATTTAAAATATATGTTTGCATAATCTCTGGAAGAAGAAGGAACAAAAGGAAAACAGGTTCAGTCTTATCTCTAACATAATATCCCTTCAGCGTGGCGACCAGAGTCTTCAATACCACGTCATCAGGCATCTGTGGTGCCCTCAGGGGAGGCAGTGCCAGCTCAAGTCTGTCCAGCCCTAAGGAGTGACTTCAGCTGCCTGCCTGTGTTCTGCTCTCCTTCCTGGCAACACTAGGCTTCATGGGGCACCTTCCCACCCCAATCATCCACCTCACTGTCACTGCGTGCTAGTAATCTTTCAATGCCCAGTCTAGGTCCTGTGGATCCTCCATGGCTCAGCTTAAATACCACATTTGCCCAGAAAGTCCAGCCTACTGTTCCCTCCCTATCTGAGGTCAGAGTTAGGAGGATCTTCTTTGTATTTCCAGGTGACTTGATCCACCTTTGCTAAGGAAGATCAGACCAAACAAACTGGAAATCTAACTCTATGCCTTACCATCCAACCTTGGGGAAATTACTAATATTCTCAATTCTAACTCATCTTTACGGAGCTGGTGATGATCTTAGATGGGGAACCATGATTATTAAAAGAACGGACGGAGAACAACTGGGAGAACACACACATATAACACAGCCACCATCCTAGTCAATCCTCACTAAGATGACCTTGATCTACCCACAACCAAGAGACGAGTGTAGGTTATCTGTTTCTGAGTCTGAGTGAGAAGATGGCTTCTGAAGCTAAGTTGGAGAAATTTCTGATGTTGACTGTATCCTTTGTGCTCCAAAGAGCTCTGACTCACCAGAGAAGCCCCACTACCACGACTTTTCCCAACCTTAGAGAAGATACACCTCAGGGCATGTGCAGGTACTCAGCGAGAGACTTTATTCAGAGGGTTCTCCTGGCCCTGGTGTACAGATGTCTAAGCCTGATCCTGGAGAAAGGCTCAAGATCTTGTCAGGCCATCCGCATAGCCAAGTCTTCCCAGGGGATGCTGAAGATACAGGCTAGGAAGGAAGCCACATTTCCCACCACTCAGCGTCCCTGACCTATAGATCCACAAAGACAATCTATGGCACTCAGCGTCCCTGACCTATAGATCCACAAAGACAACATATGGCTACTGTTGTTGGGAATTTATCATGTACTTTGTGGCACAGCAACTGGTTCTAATACTTCATCATTCATTGGTATCCTCATTGTTATACTATGAAAGCGCTTACTAAGTTAATACATACCCCATAGATGCCTACGATACAGCTCTATTCCCCATTTCATTCTGAGATCCATAAGGAACTCCTTAAAAATCAATTAGCTCCCTCAACACTAAGACACATAGCAGACCACAGTGGGGTCTGGCCCAGTCACATATTCAAAGCCTGTCCCATGTAAGAACAAACACTGACACCTCAGCAACTTATCCCAACTCCTGAGTGTGTTCCTTAAATGGTGATATTCTATGCACCTCTTTGGACATGGTCCTGTTGTGATACCATAACTGTAATTGCATGCTATTGTTTTTAAAATTAATATTTTTAGATTAAAGAATTAACAACTGAATATATCCCACTTCTAACCATTTTACCTGCCTCTAGGTATTGAGGATGACTGTAATTTGTCCTTAATATAAACAATATTGAGATGAATTACTTCCAGCCGCTAGCATACACCTTTGACTATATCTTTGACCATGTCCTAAAAATGGAACTGTTGAAGCAAAGAATTGCTACTATAAATTGCTTTCTAGAAACAGTGAGATAAATTACTTCTGTAAAGAGAATATATGAAAGATAGTATCATCCTATCCAAAAAGTGCTAATATTTCTCTTTAATTCCAAATTTTATAGCTCCTCAAGAGTCCATTTTATTTTCAGTTATTTCATTTCTAATAACTTTGAACTTTCTATGTTCACCTACAGTTCTGGTTCTGCATAGTCACATCTTTAATCAATTTTTCTTTTCTTTTTTAAATAGAATATCATAAAAGTTCTTCCTAGTCACAGGAAATTAAACCATTAGTGATACTATAAAATATTATAGGGATATTTTTCTTAATTTTGCTTACAGTATTACAGATACCATGCATTTAAAATGTACATATTCTATGTTACAAAATCAACAAATTTTACAGAATTATAATACTTTCAATAAATTTGGATTATAATAATGAAATTATCCTGTATAAGTATGCAAAGCATCTTCTCCACTAACATGTCAGCTACCAAGTAAATGGAAAAGTCTCATTTTATCCTCAACAGCCATCCCATAAGCAGCCAGGGCACAGGTATCCATGTATGGGCCCCTCTTATCACACATACTTCTTTTCATCTGGAAAAGTTCCCAAGCACCAAAAATAATAATCCATGCGTATTATCTGAAAACAGATGAGTGGTGTTAGCAACTGACACCTGGGAGCGCGGTGGTGAGGGGAAGGTATCTAAATATCTTCTTCAACAGAGTAACTCTGGTTTGGCTCTAAGGCAATTCATTTACTTATACTTTCCATAAGCAATTGCAGAACACCTACATTGTAACCAAAATAAAGGCCAAGGACATAACAGGTATTAGCAGGTGTACTCTTCACTTTAGAATATTCTAATTGAGCTTAGGTGAGATTAATATAAAAGCAAGTGCTTCTAACAGCAGTTATGATTTTAAGCCCATAAAATTACTTGAGATAATTTCACATGAATGACCAACACTGGACTGGAACAAATTTCAAACTTCATTTTTGGAGGGGTCTAATTAAATGCTCAAAGTCCTCCTGTGTTTCATCTTCTTGGCTTTAGCTCTTATTATTTAGACTCTTCCTGAAGTGGAACTCACTAAAATCAAAATAGTTGTGGAAGACATGTGTCCACAGTGAAGTCTTCATTGGGCTCTCGATGTGGGGACTCTAAAGTCATTTAAGGTCTATGAGGTAGAATCACAATCCAAACCCAACTTAAGGTGGGGTGAGGTGAATGGTCCTTAAGTGTTTTGATAAGAAGAAGGCAGGGTAAAGGGACAGTGTGGAGAGAGGTGGCAGGAGAACTCAGTCAGGGCAACAGAGAAGCAATGGAACTCAAGAGCTAAACAAGACTCTCAGAGACCTCCCGGGAACTAGGTGCTGCTTGGACAGGATGAGAGGATTTCTTTTTCCGGAGGATCTTTCAATACCCAAGTTCACTTAGGGGGTCTAAGTGGTTCCTGTTGCAAGGAAATCAGAGGCCAGAGGTGGTTCTGAAGATACAGAGTTCAAACCATTGACTTATTTTAGAGACAGAAACCTGGATTTGGGGCTTTTGTGGGAAAAATATATATTATATATATATATTTTCAAAATGGAAAGTGTAAAATAGAATGTGAACCTGCACAGCATCCATTCTGAATGCCTATTTTAACTGCACGGAGAGGGTCACTGAGTTCTACAGATGTGTAGGAAGATGGCAGGAAGTGAGAAGGAACACTCGTTAGGCCAGTCTGGATCAGAACCCTAAGCACCTACCTCTTCCTATACTGCTAGAATTCGCAAAGCTCACACAGTTGAGTTCAGAGATTTCAGATGGGTCATTCATGCTACAAATGGTGTCTCTTTCATTCTAAGCCCCTTCCATCCAAAAGGATCAGACCTTGTGGGGCTCCCAGGGCCCTGCCAGTGATGGAGCATGCGATAAAGACCACTGTGCACACACGGATAAAGTGGTTGGTACTTATTTTTAGAGCGCCCTTCAACTGCTTAAGTAGCACCAACTGAAATACAGTACACTCCATTGCTACATAAAAGTAAAAGCAAAATAAAAAGTTGCAGGTAAAACAGCCATAAATCTAGGAATTTAAGCTCCTCTCCTCGGGCAACTGCAAGCCAATTCTGCGTTTCCTCTTACTCGCTGACAGCCTCTTGGGCATTCCAATGGGAAAGAGTTGAAAAGCAGGATTTCCTGTCCAATGGAACACTGGACAACACTTAATTACTTATGTAGATTAATAATAGCTCTGCTGCTGGGATTTTTGCCTTTCACCACCTTTCCCTGAAGCTTCGCCTGGACTTGATCTGTGGGAAGGCTGAACGTCAAACAGTCTTTGACCAGCCCTGCTTTCTTCAGCAAACTGTCTGGGACTGACAACCCAATTTCGACACCTATCAATCAGTAGTAATTTATTGACTGCTGCCATGTTTCTTTCTTTACCTATGATACCGGCAAAACCCTAGAAGGATACGCCCTCTTTCTCAGGGAAGTTTGAGCTAAGCTGCGTTTTTCAGGATGAATACACATGGTAGGAATACAGATCAGGTCAAAGTTACTGTCAGTAAAAAGTACTCAAGATCCAGGGACAGGAGTCTACCCGCTCAAAGAAAAGCCCTCAGGAGACTGATGGGAGTGATCGGGTTGTGGAAAACTTAGCAGGGAGGTAAGTCCTGGCCTGGCCTCAAAGGGTGGGCCAAATGTGGAGAACCGAACAGCAGAGAGAGACAGGAGACAGACAGACAGACAGACAGACAGACGGGCAGGCATGCAGGCAGGCAGATGTATCAATTTTGAATAAAGCAATGAAGGAATGAATCACCCATATGCTTAGAATATAGGAGTGATTTAAACCAAAGAAATGCATCTCTGTAAGCAAATGAGCCTTACTGAGGGCATATAGTCAACGTAGAAATACATCCATTTGGCTAGAAAAAAAATAGACAAACATTCATTGTAAATGTTTCCCCATTCAGTTATGTAATTTAACTGGCTGGAATGTTTCTGACGTATGTACTATCCTGCCAACATACTTTATGCAATAGGTACTCAAGAAATAACAACTGGATTAGGAATCTGATTAAAAGGTAAGTATGTAAGAATGAGTTACACACAGGAGTCATGCATCTAAGACTGTGTTGATGTTACAAAAAACTAAATATATACCTGACAGCAAATGGCAGTCTATCTACCTCCAGCCACACATCCAAAGAGCAAAGCAGCCACTCAGCTGAGAAGAAATTATGGAACATACGCTGTTGATAGACCACAGCACACAAGATGGAGCAGGATGTGATCTTTCGTAGTTTACAACTTAGTGGAAGATGAGGTGGGAAGAGGTGAGAAAAGAAGAAAAGGATGGAAGGAGAGATAGAGGGGGCAAAATAAGAGAGAAAGGGTAAAAAGAGAGAAGGGGGGGTACAGAGAGAAGACAGGAAGGGAAGGGGGGAAAATAGCACAATGGTTAATCCTTATCACCAACTTGTTAGGATTTCAAATCACCATAGAAACATACCTCCAGGTATGTCCCTGTAGGAGTCTCCAGAAAGATTAAACGGAGCAGAAAAGGCATATGCTGAATGTAGATAACATCATCTCCTGGGCTGGGGTTTAAAACTGAAGAACCCAAGATGAGCGTCAGTGTCCCTTCCTCTCTGCTTCCTTATTCCAGAGGAGACGTGGCAAGCTGACTCAAGCTCCCCACCACCAGGACGGACTGTGAGTCAAATAAACCCTTCTTTCCTTAAATCGCATTCCTCGGGTATTTTGTCACAGCAATAAAAAAACAAACAAACAAACAAACAAACAAACATAACTGATACAGGGAAGAGGGGATGAAAAAGGATATAGGGAATGACAGAAAGAAGGCGAGCTGTCAAACTTAAGAAGAACAGAATGTGATATTCAGACAGAGGACAGCCAGTGACTAATGGGTGCGTGTGTTTGGCCGGTTAAATGGTCTCACACCTTAGTAAACAAAACAAACTGATTTCGTAAAGATTTCTGGGCAGGGTCATAGCACTCCATGAATGAGAAGAAGTTGTCAACGTTATGGAAGACAGCCTCAGTGGGAAGAGCAAGGTGCGGAGCAGAGCACAGAGTTATTTCGAGAGCCTGCAGAGAGAACAGGGCCAAGCCAGAAGAGGATTGGGAGGTTCGGCAGGAGTCTTCTGCTAAGAAACAAAGAGAAGTTATTACAGGCCATAGCCTAGTGCTCGTGAGCTAGCTCACTGCGGGAACACCTATTCTCATCAGATCGCACACTAGTGAATTCATATCAGACCTGTAGATTATAGAAAGGCCCTCTACTTGGTCTTCAGAGGGGAGAGATGCTTGGCGGGAGGGCTGGACTCAGTATTCACAATGGTTAATGTCCTGACTCTTCCTTTAAAAAAAAAAAATCCCTGAAAATGGTGACTGACCTTGTTCTGGACTCAAAGGCAAGATGGAAAAAGGACCCTTAGTGACAGTACCCAGTCTCTCTACTGCCAACAGCCTGGGTAGGTGTCAGAGCTGAAAGGTGGGTAGAGATAGCTCCTTAAGAGGGCTGGATGTGGTGGTGTGCGTGCTTATAATTCCAGCACTGGGGAGGCAGAGGCAGGCGGATCTCTGAGAGTTCTGGGGGCAGCCTGGTCTACAAAAGCGAGTCCAGGACAGTCAAAGCTACACAGGGAAGACCTTGTCTCAACAAACAAACAAACAAACAAACAAGGCCACTTTTCTCAGATTGTAGTAGGTTCAGGCAGGGGCAGGGACCAGGCAGCACCTCCCCAGCCAGATGTGCACACAGAAAGCTGCAAAGCCACTTCAGCCCCAGGGGACAAACCCTTGCTTTGAATTTCAAAGGCAGACTCCCCCAGGAGGCACCCACTAGACTCACCCCACAAAACATTTGATGAATTACCATGGCAGACATCAACTTCACAGATTAATGACCAAAAGGACTTTAGTTATGTCTCAGTGGAAGAGGATAAATTTTCTCTTGGCTTTGAGAATCCGAGGGATTGAGCAAGCCAGCTAACCACAGCTCCGCTCCCTCCACACAGAAAGCCTCACCATGGCTCATTTCCTTCCTACATTTTCTTTCAGTGGCTTTTCATAAATTTAAGTAGAGCAGACAGTGCGTCTGTGCTATGCTTCATTTGCAAGACGATGACCACCGAGCGATCAGAAATTGTCACTGGGTTGGTGGACTGGGTGGGAAAAAAATCCCTGAGGTTTTTTTTTTGTTTTTTCTTTTCTTTTCTTTTCTCCTGGAATTCATTCTCAACTCATAAATAGATACTTAGTGGCCAATTTTCTAACTTTAAGCAGTTAAAAAGTACTGGCACCAAATTTATAAAGGATGTCAAGTCTAAATCCCTCTTCTTGTGTGTGTGTGTGTGTGTGAGAGAGAGAGAGAGAGAGAGAGAGAGAGAGAGAGAGAGAGAGAAGAGAGAGAGAGAGAGAGAGAGTACATGTCTTGCAGTTTGATGCCATTTGGAGCCCCTACTTAGGGGAGCAAGCTGCTGCCTACAGCCTTCACTAAGGAGTCAGTATTTGAGGTGACTATTTTTCTGCTTTCTGCTTTCCCCCTCTAGACAAGTATTTTGTGAACTGTATCACTGTACACATTAGTCCTAGGAAAAGATGGAGGAGACTGTCAGCATCTGCCTACTCCCACTTCACGCAGTTCATAGCCCACCATCCTTAGGAACCAATAGATGATCTTTTGTGGAAGTCTCTATACCCTGTGTTAGGAACACTTAATGGACTACAAGGGATGACAAGAGTACTATTATTTTAACATAAAAATATGACAATATGACTGGAAGTGGTGGCACATGCCTGTAATCTCAGCACTCAGGGGCAGAAGCAGGTAGATCTCTGTGAGTTCGAGGCCAGCCTGGTCTACAAAGCGAGCCCATGACAGCCAAGGCTACACAGAGAAACCTTGTCTCAAAAACAAAACCAAAGCCAAAGATAATGTTAAAAAATGAAAATAGTATCTTATAAAATTATATTATTCTATTACCTTCAGTTATTAATAGCAACAGTTAATAATAACTAAAATAAGGACTGACTAAATATGTGAAAATATACAAATGTCTTCAAATGTTACCGTCCTCTAATCAGCTGTTTTCACTTGTTTGAAACTGCTGACTAGATATTTAAAATTTGTGGTTTGTATTACTGCATGTTCTTTTTTGCACTCGTGTGTGTGTGTGTGTGTGTGTGTGTGTGTGTGTGTGTGTGTGTGTGTGTGTGCTCGCACGCATGCTTCTAATGCCCTATGAGTGAGGGCACTTTTTTAAAAAGTGAACAAAAATGTACTTGACACAGTTATTATTTGTGGACAATAAAAACAACGACGTCTTTGTGTGCACTCTGGACACTCAGGCACATTTTCACCCTCCTTTTCTACTACCATGCCTTTGAATTGTCACTATTTTAGGACCGCCAGCTCTCAAGGCTATGATAAAATGTAGTTCTCTGACCACCCACTTCTATGGGACGTTTGTTGTTCTGTGCCCTTATGAAACCCACACACTACACTGTACTCCTTTGGGGTCAACGCCGATGTGGTGACACCAAACCCAATTCCCACTCACCTCAGTATTCCAACACAAAAGACTCAGAAACCTGCCTTCTAGTATCGAGAAGAGTTTAAACTTTTAAATGTCCATTTGCAGGTCCCCAAGTCCATTTATTCCCCTTTGTATCTACATAGCTGCCCTAGCAGACCAGAGGCGCGTCATCAGGCTGTTCTATCTGTAAGTCGTGTGTAGGAAAGTCATGCTTAACTTGTCCATCGCTTATCAAAACACTGAAGCACACCTGACACCATCGCAAGCAAAACTTCGTCTTTTGGGGGAAATGGTTCAGAAGCAGAGATAATTAAACTTCTGATTCAAGGGTGGAGTCCAAGCACATTACAGCTGTCGTAAAGGAGCTAAGAGAGATCTGTTTATCCTGACTATCTGGTGACTTTTCCCCCTTTTTCCACTCAGCAGTAGTCATATTTCCAGATCATGAGTTACCCACCTCCCCAGTCGTGAGCCTGTGCCTTTGTCACTTCCTTCACATTTCCTGGAACAACTCATAGGAAAATGGCTGGCCTTTTCCAGGCTCCTATGACTTCTGCAAAGATGGTGGTGGTTGAGAGTCCTAACATCTGCACTTGTTTAGCTGTAACTTTCTTCTTCATTGCCCTTCTCAATGTATTCCAAAATTAGATAAGGATATTCTCCTGGATATACAGTTTAACACAGGTTCTACGTCAGGCAGGTGGGTACTGTTTGGACAAATGTATTTAAAACATGTTGTTCTGAAAAAGTCAAAGTTACTTTTGTATGTCTGAGGGAGGCAAAAGTTGAGCAAAGCTTTCAAGGCAAAACTTAGTTCATAGGTAAACACATCAAGCCTCTTTGTATCACCCCTGTGGGCAAGGGGTGAAGGATTTGTAGCATGCACGATCTCTTTATTTTCGTCAGCAAGGAGTTTATCTAGTGACTGGAATTTTCCAGAATGTATGTTCACACTATCCCCCACATACAGATCATAAAAGCTTCCCTGTGATGTAGGAAGGATATCAACAATGTTTTTCCCAATGTTTCATTGAAATCTTCATAAAAATCAAGAAGACTGCTGAAATTCTATTTTTTTCCCAAGGTAAAGTATTGAAGTGCTAGGGGAAACAAATCTTGATGCTGTAACTTGAGAAATCACTTGATATTTCATAGTTGGACAGACCTGACGCTGTGAATTCTCCTAAGCAGGTGGTCAATACACCACTTACCCTGAGAGTTCCCCCTTGTCTGCCCATTTAGGGCATTTTAATTGCAGTTGGAAACCAGGGAATAGAAATGTAACTTTAATCACCTTTAAAGAGCAATCACAGAAAGAATTGGTGACACTGCACACGTGTGTGCTATACCAAGACAACCCAGCAACTGCCACAGTCACCCAAGCTTTGTGTTTCCCTTGAGAGACAAGAATGCTTAGGGTCCGTATAGAAGTGACTGTTTCATGTTAGAACTGTAAGAGTCACTCTCTGTGCTTTGTCATCGCCTTCTCTACTGTGCCCAATCCCACAGGTCTTTTTTTTTTCTGCGTCTTATACAATGTGCTCTGCTTTGATTATTCATCTTCCAAATCCAGTCAGATGAGTCCTTTGAGCCATCATTAAGGTCATGATCACTTTTGTTCGGGGCTGTTGGATTTCCTATGACAACCACCCTCATTTTCATTATCTGAACTCTTAGAAAGTGTGGTCACAGTATTCATAATGGTGAAGAACTAAATTGACATTATCTTGATACAAAACATAAGATGCAATCGGCCAATCAGACAGATGGACTGTGAACACTCACATTACAATGTGTATGGGTCTACCCTTTATGTTTCATCAACTGGAGTGGAACATCCATGGCTGGCCAACCTAGTATTGAGCTGTACATCTTGCTCCAGGAGTGGAAAACAGCAACTATGGACAGTACATAAACTATGCGGTATCTATTTGGCAGTGGAGCAACATAATTTTCCCATATACATATGGCAAACTGTTAAAGGTGTTTTACACTCCTAACCTCAGCTTCAGCATCTATTAGCACAACTCAAGACATTCCGAACCCATGGGAGAGGATTTGTAGAATGTGGGATTCAAAATCCTCAGTTTAGCATAGTCCCAGGAAAATGGAGCCTGCTTAGCAAGAATCTTGGGTCGTTCTGCTAAACATGAGCCAAGTTTGGGATGGAAAATCAAGTTTAAAACCAAACATCACTAAAACACAAGGCAATTGATGGGTCATACAAACTCAACCCTATATCCAGTAAGTTATAATCCACATTCGAAAAAAAATGCAGAAAATTAATGCCTAAGAACCAGCCACTTGTTCCTACTCAATTTTAGAGATATTTTAAAAAATGAATAAATTAATAAAATATATTAAAAAATAACTCCTACTCGATTTTAGAAATATTTAAAGGAACTCAAAAACAAGAGGGTTTATAGCTATGATAAAAACAAACACACAAACAAACAAACAAACAAACAAGCAAAAGCCATAAATGGTGCAAAATTTAGTTCCTGTGGGAACCATCCACTCTCTACCTGTGTATCCCAGCAAAGTAAGCTCTCAAACACTAGACAGACTATGGGGTGCTCTAAATGTCTATTACAGAGGACTGCATGCCTTACCCTTTACTTTTTGCTATTTATTTATTTATTTATTTATTTAAAGCAATAAGTATATTTATTTAGAGCAGCAAGATTATTTGTAATTTTTTTTAATCCCATGTGGCTAGTACTGGCTGGCCATAGGAAAGACATACAAACAAGAAGCTAGTCTTACTTCTATTAAGAGCTAAGTCATTCTGGGAAAGAGTAACAATTTTAATTTAGGAAAACCAAAAAGTGTGTCAACATACTTGGTTAACCCAGTGGAAGCAGCAGCAGTAGCAGCTGTCTTTGTTTATCCATTCAGAAGGTTCTACTGTATATCCACAGTCACACTTACAAAATATAGAGAGGATTTCATATTTAATTGTGGGGGGGGGGTGCATTTCAGTAGCACTTGGTTTAAAAACGTCAATGAGAATTTCTCATCACATCCACAGAGATTGACGTTCTCAAATGCAATGAAACTGGTAAGAACTTGAAATTTTATCTGTATTTCCCACACATGAACCATGAGGACTTTTCTGTTTTGAAGGTTCTAGAACACATCTGTGAATCAGTTCCCATAGGCTACATCTGCTAAACACTGACACAAATATAACAACATATCAAATGAGATTCTTTTAAGCTCAGTGGAAGTCACAAGACAACAGGAACTGATTGGTACCCAGGGTCACAGATGAGCATCATACAGCAGGAACTGCAAGGCAATTCTATGAATTGCATTTACAAACCTGGTAAAGCATCTCTCTCCATGGCACCAAAGAAGGGAGAAATGTTAGATATAGTGAATGAAGACTTTAAAGGCAAATGGCAAGTGCAGGTTTCTTTAAAGAGAATTTTCAGCTGCGCATGCAATGGAGAAGAGGTAGGAGAGCACCATCCTCTTACACAGAGCAGAGGAAACCCATGTTCCACTTGATAGCTTGGTCGCATTTGTTCACTTTCTCTTACCGTAGCAGAGTACTTAAAGCTGGGACATTTTACAAATGAATGTTGGTTTATAGTTCTGGACATTCAATACTGAGGGGCTGTATGACTACGGCCTTCTGACTGGTAGAGATGGAGTCTCAAAGTGCTCTGGGCTCTGCCACAGTAAGAACTGCCCGTGGTGTTTATTTGTTCAGTGTCACCCTTTGTATGAAGCCTGCAAGATTCAGGCATGGAGCACCATCCCTTCACCTCATCTAACTGCTTCCTAATGAGCCCGCCTCCATGTGCCATACCACAGTTGGATTAAGTTTACACCCTTTAAATGCTTAACAGTTTTCTTTCTAGTGCCCTGAACCCTGGGGAACAACGCACTTGGCACATGCGCTCTCTACTTCATGAATCAAACAGATGTCTGACTTACAATTAAGAAAGTTAAAAAAAAAAAAAAAAGATACCGTGGCCAAAGCTGTATGTTAGGCAGCTAACTAGAAGAGGCTTGCAGGAGCCTATAATGTATTAGCAGAAAGGCAAAGATAATCACTTCCATGGAGAAGGTGCACTGCAAACACAATTCAGGGCAGTGACGCTTCGTCTCAGATGGGCCTGTTAGGGACAGGCAGGGCCATGCAGGAAGTTCCCTTAAGCCCAGGTCTGCCATGAGGATCTCAAGTGAACAGACTCAGAAGACTCCTTTGCCCAAGACAAACTCCAGTGATGAGAACGAACTCTAATGCGTCCATGTAGCATGTTACAGAGAGGCAAGGCCAAGCTTCAACACCTACCATTGAAAGAACCAACCCAGACCATAGGTGCACCAGCCAAGGTCATGGAACCCATGGACCCTGAGACTGCTTTTTGTCCCTTGCTCACATAGCTCACCTAGTGTGAGGTTCAGGGAAAAGAAAGAAGTTTCTAGAATACTGGGTAAGCTGTAGCAAGACCCAGATAGTACCAAAAGCTGTATGACTGGAGGGTCAGTTTCAGATTCTGAACTCAACTATAGATGTTTATATGAACACAGATAATTTTGAGTCTCAGGTGACTAGTAAGAGGTGACCAGTCACTTGATCAGCAGCAAAATGTTCTGACAAAAAGCTCGTATTTCATTCAAAGACAGAGGAAGACCCTGGCCCACAGACCAAATCCCAGAAGCCATTCTAAGAAAACAAAATTTTTTTAAGCAAGTATGTTGCAAAACAAAACAAAACAAAACAAAGAAAACTAACACCCATATTTTATAAAAATTAACAAGGTTTCCTAGAAAGTACCTCATGGTAATCAGGACATCTTGTAGACCAGAAGCCCACACAAAGAGAAGGACTTTAACCAGGGCCTTGAAAATCCACAGTATTTTTATAACCTGCATCTCAGCTGACACAACACTGCAACGTAGCTATATAGGCCTTACCATTTCCATTTTACAGAAGACAGACTGATGATCAAGCTTGCCTTGATATGTGTGTGTGTGTGTGTGTGTGTGTGTGTGTGTGTGTGTGTGTGTGTCACTACTTCACACAAGAGAGGTTGATGGGTCACTCGCATCTTATCTAACATGATCAGAGATGACTTCTCAGTAAATAAAACTGAAATAATTATAGCTGCCAGGCAGGGTTTCTAAAACAGTAACATCAGCTTTGAAATGAAGTCAAGAACATCATAAAACAGCAGGAGGCCAGGCTCAGCAGAGGAAAGCCTGCTCCAAACCCCTGCCTGCTCTTTATAGCTGGCTGAATTTTGTTTCCCTCCTTTTAAATAATCTTAGAAGGTGGGGTGTCTTTCTTTGATTACAAAGAAGACAAATAAAATCTTATGTACAGGAAATGCTTATGGCATAAAGCATAAGGCTAGTTACTGCTTCCTTTGTTTTTCAGTTCCACAAAATGTAAGAAAAGCCTGAAGGTGCAAGTGGTGTGGGCTCTTTCATATTATGGTTATTTTTATGGGGCCTCCTTATTCTTCTTTACCCTAAATTATACATGCATTCTTGGCTCCATCGTTCACATGTGCTTTGGCTATGACACACTCCTCTGTATTTTTAAATAATCTCCAATACTGTAGCAATTAAGCACTCAAGATCTTAACACGTGCTAGGTTGAGCAAAGCCTGAATCTCTCGAACCTAGTCAGTTCAGGTACAGCTCTGGACCTCATGCCATTCAGGAAAAGCGCCACATGCTTATCAAGACCCAGGGGAGAAAGTTCCAGGCTGTGAGATTTCATCTGGTCCACACCGGACTAGCATTTAGTGACCAGAGTCCCATTGTTTCCTGCTTTTACTTCACTAGTTGCCAGGTTGTTATTATAAAATAGACTACAGGTTTGCTAAGACTTAATGGAATTCCCTCCTTTCCTAACCTTAACTAAGTTACCTCTGCCTTTGCACTGAGGACTGCACACACAAGAGCCGCACAAGAGCAAGCCAGCCAAGAGCTCAGCACGGACAGGGAAGGGCTCACGAAGCCCCACCCCGGCCTGAGGGGCTACTGGCAAAGGAAGGGATGGTTGATGGGGGAGGACAGACAGTTTCAGGAATGCAGGTCCTGGAAGACTACCCATGATCCAGGAGATGGTCCTACACGCATGTACATTTAGGCAGCACTAAGTGGACTCAGTGGGTTATTATTATTTTAAGAGCGCGTGAAATTTGGAAGTGAATTGGGGAAGCTGCATGTATAGGTTTGGGGACTGTCCTATAAGAGAAAAGATCTGGGAACTTTTTTAAAAATAAACAAAGATCTGGGGTGTTCACTTTAGGGCCAAACTGTTCTTATATCTTATCAAAAGAACACCTAAAGCAAAACAATCACCCCCAGAAGAGTATGGACACCCCATAAGAGCATGAGAGAGGTGACAGGAAACCACAGCAGGAGGCCCAGAGCTGCAATGCTGGGGTGTTGGTACCATATCCTACTTTCAGGGACAGCTTGTGGAGAATGTTCACTACAGGCTCAGAATACAGTAACCTCGGGCAGTTAGCATTGCTAAAGAATCAAAGGGCCTTTCAAAGAAAGAAACAATGCTTATGTCAACACACGGGGTAGGGAGAAGAGAACATGAGGGTGTAAATGTGCGTATACCAATGCTTTGCTGAGGAGGCCTGCCTTCAGCTTTAGACACTACACTCCCATTCACCCACCCTGGCCCTGTGAAGTTCATTTGCATCTCTTTCAGGAAAAGGGGCTTGAAAAACTTGTGGTTTTCCCTAGTCCTGTATCTTGACCCTTGATGGGCTCACTTAGCACTGTTAGTAGATTTTTGACTGATGTAGCAATGATTTTTTTGATAGATCACACCTGTAAATAAACCATTTTATTTCTTTCTTTACAATACAGGAGATGGATGGTCTCCTCTCTCCCCTCCCCCTTTCTCTCTCTTTCTCCTGCTTCTTCTCACCCCTTCTTTTCCCTTCCCTCCTGTTCCCCGGTGCCTTCTCTTCCTCTGCCCTCCCTCCCTCTTTCTCTCTTTCCTTCCCTCTCCCTCCCCACTGTCAGGAACCTCAGGTACAATGTTAAACATTTTTCTTATTTTTTCACTTTTTCATAATTCATTTTCTTTTTTTCAGAGAGGATCTCCTATTGCCCTAACTGGCCTTGAACACATAACCGTCTTCTCTCGGCCTCCTGGGTAGCTAACAGCTGTCACGTGCCGTTACACCTGGAACATGGCACCCTTTGGCGTATTTGGACATTTTTTTCACTACCCTAAATTGTTTATTACGCATGAAATGTATAAGCACTGTGTGTGCTCACAGTCACAGTGGACTGGAGAGCATTTGCTTTCCCCGGGCTGCCCACTGCCAATAGTGTGGTGGCCCCTGTGGCCCTCCTAAGGCTCATGGCTGCAGAGGCCTGCAGATCCACTCCTCACCCTGTGCTTGAGGACTGGTTTGGTGACCCCACTGGATGTCAAGGTTTCTTCTGATAGCATTAGGACATGCATCAGTGAGGATAACCTCAAATAATGTATATGTGGAATCTTCACCAACCCAGAAAGAATTCAGGACTACCAAAGTCCTGCTGAATGTAGTATCCAGCTCTCCCCTGAGGAACAGACTCACGGCTTTGGCTGTGTTAGCACCAGGGCAGACAGACTTGCTATAAGTTGCCCTCCTTAGAGCCGGGCATCTTTGGCTACCATGGTGATGAATACTGTATGTAATATAACCTTCTACGTGCTTTAACCAGCTTGATGGGGGAGGAAGACTTGAGCAGTTTAGAGAGCTGGGGCACTGCCAGCTGCAGATCATCAGAAGTCAACACAGCACATTGGCCACTTCCCTTGCAGCTCCTGCTATGCTTGTACATACCCGCCATGGCTCACTGAGTCCTGACCCCAGGCAGAAAGGAAGAAGGCTTTTCCCTACAACCCTTTTTTCTATTTGTAAAATTTATCATCAACAAGAAAAATGGTGGAGCCTCTTGCAGACATTTAACAAAATCCATGAGAGGTAAAGGTGAGAAAGTATCCACCCCACTGAGACCGTGTTCCGCTGGGGACAGTCCCTCCTGGGGAACACAGGTAAGGCTGGAGCAATAAAGACCAACACAGTATTGTCTAATAAAAAACTAATTCCAATATAATGAGTCCCAGTCTTCAATGAAGGATTAGTATGGGCAGGATATGATTAAAATATAGATATTGATTCACTTAATCCTTCAATTTATTCCAGATTTTAGGCAAGAAATCAAAGATGAAAGGAAGATATGTAAAGCTGGCCCTCACCAGCTATGCTCTGAGGTGGTACTCGGAGTTGGGTCCAGCTCTTTATTAATGGGTACTGAAAAGACCACTCTTTGCTAACTACTCTGTCACTTTCGGTTAACTTATGAAATTGTCCACTGATACAGTTCTGCCTCTATATACTCACTTGTAGTAAAAGAGGGGAAAACTGAGCTCACCTAATTGTGGGGGTTGGCAATCCATTCATAAGTAAAGGAACTGAGGTTCAAAGTAGTCATGTGGCCACCTCAAGGTCACCCATTGGCTCAAGATTCAAACCAAGGTCAGCTCACACCAAATCTAATGTTCTTCCCCCACGATGCCCCTCAGATAACTAGTAATTAAACATAAACAATAGTATCTGTGTCCTCAATGCCACATTTTAGAAGTGAGATATTGTTCACAAAGTGTTTGAAGTGGGGATAATAGGAGGAAGAAGGTGGTATCAGAAGTTTCTGGAAGCGCTGTACTCCATGGCGTTTCTGGGTAAGTCTGAAAGCATGGGTACTACGGGGTGCTCTATAGCTTGGCTCCCACTCCTCAAGTTCCTCCCTTGAAACCCATTTCCCAGCCAGGGAATAATGCTGATTTAAATAACATGTCTGGATAGAGGGAATACCCAGAAGGGAGGAAATAATAAAAGTATTTCTCTGTCAATTCTTCCTCCTGTATTTAACTTTTGGGAATATCTTTGTTAACAGAGAAGAGCACACCAAGGAACCATTACCACCGATACAAGGAGAGAATGGATGGGAGAGCCCCTCAGCCACATCCCGCCAGTATCAACAATTTAACTAACCATAATAGCTATAACCTCCTCACTGCTCCACTTCCTAGGCTTCTGGCACACGCTTCTTCATTTCCTCGTTAGGTTTATAGACTGCTCCTTGGTACATTTGCTCAATATGGTTTTCGCTTTCTACCAGTGCATCTCCAGGATGAACAGAGCGTGCATCTACCATAAGCAGTTAGTAAAATAAAAGAGTATATGACACAGACCAGGGTCCTAAGCAGGAACCTGGCTAGGTACAGACATGTTATGTTCTGCCATCCACGCATTCTCCAGGGTGGGGCTAGCCAGGGATGAAACAGCAGCACTAGGTCTGCTCACACTAGCTTCTTGCTCCACATCCTGGGCCTCTATACCTCACTGGGAATTCCCTTCAAAATCAGAGTCCTGAGTTCTCTTTTATTATAATGCCATCAGGATGGTTGCCTCTAAATATGTCCCACAAGCCCACGTCTATCTTGATCCCCTTTCATTCCACTTTAGTTCTAGCATGTTAAACACTAGGTGCTCTAATATCTTACACACACACAAAAAAATGATTGTTGGAAAAAAATCGTTCAGGTAATTATTGAAGCAATAGCACACTTGACCTTCTCTCTCTCCCAGGGCTATCTGCATTTCATAAAGCAGTACTCAAAGTTGAAAATGCTTTAAATTAGAGAGTAAGTTCACTTGTAGCAATGGGAGGCAAGGTGGACACTGTGAAAACTCAGAGTTGGGGCATAAAACCGAGCTCACAGCAATATGGGGATTTAGCACATTAGCTAGCAATTTTTATTAACCTTTCTGAAGGCTACTAAGTACTACATAGAACTTTTTCATGACCTCTGTGCCTGCTATGCACACAGGTAAACTTACCTACCTATACAGGTGATTTGACCTTAACACTTGAAGCCTGAAGAGAAGGAAAGCCACAGTGAATCTGTTCGAGTCCAGGCAGATCACCCTGTGTCAGTTCTACCCACAAAAACTCAACTCCCGTTCATTGCATGAAACAGGAGATGTCTATAATGCTGGCACCCTAGTTTTCTGTTTCCATTCCCTAGGTTGCCAAGTCAATAATGTGACTTAATAAACTCAGGGGTACCAAGGGACCAATCCAAGCATGAAGCACACTCAGTATTGAAATGGTAACTATGTCCAAATTGGCAATGCACGAGAAAATAAAGCTTGCTAGCGTTTGTTTTGAACTAGAATTCTATCTTGAGCCTTAACAAATCTAGACTACTACCCTAAATGGGGTTTTGTGGCCTTCTAGATGCTTCTATTGAGGTCCTAATGTTCTCTGCCTTCATATATAACCACTGTGACAAAAATGGGGAGTAGAGGACATGGTCCCTGCCTAGAGAAAACCCCAAAGGCCACCTTCAGTGTGATTTGGAACCATGGGTCATCAGAGCTGGAGTGGCTGGGCTGAAAAGAGACCTTAATATGTGACCGGGAGGAACGCTCTCCTTCTCTGGACGTCCCCACAGTGATGTGGTTGATGACAAGAGGCAGAGCACACAGCTTGACTGGATGCCAAACATCTGGGCTCAAATCCAAGCAAGGGGGGGGGGCTGTGTGTGACTCAAATCAAAGAAAGGCTGACTGCAGATAGTTCCCATGCCTACTATGTGCATCCAGACAGCCACAGTGATGCAGACATCATGTGCTTCCTCAATCTGCTCTCCGTGCCAGATGTCTGGTGCTAGAGCAATCCAAGAGTGGTGTATTCAACTGAGCATCTGTTGGCATATGCTGATGTGAAAAAGAAAAAAAGAGACCAACCTAAAGCTATGAATTATTTCACCAGCTTTTCCATGGTGCTTTTATTCTGCCCTTCTGAGAGAGGATGTGGAAAGCTTTCTTTTAGCCTCCAGCGGTTTCTAAGATGGCCTTGCCTCCTGGATCCTGCTGTGTCAGAACACGGAAACTAGGAGGTCTCTCACCCATCGTTCCAGGTGGAGGATGAGGTTCTATCCTCACCAGGGACATCTTGTGTCCCAAGTCATGGCTCACAAGCAGGTAACATCAAGAGGCCATCCCACACACAAACTAGCACAAAGTACCAAGAACAAAGGGTAGAATATTTCTTTTGTTTCTGGACAATGGTGGTGAACTGACAACTTGCTGGTAACAAGGATTCCGTATTCTTTTTATAGATGGTTTTATCTCTTAACAGGAAGCAGGCAGGAGAGTATTCAGTGGCCTTGTGGCTGTCAGGCCCTTTCCTAATCCCACTGCAAGTGGAGCCAACATGAAGAAAGCCAAGGAATTTATTTTTAGCTTGCTTGGGGCCGTTTGCTGTTTTCATCCTTCGGTGAGGAAAGCAACCAGCCAGGTAAAGTGGGAGGAGGATTTCGCCATATGTGGCAGTGTCTCTGACGTTTGGAAGTCCCCAGGCTGCTGTTACCAAGGTTCTGTAGGCCCAGCAACAGTTGTAATTACTCTGGGCTTTCTTGTTTTCACAATTCTGCCAAGCTTGTCAAACTCAGGAGGGTCCTCCAGGGGACTTAACCTCTGTGACACTCAGGAAAAGAACCATGCCTGATAATTATGATGAAGCTCTCACAGGTAGGGAGGGAGTAAGTTCTTGGGCTAGGCTTGCTTGTGGCCTTTCTAAAAGGAGAGTGCATAGATAGTAAATGTATCCTGTCAGGGGATATACCACATAGGGCTTTGCTAGTAGAACCTGGACCCAATTTTCTTCCTCCTGACTTGAAATCTGGTTTTATAGAAGCATCGCAGTATTCAAGTCACCCATAAACCAAGATCATAGGCTAAACATGAACGACCTCTGTCCTCTCTGTCGAACCCTACTTGGGGCCTCCCGGATCTGCATAAGAATAAAGGGTTCAAGACAGCATCATTGAACACAAAACTGATTTTGCTAAGTGTGGTAGCATTGGTCCAGAGTCTCAGCACCCTAGCACAAATCTGAGTTTAGCTCTGGCTACAGGAGTTGAAGGTTAGGCTGGAATGTATAATAAGCATCTTATAAAAAGCAAAACTAATAGTAGCAGCCACACGCACACAAATCAAAAGACTAAGCTGTGGGTCCCAGCCTCAACCTAGCCATGGGAAGAAATGAGGTAGCAGAGGGCCCAGGAATACATCCTTTCTCCTTGTTTTTTTGTACATTTTATCTATGCCCCTGCCTCACACTTCCATCTTTGTTGTGGGAACCCATGCCAAATTCTGCCATGTCAGAACCCTGTGCTTAAGCTGTATGCTGTGACCTTCAAGTTGCTGACCTTTACCTCACAAGGTCTTATGTTCTAGGCCATCCTTGGACTATTTACCTTTGAAAGAAGTAGGAAAATCCCAAGTTGGAACCACCCAGAGGATCAAGGAAGTTCTTGCAAGGAACTGCTCAGAGAACTAGGAAATTCTACAGGGAGCAATTTAGGCTATTGTATTCTTGCCCGGGGGCTAGGGTGAGTGAGATTAGAATAGATCCTATTGACCTTGCCTTATATATGTTCCTGCTAGTCTGCAATAAAGTGAATCTTGATCAGAAATTTCCTGACTTGATTCGTTATTTCTCACGTATCTGTATCCTACTTTCAACCCCCACTCTCTCTTTCAGGTGAACCTGATTCGATTTTTCCAGTGGGCCAGGACCTGACACTTTGTTGTGCTTTTGTCATTTCACTCTCTCCCTAGCACCTTCATCGTTATCATTTTTGCCAACCTGCCACGTGATGAAAACTCGAGGCTTCCAACGCTCCTGTCTGTACCCTCTCAGTACCAACCCTTCCATGGAATTATGTGACCCAAAGATTTCTGACCGCCTCCCCCTCCCCCAACTCAAGCACACAGTGGAATTTACCAGGGAAGATCTATTTCTGCAAAAAATTTTCAAGTTGTCATTTTCATTTAAAAAACAAGATGATAAAAAGCACACACACACGAGTCATTATTTGTAAAATGCCTGCAGATGATGACGAGGAATGCATACCAATAGCCACACACATAAACACATATGAGTGAGTGGCCACATGTGGATGTGTCACCCAGGGAGGCCAGGACAAACCTCACACTAAGGAAAATGTCAGGAATCAAGAATTATTTCATATTTCTTCTGGCTCTTCTTTACATCTATCTCTACATATTTTCTTAAAGTGAAGTGTTTTTTTTTTTTTTCTGACTTCCATTCGAGTTTGGTTCCTACATTAGCTCTAAGACACAGTCACGCGGGCAGCAGACACGCAGGGGTTACCAAGCAGGGGTCTCGCTGCGGTATGAAATGATTGCTTGCTGGAAAGGGTTATTTTTCTAGTCCTCTTCTGGTATTGCTTAGCTAAATAAACTCTGACACCTCAGCGCTCAATGTCTCCAGTTCTCTCCATAGTTGACTAATATTCCTTAGCTATGTTACTTAAAATGTAGATGGATATTTGGAATAATGAATATCATGTCCAAGAGGGCCACCACCACCATCGTCATTACTGTCATCCTTTTCTTTCCAGAACATTTTGCAAGACTCAGTAATACTTATTCCTCTAGAACTGAACAAATGGAGGCTTTGCTAATTGTATACGGGGGACTACTGGTAGATTCTAGATAACAGGACAATGAATTTGAGTATCCTCAACTCTAAACTTCGCAGGCATAAAGGGGTAGGCTAACTTTGTATGAGCAGTTAGTCAGGGAGGGCCTTGAGACACCCCTAATCCAATATAGGCAGTTGATACTGCTGCTGGGTGCCCATGAGAACTTGCTGGTAAGGCCTGACTGCTGCAGATATCCTGTGCACTGACTGCAGGACATAGAGAAAGCAAGCTGGAACTTTAGTAGAAACCTTCTCCCTCCTGGCAAGCCTTCCCAGGTACCTGCCACCACCAACAGTGTCACTTAGCTATGGGCTATATGTATAACACTAATTACCAGCTAGGCAAGATGAACCCACTGGGAAGCTAGTGGCAAGTCTCTTAGAAGGGTGATCAGCATCCTTCTGATTGGAGTTGAGACCCAATGAACAGGGTAAAATCCACATGTGTCACTGTCCACTACAGTCAAAAGTTGTCCATGGCTAGGAAGGTCCTACACCCTGGTGTAGACATTACTGCTGCTGTTATGCTCATCACACTGCCTTCTGAATAAGTATGTTTTCACCCATAGATGAGTGCTGCTGACAGCTTTGGTCAGACAAGGCTCCCTTTAAAGAGATCTATCCCTGGTCAAAGGGCTGAGAGTAAGTTGCCATTGGATTGGCACTCACAAATCTGTATCACTCCCTCCAACCCTCAAGTACATTGCAGCGGGGAAAGGGGGTAGAAAAATTAAGGATCACAAGAAATGGGAGTGGTCTAGAATGTTCACTCCTGGGCGTTGCCTGGTGGTTGCAGTTCCGAACTGACAACAGCTGTGATAATAATACTGGGTCTGCCAACTGCTGTCACAGAGAGGGAAAGGCTCAGGAGTTTCCACCACCTCTCTCTGAGGATATACACATGGTAAATGTTCGATGGGAAGACATTTTCTTCAGTGGTGTAGCCACTTGTCAGGTACCCAAAAGCCCCATCTACAGTCCTGTAAGCAACCAAGTGAAATTCAATGGACTCGCCCCCAAAAAATTATTTAAAAAGATGTGGAAATAGAAAAGGAGCAACTTGAGATGAAAGAAAATAGGGAAAGAAAGAGTAGTGGAATGGAAATAACAGAAATACTTCATGAACATATTTGCAAATGTCATAATGAAACCCAATGTTGTTTATAATTAACACATTGAGAAAAACATTAAAAACTAAAAATAAACCGACTTCTTAGGCACCAAAGGCCACTGCAACACTGTCTCACCTCTAAAGATAAGAGGCTCTTGAAAGAAGGCTCATGAAAGAAAAATTCATAATTGAATTTTCAACATAGCTATCAACAGAAAAAATGCAAGTTATTTTTTAAAAAGCAACTTGACCTCCACATTTGACCTTCACAGAAGTTGGCAGTATGAGGCTTCACTTTTACAGCCTTGAATTTGGTCCACTCCCAGACTTTCAATGTTATCCCAAATATTCTCTAATTCGATACTTCAGCCAGCACCTGAAGCTAGTTCTGGGTCTCCTCTGCATGGTCTTCATGCACGCCAGGCTTTACACCACACACAGCTGTGCACTCCAGGCTTTACACTGCATGCAGCCATGCATGCCAGGCTTTACACTGCACACAGCCATGCACACCAGGCTTTACACTGCACACAGCCGTGCACACCAGGCTTTACACTGCATGCAGCTGTGCACGTCAGGCTTTACACTGCACGCAGCCGTGCATGCCAGGCTTTACACTGCACGCAGCTGTGCATGCCAGGCTTTACACTGCACGCAGCCATGCACACCAGGCTTTACACTGCACGCAGCCATGCCCATCAGGCTTTACACTGCATGCATCCATGCACGCCAGGCTTTACATGCACACAGCCATGCACATCAGGCTTTACACTGCACGCAGCCATGCACTCCAGGCTTTACACTGCACACAGCCATGCACTCCAGGCTTTACACTGCACACAGCCATGCACTCCAGGCTTTACATTGCACACAGCCATGCATGCCAGGCTTTACACTGCACACAGCTATGCACTCCAGGCTTTACACTGCACACAGCCATGCATGCCAGGCTTTACACTGCACACAGCTATGCACTCCAGGCTTTACACTGCACACAGCCATGCATGCCAGGCTTTACACTGCACACAGCTATGCACTCCAGGCTTTACACTGCACACAGCCATGCATGCCAGGCTTTACACTGCACACAGCCATGCACTCCAGGCTTTACACTGCACACAGCCATGTACATCAGGCTTTACACTGCACACAGCCATGCACTCCAGGCTTTACACTGCACACAGCCATGCACTCCAGGCTTTACACTGCACACAGCCATGCATGCCAGGCTTTACACTGCACACAGCCATGCACATCAGGCTTTACGCTGCACGCAGCTCATAAACCTGCCATACCATCCTTCCGCCATAACAGCCATGAACTCAGCTCATCAACACAGAGCGTATCTTGGGTAGAATGGTGTTTGGGACATTACAAGGAAATGGCCTTGGGATTATGGTGACCAGGAACAACTGTAGGTATCTGCATAAGAGGACTGGGCTACAGAAGAGCCCATGTACCCTTTGAATGGACTGTTACTTTCCTATTTCATTAGATGTGCTTGTTGGCACCCTAACAGGTATGCCATATGTATCCAAGCAGAATCGCTTGACTCATACTGTTGGGTTCGCATGTAGGGACCAGGAATCTCTCAGTAACAGGACACAATGCTTCTTACAGTTTCTTTAAGGGAAAAAGTGGGGTTTTGGTATATTGGTGTCTTTGTCCCACCTCATCCATAAAAACCTTCTGTGACAACCCTGGCTGGCTCAGCTCTGGTGTTTCAGTCTCTCTGGCTCCCTTATTCCCAGCTCCCCTCACTTTGGCACATACACAAGACCTTATCTTGCCACATGAAATGTGTTTCATAAACACATCCTCCTCCCTCAGAGCCACAAGCTCTGCAAGGGCAAAGACCACGTTTGATATTTATTTTCTACGTCCCATGGCCCACAGCATAGCGTGAGGCACGGAGCAGGCTCTGGATGCGTACCTGCTGAACTGAGTTGAACCTTAGGGATAGTTTGCTGTTGCCAGTGACAATAGTATTCCAGAGAATTATCAAGGGGCAGAGCTGGCTACTCCCCCCACTCAATTCACCCAAAGGAAGAGTACAGGCCTTCACACTTCAAAGTGCTGGTTAGGACTCAGAATCAGGAAGCAGCTGGTGACTTTCAACAAAGAGCAGATTGTATTTCAGCAATGGATGGTGGGAATTGATGCATTAGTCACCAGAGACTCTTGGCCAACCCCTTCGGTGTTATCTGGAATAAAGGGTAATTCGGAGGTACGTATGCCAAGTATCAACTTCCAATTACTTTCTCCTGACACAATTCTGCCTCTTGCAGAAACTCCCAAGGGATCTGATGTCCCCTATCAGCCCAGATCCGGCTGAGCTTTCAGTCAAACAGGAACCACTAGGCAGCACCCTGTTTGGCCTCAGTGTGACAGTGTCCTCCTTTGACACACAGGCTCCCTTTTGAAGCCTTCGGTATTGGCTTACACTGTCACTGGAGAGCCAGCTGAAGTGTGAAAGGCCCTTTAATATTACACTGTGAACAACATGTGTCAGGCATGGATAACGCCAACACCTGTGGCAAGCTGCTGTCACCAAGGTTTCCCAAACCTTAATTTGCTCCTGGACATTGAATGTGGAAACAAAGGCTCCTGCCTGACTTGTACAACTTCAACTGTAACCAGAGGGAAAGAAATAAGAGTCCCTATGGTTTTGGCTTTGATATTCAAACACAGAACAGCATTTCTACCCTCCAGATCACAGACAGCAGACCACAAACTAATTTTTAAAATCTTTGGTATTAGGGAACGTAAAAACTGAGGATCTGCAAAAAGCCAGAAATCACATGTCTCCTTTATTACAAAGTAATGGAACAGAATTTGGAAAAACCAGGAAACATCTCCAGGTCCATAAATCAGCCCCATTGGAGGAGCGCACAAATGGCTAGCACCTGGAGCAAGCCTTCATCTGCGGCAGGAGCGCAGCCTAAAGAATCGAACTCTGGGCCAAGGCTGGAGACCACGTGCCGTGATTAATGACTTGAGCGAAAGGTCTCCGTTGAGGCTGAACAATTAACTTGTTCCCTCCACAGCCCAGGCCTCTCCACAGCGGAACTATGTCTTCCCTGATTGTTCAGATTGACCTAAATGCAAGCCAGCCTAAGGGAGCCTCGGCTGTGTCATCATCGCGCTGTGGCAGTCAGGAGGGGCCTGGCATTCATCAGGAAGACTTCAGTCAAGTCATCTGTGTTGACTTTCCCTGCATACCACAACCTTTATGCTCCTTTTCAAGTTCAAGACGAACCGTCTTAAATGAGGCAGCAGCATTGGCCTCAATCTGTTGGTGGGGAGGGAGGATTCCTCATCTCAGAGGATTACAAACGGACGGACGCATATGGCCTGGATCACTGTTCATTCACTCCAAAATGAAACCCACCGAACAAACAAGCAAACAAAACAAAACGACACAAAAAACAAAAACCTTCCAAGGGACTTGAAGGCCCTTGAGGTTAACGTCTTGCCCTGCCCTGTCTTTATTACCCATCTCCCAGTTGTTTTCTCTGTTCTCTTTCCTGTTTCTGTTAAACTAGTCCTTCCCCTTGAATCTGCAGTGAGACCCTGAGAGACTTGCCAGTGCTTCACGCAAGTCTCCAAAATGCTTTGTCTTTCGAGTGGTGGGCTGAAGAATCCGGAACCCGATTCTCAAGGGGCAGATACAACGAGAGGGATCATCAAGGGTTCAGGCTTCCTTGTTCATCTCCCCAAACTGCTTGATTTGGGGGGAAACGTATCTACCAGAAGCAGATATGGCCTGAATTCCCACAGGGATTGGAGGGGTCTGAGCAGCGAGCCACATTGCAGACCATCTGCCACACTGAGTGGCAGCAGGTTCTGGTCCTGCCGCTTCTTGGCTCCCAACTTCATCCATAACCTCATTCCTCGGTGAAAGCACATGCCTTTAGCAGCTGAAAAGCATCAACACTAACAACAAAAATGTTGATAGTAACTCTAGAGCAGAGACAGACGCACCTAAAGCTGTGGGCCAGGACTTCTTTAGAACACTCAGGTCAACTGCCTCATCTCCATAACTCTACCAAGGCAGGTGTCACTGTGGTCCCCACCTGAAGATGGGAAGACATGGAGCAGTGAGTGTCTTGCCAATCACAAAGATCGTACGTGACAAGGCCAGGGAAGGATTTGTTAGGGTCTTGTTCTTCTGAGCTTGATGCTATGTTTGATGGCTGCCTCTGTCTCTTGGTGATATGAGCACCTGGCACCTGCTGCTGACAAAATTGTGGAAGAATTAACATAGCATCCTCTGAGGTGCTAGCCTCACTAAACCCTGTCTCCTCCAACCAAGGCACAACCTCGAATGGGCTCAGGTCTCTAAGATCACAGTCTGAGCTCATGACAGCGTGGGATAAGGAGACCTACCTCACTGTGTGGGATGGGGGCGGCTATAAATAAAGTAACGCAGAAGACCTTCGCACAATGCCTACAAAGGATGGAGATGGGTAATGGCAGCTCTCACTGGTAATGATCAAATATGCTGTTATTATCTCAAGAGACACAGCAGGATTGAGGATGATGAGGCAGAAATGTCTTGGATTGGAGGGAAGGGAGGTTGATGTGCAAGTGTGGCTTCTCGTAAAGACCCCATAGAAGCCCAAACTGTAGGATACAAAAGAGTACAACTAAGGGCTGCTTAGCTTCTGGCCCTCCTCTTTCTATATAATTAACTCTTAGTCTATCTAGTTAGTTACCCTAGTTACTTTATTTCCATGAAAGAAATAACTTTGTTTTCATTTGCCTGTGTGTATATGTATATACACATCCATTCATAAGTGCATACATGTGTGTGTGTGTGTCTGTCTGTGTCCCTCTGTTTGTCTCTAATTCTCTGTGTCTCTGTTTCTCTGTTTTATCTATGTCTTTGTGTCTCTCTCAGTCTCTCTGTCTGTTTCTCTCTCTGTCTCTGTTTCTCTGTCTCTGTGTGTGTATGTGTGTGTGCATACACACACACACACACAAATATATTTGTAGGTGAGGTATGTTCCTCAGTTGCATTCCACCTTATTGTTTTGAGACAGGGTCTCTCACTGATGATGCTCTGCCTCCCCAGCTCTTGGGTTTCAGGGCACAGTGTCCCACTCAGCTTTCCTGCAGATTCTGGAATGATGAATTCAGATCTATGTGTTGGTTGTGCCAGCACTTTACAAACTGAGCCATTCCTCCTGGTTTCCTAAGTTTAATTAAAAAAAAAAAAGTACGTTAAGATAGAAACAAAAAGAGAAGGTTCCAGACTGGGGGATTTATAGTAGTATTTCTTTACTCCTAGTACAAAAGCAGGGCGGCATGATGTCCTTCCTGGACCTGTGCGGCTGCTCTGGAGTGAAGGAGAAATTGCATCCTTTGCTCTGAATTCTCCCCTTGCTCCTGGCAACCCCTGACACATCACATTCCCCGCATCAATAAGAACTCGTGCCAGTTCACACTAAATTGCCTTTGACTACATTTAACTGATCTAGTATTTTTTTATGATTCCTTCCTGTTGTACCATTTTTCACTTTTGACTTTATAATTCTCTGCTGACTTTAAATAGCGCTTTACCAGACTACCTTGGGTGATTTTTAATAGAGATTTAGGGGCTAGGTTGTGTTGTGGTTAGGATTCGGATTCTCCTTCAGCAACAAGGGGAAATTAACTAGGTGGTTTTGTCCCAAGTGTCCATTTACACGGGGAATGGACCAAGGGTTTATCTTCTTCCGAGTCTTGTAATCATGACACTGCAGAAGGATGTTCAAGGAATAAAGAGGTACATAGTGATAGCTTCCATACCACAAACGCACTGCACGCTGTCCCTGCAGCTTTGCGTGCCTGGGATAACATACTGACAGCAGTGGAATTGCCTGCTGAGTGACAGGGAGGATCTGACTGCATTTTGTCCTGTGCCACAAATGAGGCTCAGCCTCCTGAAGATGGAGAACACGAATGACCTTACGCCTTTGTGCCAGTGCTCTGTGCTGGTACACCATCTACACTGTCTTTGGTCTCTACTGTATCCTGCCCAGAGAAGGCACGAAGCAAAAAAGGCCTTCAGGCCCTGGAAGAGATGGTGTGAGGGAGAAAATTATTATGTAAAAAGTCCATAAAGCAAATGTTTTCTGTGTGTTCGTAGGCACCAGTAAGAAAGGTAGGATAGGGTGGAGGTGGGTGATGTATTTGTACGCAGGTACATGCGGCAGCCAGGAAACAACATCATGTCACAGTTCCTTAGGCGTGAGCCAGCTTCTTCTTGTAGGGGTACCAAGTCTCTCATTGGCCAAGAAATAGCCTCTTAGGCTAGACTGGCCTTCAAGTCCCAGGGTCCACATGTCCCTGCTTTCCAGCACTTGTGTCCCAAAAACACTCAACTTTATTTTTATATGAATTCTGGGGATTGGGCTGGATGCAGGTCCTTGGACTTCAATGACTGAATGATCTCCTCAGCCCAAACATTTCTTTTGAATAGAATAATTGTCCTTAATTAATTATGTCTTGAAAATACAAAGTCACTGACTCAGTAAGGACTTGAATTGTGTCATTGTGCAAAGATCACATCAACAAAACAACAAACTCCTCACCCCACCAGCTTTGCATACATCTACAGACCCCTTATCAACACTGGAAATAGACAAAATGTTGAGTCACATTCCTCTGCCTCCTCTCCCAGCTGCAGAAAATGCTACTTTGAGACCTCAGTTTTTATTTGCACAGCTTCCTTCATGAGACCGAGTCCCTGTAAAAAAACGCTGTTTCATTTCACGTTTTTAACGGCATCATAGAATGCCATTCAGCAAGTTTCCTCTTCTCTTGATTTTGTAATTTATTCCTTAGCAAATCTCACTCTCCTTCATTTAATGAGTCATCTTGGTTGGCCCCTGCTCCACGGGCTACTGCTGCTTTGTTGCACTGCTATAGGCTTTAGTGGCAGACAAGGTTGCTGTTGCCCTGGGCATGCTCACTTGCTTTTCCTGGGGTAGAGTCCTAGGATATTTGGATCTTTGACTTGTTATCCATTCAAACTGATTGGAAAATAACAAATTGCTTCCCAGCATATCAATAATTGGAAATGAAATTCTTTATTAAAAATAGGTATGAGGGATGGGGGCAGTCTTGCAGCGGCCACTCCTTTGGTCCCCGGAACATTCATGGGCGCTCATAGCTGCCTGTAACTCTAGGTCCTAGGGAGCCAGCCCCGACTCTAGCCTCCATGCAGACCAGGCATGTACACACACATCCATGAGACAAAACAGGCATATACCAAGATAAAAATAACTCGTTTAAAAATCACCATGACGTGCAACCTTTGCAGAGCAAGGTAGGAGTCCATGTCTCCATGGGTACCACATGTACAGACACATGGGAGACCGTGTACCTGCTATCCACCTGTATATTTGCAGTGGCAGTGGCAAGCTGTGTCCTGTGAGCCAAATCTAGCTCGCCACCTGCTTTTCTAAATAAAGCTTTATTGGAGCACAGCCATGCCCACTTGCTTACACACCACCTCTGAACACTCTCATGCTCTGTGGCAGGAGTTTGGGTAGTCAGAAAAGGCCATCTGGCCTGCGGAGCCTGAAGTGCTTTACCAGGCCTTCGTAGTAGAAGGCCACTGACCCATGACTTAGAACATCTCCATTTATAGACACGAATGCACCAAACTGCACATGGCCCCTCAGATCGATTCCCCTTGAATGCCATTCTTCGGGAAGCGCTTTCACCTTCCACTAGCGCACTCAGACAACCCAGGAGTCATGCCGTCACATTCTCTCTGATTTACTACCAGCCATGGATAGTCCCCGACTATCCAACCCTTGTGTCTGTCCTCCATCAAGTCCCTTTCTCTGCGTCCACTTCCATCTCTCTGCTACAAGCCTTCCGCTCACATAGACAAATAGATAACCTTTTAAACTAAGGAGCAAGCCACCCACCTGTCCCCATTCTCCTTTGCAAATGGAATACCGAGCCACTTCTGACGTTTTGTGCTTCTGTATTTGAGTTTCTGTCTGCTGTCTCTTCCTCGTCTTTAAGGGTCCCGAGAGACCTCTGCTATCTCTGAGCATTGCCAACAAACCCTTGCACAGGAGGCACCTCACAGTGACACGGGTTGGCATGGCAGGGCGTTCATGGCTACCACACCACTAGGGTGGTGTGCCTAGGGTCTAGGCAGGGTGGATACTCACCTGCAGCTAGGGCAGAGAGGACCAGAGCAACGAGACCCTCGCTGGGAGCACTTGGCGGCCTGCTTTTCAAACTTCTATGTGCAGAAGAATCCGAAGAGCTCATTCAAAAACAATCATGCCAGGAGCAACCTCAGCTCCACGGAGGCAGGGTCTCCAGAAAATGATGTTCAAGTGCTCGTGCTGTGGATATGCTCCTTGGTGGATTCTTACCGAGGCTAGATAGAGAAGGACTTACCCAATGTCAGCATCCTGCAGTGGACATTATCCCACGCTAACACATCACCAACGATGGACCAGCATATCCAGGCCCTTTCTGTGTGAACCATATCTTCCCTAGGCTTGTTCACTTTGCCCCCAGAGACCAAGAAGCCTGATTTGAAGGCAAAGTTGTATTCATTCTCTCTCCCTTACTCTCTCCCTCTGTGTGTGTGTTATGTGTATGCTGTATGTGTGGCCATGTTATGCACATGTGTGGATGCAGGTGTACATACATGAGCCCTTCTGGATCATTCTCCTCCATTACTATGATCTTGTATTATCCTCCCAAAGCTGCAGCTAGGCTGGTGACAATCAGGGCCCGGTGATCCTCCTATCACTGCCCACCGCAGTAAAATCTTGGTATTACATGCCCATGTAAGGCCATATCTAGCTTTTTTCCTGGGTGCCAGGATCCAAACTCAGACCCTTGAGTTTGCGCAGCAAGCGTGCTTAGCCACGGAGCCACGGCCCCAGCTGCACACTGTCATTTCATCAGGGCTGCCTTCTGAGTCCCAGCCTCTGTCGCCAGTGAACTAGGACTCCCCTACCACATGCTAGCATCCCTTCCCTGGATGCAGTTCTTGCCTTAGGGAAAAGGCATGCACGCATTTGTGCAATTCATATATTATCAGAAAGCTTGCTTTAATTTTTACCGCCCTCTTCATTTCCAATATATTACAGATCATTTAATATGTAAAAAAAGAACCCCACCACAAACGCTAATAGAAGGGTTAGAGCAATGGCAATACCAATAAGACGCTCTTGGTATTTATTAGAGATTTTTCTTATTAGACTTAATTTTTTCCCTAAATTGCATGTGACCCATTATCATTATGTGTGGTAGATAATGTAACAAAACAAAATTACCAGTCCATTTGACTCAAGGAGAACATCCAAGCTTCCTTGAGTTTTATAATGCCAAGCAAAGCACGAATTTAAGGATTTTTTTTTTAAGCGTCAGGGGTCTAGTTTCCCCAGAGATATGTAAGGACTAAAATTATATTGGATTGTGTTCTGCTCTCAGCGGGTGAGAACGCGAGGTCTGTGGGGGGTATTTACTGTTCTTTATTTCCATCTCACGTGGCCACATGGGATCATCTCCCAAGTGGTTGGTGAAGTTCACTGGACACTCAGGAGCCATCTTAAGCTGTCCTCTAAATGGCATTTATAATTTCTAACCCATGGGGTCTTCTACAAAGTCTTCAGTGGTGTTCACCTACACCCTGATCGTGGGTCTCGTTATAGGCATGAGAGCCTCTGTGACGAGATCCTGCAGGTAAGAGATGGCACGGGGTACCTGAATGTATTTTTGCACTGCCCGCCCCCAGTTTTATGTGTGTGAGGTATGTACTTGTTACGTGGGGAGGCACAATGCACAGTCTATGTGCAGACAGAAGGCAATGTCAGATGTTTTCCTTTGCCTTCGTCCCCGCTCCATCTTGTTCTCCCTGGTGCTTACCTCTTCACATCACAGGCTAACCAGACTGTGAGCTTCCAGGGATTCCCTGCTCTCTGCCTCCCTGAACTGCACACATGAAGACTGAAATGTATTCCTGTAGGCACACTGTGCCTGTACTTGATTGGGTGTGCGTGGAAGAGAAGCAAGGACACAGTTCAGTCCAGGATGGAATGGGACAGTTTTTCCTGAGGGACATGTCACAATGGGACCCTGGAGGGAACAACATTATAACTTTCTAATCTTCAACAGCCTCATATTTTTTTTGAAAAGTGGGTGATATCTTCCTTCTGGAGACATTTCTAGGATTAAATCATATCATAAACATATGTAAAATATTATCCCATTGCCTAAATTTAAAGAATCACCCAGTACACTCCAACTACTGTTAGCATGGGCATCCCTGCTATGTGCCTACCTTCCTGTGCAGGGTGAATCAACAAGCCACGCAAATATGCATAGACCTGGATTAGTTTTCTATGCATTCTATTTTGCCAGAATAACGGACTCATATGAGTCCCCTCAGCGGTGACAGAGTGCAGACAGTCTCCTGCTGATCATCAACACAGGGAGACTTAAGTCTGAGAAAGAAAAGGAATGCTTTCACGGAAAGAATTTCCTAATCACTTGGCCTTGGGGAAACAAACCTGTGAAGTCTCAAAAGTAGTTATAAATCACCCTCTCTGGGTTGTAGTGGTGGGGTATAACACAAGTGTGTGCTTTTAACATTCACATACTGAAAGAGCCCAGTCTTTCTAGACTCTTCTGTTGTTTCCTATTACAATGCAGGCCTGCCCCTTGAAGAAACTATGGTTAGCAATTTATCACCATTCTTCCGAAACTGTCCTTAAACACTTACACAGGCTGTGTGTGTGTGTGTGTGTGTGTGTGTGTGTGTGTGTGTGTGTGTGTGAATATGGGTATCTTTGTATGAGTATGTGTGTATGTGTGTGGGTGTGAATATGTGTGCATGTATATTTATGTGTATATGAGTGTGTGTATATATGTGTAAGGGTATGTGTGTATATGTCTGAGTATGAATATGTGTCTATTTGTGAGGATGAATGTGTCTGAGTGTGTATATGTATGTATAATTGTGTATATGAGCATATGTATACACATGTACATACAAGTGTGTATATGTATTTGTGTATATGGATGTGCATATGAATGTGTATATATTTGTGTGCATGTGAATGCATGTGTGATGTATGTGTACATGGGTGTGAGAGGGAGTGTGAGTGTATGTATGACTGTATGTGCAATGACATATTTTTCAATACATAACTGAATTTTAATGTTTTCCTCTCCAATGCAGAAATTTTAATATAGGGCACTTGGTTTTGTTGAAAACAATGTCTCAGAAATCTTTCTGTGTTAGGATTATATTTATTGTAACCTCCTGCTACTGCCACGTAATATCCATTCTCACAAATGTGAAATAGACAGGGAACTGGACAAGAGCCTAGCATAACCGTCTTCTCAGAGGCTTCATCCAGCAGATGATGGAAACAGATGCAGAGACCCCCAGCCAAACAATAGGCCGAGCTCAAGGAGTTCTATGGAAGAGTGGGAGCAAGAATAGAGGGACCCGGAGGGGTCAAGGACACCACAAGAACACCTACAGAGTCAGCTAACCTGGGCCCATAGGGCTCACAGAGACTGAGCCACCAACCAAAGAACAGGCATGGGCTGGACCTAGATGTGCAGCTTGGTCAACGCATGGGTCCCCTAACAATGAGACTGTAGGGCTGTCTCTGACTTGTTTCCTGCCTCTGGACCCCTTTCCCCTAGCTTGACTGCCTTGTCAGGCCCCAGTGGAAGAGGATGTACTTAGTCCTGCTGCAACTTGAGATGCCAGGGTGGGTTGATACCCATGGGAGGGCTCCCCTTCTCTGAGAAGAAAGAGAGGAGAGGTGGGGGAGGGGGCATGAGGATGGGACTGGGAGGAGAAGAGGGAGGGGGATGGGATGAGGCTCTAAAGAGATCAAACAAATGGAAAATTTTTGTTTAAATGCGCCACATTCCAATCCTTCCTTTCCTTGTAGGCATGTACTTTTTCTTACATCTTTTTCCTACTAGAAAAATTCTGTGATGACTGTCCTTCCTTGACTTTCCTTCCCATTGTACATAATTACATTATAATTCATATAGGCCATACGAATTTCATTTTAATCCATCTAAAATCCCAAATAGTTTACTTTTAAATATTTCCCCAAATTTAAAAGTTCAGCACTGGTGCAGAGTGACCGTGTTTTCTTGGCGTCTGGTCATCTTCTCAGTCTAGTTCTCACGTCCACAGGGCGTCACTGTTACGTGTCTTTCAGAATTTTGACGATAAATACCGATTCTTATCATTCCGCCTTCCAAATATAGACAGCAATATACTGCACATATTATTCAACCTTTCTTTTCTTTTTTTTTAGTATTTTAAAAATTAATTTATTTGGATTACATCTCAATTGTTATTCAACCTTTCATTTATTCCCCTGGTAGTGCACACTTCACAGACTTTTCTAGTAAGTGTGTATAGATCATCCCTGCTCTTGTGGTAATTAAAAGTTCTCCAAAGATGGACATAAAGTAATTCTTTCAACTATTTCTTAATTCATAGATATTTGACTATTTTCAATGTTTAACTGATACTTTTCCTCAATAGTAGTATTCTGTGTGTGTGTGTCATTTTGAGTAGATATAAGTATTTGCATATGTTTGGGATGTCATTTAATCCTGGAAACTTCTCCTGAAGGTGGATATCATCTTCCATTTTTAAATGTGAGGAAATTGAAGATTTAAAAGATAAGATGCCATTCATTTAATATCCTAGGGTAAATAAGTGCAATTAGTCCTTCTTTTTCCCCGGGGCTGGAGATCAAATCTAAGATCATGATCATGTGCCTCCATTGATCTACCACTGAACTACATAGCACTCCAAGGAATGCACGTAAAACCTAACTGTATGGATGGTGTGTGTGTGTGTGTGTGTGTGTGTGTGTGTGTGTCTGTCTGTCTGTCTGTGTGTCTGTGTGTGTCTGTGTGTCTGTGTGTGTGTTGGGGGATGCCTGAAAAAGTCTGAAGAGTTCATCTTTTCAGATCTCCTGGAGCTGGAGTATGGGAGGTTGTAAGCCTCCCCACATAGGTGTTGGGAACTGAACTTGGGTCTTCTGAAAGAGCAGTAAGCATTCGGCCACTTGCTCATCTCCCTTAGTCCCTGGTCTTCTTGTATTTGTTTGCTGGTTACTTTATTATCAGTTTCTACATTCCTTCTATAACAAGCATATACACCATAATTGTCAGTGACTCAGTTTCCAAACAACGCTTACATTCATTATTCATCTTTTGATTCTACTTTGATAAGGCTTTATTTTGTAACTTTTAAACAGAAATCATTTGTAATAAATCATATTTGTCAACTTCTGTCTTTTACTCCAGAAAGTCTGATTCTTGAGCTCTCTTTTTTCTTGTTAGTGCTTTCATGGTTTCTCCTTCTCTTCCATTTAAAATTATAATTCATTAATAATCTATCTTAGTATAAAGTGTGAAGTATGGATTCAATTTTTTCCCCCAAATTACTTCTCATTTGACCTAAGAACATACATTGAGTAGTTCATCTTTTCCTAGACAGTTTACCATATATTAAGTTATAATGCAACTGAATCTAATCCTACACCTACTGTTTTATATCATACATCTGTTGATTTGTTTGAAAGTACCCTTTGGTTTTGGTTATCATTTGGTTTTACATTTCAGGACCTGAGGGTAAAGCTCAGTCCCACAGTACTGTCCTGGATCCAAACCTCAGTATCCCTTGCTTGGTATGGTGGCTGCACAACGTTACTCCTGGCATGCGGGAGGCAGAGGCAGAGGCAGGTGAGTTTCTGGAGGGCAGCCTTCTCTAAATAGAGTTCCAGGGCTTCCAGAAATACACAGTGAGGCTCCTTCAAACAGGGGAGAAGGAAGGGTAGAAATTCAGCTAACCCTCAGCTCTGAGAAATACAAACAAGCAAAAAAACCAAATCCAGCAATGCTAAAAATAATAATTCATAACCATAATTGTATTTTTTATGTAGAAAGGGTCCTTTCTCCTCATAATTCATTTTTTTTAAACCAATGATATTATATTTGTTTTCTTCCCACAAAAATTTTAGGTTTAGTTTTTGAAAACAAAAAACAAAAATCATTGATTGTTACATAGTTTCATAATGAGTTTGTAAATTAATAAAAAAGCAATGGGCATATTTATGGTTTTGAATTTTCCAATAGAATCAGGTGGTAATTCTACTCATATATTCAAGTATTCTAGAGGAGTGTAAGTTTTCTTCATGAATAAGATATATATGTATATATATATATACACACATATCTTCATTATAATATGCATGTCTTTTTGCTTTTATAAATGTTTTATTCAAATACTTTCATATCAGTTTCTCTCCTTCTAATACAGAAAGGTAAGTATAATTTATGAACACTAAATTTTTTGCCTCACTTCTTTACCAAATTCTGTTTTTAGTTTTTAATCAATTCTCGTAAGTTTTCAAGAGTCAAATCAAATAAATAATCTGTGCATGCAATAGATTCATAATTGTTTATAATTGCTTTCTCCTGTCTAATTACATTGGCTAGGATTTCTAGTAAAACATTAATTAATATTAATGATAACAAATATCTTTTATTTTTGCTTTCAAAAGATTATTTTAAGTTTTTTTGGCTGTGGAATAGAGACTGGTGTATTTTATCATATTAAGAAAGTATAGGGCTGGGCGTGGTGGCACACACCTTTAATCCCAACACTTGGGATGTAGAGGCAGGTGGATCCCTGTGAGTTTGAGGCCAGCCTGAACTACAAAGTGAGTCTAGGACAGCCAAGGCTACACAGAGAAACCCTGTCTGGCAAAACCAAAAAAAAAAAAAAGTATATAATACATCTATTATCATCAAGAATTATTATTATTACTTGTAGTATCTATGTAATGAAAATTTTAATTCTTTAAATAAATAAATGAATATTCTAATACTGAGATTCTATTGCATACTTGGGGTAAATATTACTTGGTCATGATGTTTAATTTGCTGTTTATGTTTCCCTACCCTGTTTATGATTGCACTATCTAGGACCTTTCTGTCTCCATTTATAATTAAGATAAATGTATACTCATTGTCTCAGTATTTACTCTTAAGTTTTCAAAAAAGGTCATATGTACTTACTTAATGAAAAAAAACACCAAGAGGTATATCTTTGGCTATGTTAACAGACTTGATAGCATCAGGACCACCTCTGCGGTGTGTGAGTCAGCTTAGACTGACATAGAAAAGACAATGCGTATGCCCACATCCTCATGAAGTACTATCGAGCAGACAGTTCAGAATCAGCCATGGTGGGAATATTTATGTGCATAAGTCAGCAAACACTACAGAAAAGAACAAGAGAACCCTCCAGAGCCCCCGATGTTAAACTGCTCTCATGCGGCTGGTGTATCCTATCTCTTCTGTAAGGCCATTCCCACTTGGAGCTTTCACAGAGGGAGTGACAGGTCGTCACGGACTTCAGTATGTCTGTGGAAACCAGTCTTTCAACTTTCTATGTCTTCTGGGGTCAATTTTAGAAAATCATACTATCCAACAAAATAGATTTTCATAGTTTTAATCCACAGTAACGTATGATTCATTTACTTTTCTTATATTCATGTTTCTTTATGTTACATATTTGCATTTTCTTCACTTCTCCATAAAGTGTTTTAATTTTTACCAAAGATCACTTTTGAATTATTGCAATATTTAGTTTTCTCCATTATTAATATCATCTTAGCTGTTAAGATCCTTCCATTTTCCTTTGGTTTTGTTGAATTCGTTTCAGTCGTAGGCTTAACAAAGATGGCATTGTGTTGTGGGGCTCATGGACCGTGCCTCCAGGGGAACTGGCACAGAGCTACTAAGATGGAGTATGTTCAAACCCCAGAAATCTCACATTTGAGACTTAAAAAATCTCACCCTGAGAATGAAAGGTGTGAGCCAAAGCTCTTGCTGTTTTCTGTGCGTGCCTCAGGAGCATGTGATATAGCCCCGAGGTTACAGGTGGTCACTCAAGGTCACAGGCATGAGCTTGTCTCCTGTTACCTTCCCAGCCCCCACACCCATTCAAATACAGCATTGCCAGCATCCCTAAGTCCCAGCCAATGACGCGCATTCGTCCTCAAAAGCCCCACTGCCCTGTATCACATGAAATAAACGGGTCAGCATCCTCTACTTTATCAATGACTGATTTTATCCTGGGGGAAGAAAGGACTCCCCTCCTCTCTGAAGAATTCACCACCGGACCCCTGCGCTTGACTGCTGGTCAGGCGCCACAGCCGCAGAACTGCCTTGGCCGCCACTGAAGCTCGCCCAACCCTGACCGCCCGGATCTAGTTCCCTGTGTTACATTCTTCCTTTCCTGGAGACCGATGTTCCAGGGAGAGGTGGAACCCTTGTCTTCGTGCTGCACCCTTTTCTGCCCAGAAGCCAAGGGAGTTCGAATTTCCACCACAGAAAAAGTCTACTTCTGGTGCTGCACTCAACAGTGGCAGCAGTGGGAGAAAGAGAACCATATTTTATCATGTATTAAAACCCCACATGTAATCCACTGTATGCCACATGATGTTTTAATTATTAAATTATATGCTTGATAATTAGAAAAAATTCTTATCCTAATTTTTCATCATATCCCAGTTATTACTTTATTTTCCATCTGAACTTTAATTCTATTTTCTCATTTAAAAAATGTGTTTATTTGTTCTTTGGTGTGTGTTTCTTCTAATTAGCACATATACATATACATAAAGCAAGCCTTTTCCCTTTAATGATGATATTAAAGTTTGTTGGTATATTGAGATTCCATTACCATATTTCGCCAGCACTCCTACAGTTTTGGTTTTCATGTAATTTTGACTTGAGATCGAAGGATATTGGAAATTTTCTGATGGAAAACAACTGTTACAATCTGATCTTGTCATTCGTGGTTTTATTACACTGTGACCTGAGAAATTTTATACAACCTCTACTTGCGAAAGTTTGTTGACATTTTATCCACGATCCTCAGTATATTACTGTGAAAGATTATAATTTGCCAAAAATGAGCAGAAAGGTACTTCTTATCCCATAGGCTCTTTGGGATTCCTGGCTACAACGTCACAGAGAAGGGTCTGCATTTGCCAGTCTTAAACCTGGATAAAGCCTTTTATGACCACCCTGAGGAAGGCAAAGGAATGTCACATGACTTCTGAGATGAGAGTCAGAAAAAAATATATACAACTCAAGCCTGGCTCTTCTGCTTGGAACTCTGCCCCTGCCATAAGGATGGACACGTGATGTACAGAGAAAACCACAAGAGCCCAGACAGCGAGCAGCTACCATGATCTAGAGCAAGTGACACAGGAAGCTTCAGCTTGTCTTAGCTTCCAGGTTATGAGCTTTCTACCAACGTCCTGAACATGATCCAGCAGCAATAAGATATCGCTAGTTCTCTCACTTGGAATTTCTGACTCTCAAAAATCTATGAACCGGGGATTCCAAGATGGTGCCGACCAATAAGCTGCATATCTGATCTACTCCGAGGAGACCAGGGACATAAATGGAGCAATAGATTGCTGGACTTTGAGAACTGTAGGTGAGTGGGGCCCCAAAGGCTGCAGTCCAAACAGGGGGCCTATCCCCCTGGGATAAGCAACATCCCGGAGGTGCAAAACGCACTCCCCAAACTCTGGAATGGAATCCACATGCAAACTACAGCCTGCATATAAAGCACAGACTCACTGTTTGGGGAGGGGATTTTCTGGAGTCCCCAGCCAGAGAAGTCTCAATGAAGAGGGTGAGTCTGCCCTAGGATTCCTCCTTCCACACCACCCCAAACTGCAGAGATCACCCGCCTAAGGTGAATGGAAACACAGGCGGAGGGACCCAACAGAGACAGTTAAAGTGGGACTGCAGCTGGCTGGCCATCCGGGGCCCAACCTAACACCAATCACAGCGGATTGAGCCTGCAAACAGCAGCAGTGAGAAGTCAGCTTGGAACTGTTTCCACAGACCTATCGGGAGATGTGGGCCTTGCCTAGAGTGATAGCTGAGCATCAGAGCCCGGCGCCAAGATCTGGTTCCGATCCGCAGGCTTCCTACAGAGTTCTGCAACCCTATTGTGCCTACCCAGCCAGCCGCAAGGCACTGGCCCTGCACTCCCTGAACTAGAGAGTCTAGCTGGGGCTCTTGGCCCGAGCAAGGCAGGCACTCTCACAATATCAGGAGACAAAATGCGGGTCTTGCTTGCAGTGTCTTGCTGACCCACAAGAGCAACCTTGGTCCCTCCAGGCATATAGTTCTGGGAGAGGTTGAACACCTCTACAGGGTATAGAGACAGACCTAAAAGACAGCTACACCCCCAGAAAATCTGATTTACCTGGGGTCTTGACTACAAAGCCACAGGAAGGACAGGAAGCTGGGATCAACCTACACAACCAGAACATTTGTGTGAGGACATTAGTCTAGGTCCCAAAACTGCTGATCTAAATTACAGCAGTAAAATCCAAACAGATATCTACTTTGGCTGACTCAGCCTGGAGCCCACGGTGCAGAGGAAAATCACCAGGAGGGAAACCGGATCACCTACCTGTCCCACAGAAATACTCCCTGATCCCCACAGGCAAGAGCACCTGACCTATAATCAGTCATCAATTAATCACTCTCAACCAGCAAAGGTCACTACAAAATATCTTCCAACATCAGAGCCATCAAAATGACAAGAGGACAGCGAAAGAACGCTAACAAAAACCAAAACAGTCATCTCCGGATCCCAGCATTCCCAATGAAAACAACCTGGAGAACCTAACAACAATGGATAGTCAAGAAAATGACCTCAAAGCCCTAGTAAAGAAGATGATAATGGAAGAAACAAATAAAATCTGTAAACGAATGCAGGAAGAGGCAAACAAGAGGGCTGAAGAGTTAAAAGAGTCATATAAAGAGGCACTTGAAGAATTTTAGAAAAATATAAATAACCAGATGAAGGAAATCATTAAAACAGGCCAAGACATGAAGATAAAAATGGAAGCTATGATACAGGAACACACAGAAGAAAAACGTGATCAAGAGGCATCAGAGAAGAAAGCAAGCATCTCAGAGGTGGCCTTATCTAACAGATTGCAAGAAATTGAAGAACGAATATCAGGACTTGAAGATACAATCGCAGAACTGGAAACAACCATCCAGGGAAATGCTAAATCTGAAAAGTTCCTGACACAGAGCATTCATGAAATAAAAGACAACATGAAAAGACAAAACTTGAGAATAATAGGGATAGAGGAAAGAGAAGGCAACTGACTCCACAGTCCAGAAAATATCTTTAATCGAATAATAGAAGAAAATTTCCCCAATTTGAAGGAGATGCATACGAGCATACAAGAGGCCTACAGAACACCAAACAGAATAGACTTGAAAAGAAAATCTTCCCACCACATAATAATAACAATGCAAAATATACAGAACAAGGAACAAATGTTAAAAGCAGCAAGAGAAAAAGGCCGAATAACATATGAAGGCAAACCTATTAGAATTACTCCTGACTTCTCAGCAGAGACCATGAAAGCCAGAAGGGCCTAGACAGGGGTTCTGCAAACCCTAAGAGAACACAGATACCAGGCAAGACTACTATATCCAGCAAAATTATCAATAACCATTGACGGTGAAGACAAGATATTCCATGACAAAAACAAATTCAAACAGTACCTAGCCACAAATCCGGCTTTACAGAAGTTACTAGAAGGAAAACTCTACCCCAACTGGTCAAACTACAACCAAAACTACATAGGAAATAGGTAACTATACCATTGCAAAATCACAACCTCACAAAATCTTGACTGTTACAAATACCAAAAATGAAGGGACTTACCAATCACTGGTCATTAATATCTCTCAACGTCAATGGTCTCAATTCTCCAATAAAAAGACACAGACTAACGGAGTGGTTGCATAAACACGACCCAACATTCTTCTGCATTCAAGAAATACATCTCAACCACAAGGACAGACATTGCCTCAGAGTAAAAGGTTGGGGAAAAATATTCCAAGCAAATGGTCACAAGAAACAAGCTGGGGTAGCCATTCTAATATCTAATAAAATAGACTTTCAAACAAAATTAATCAAAAGAGATGAGGATGGACATTTCGTACTTGCCAAAGGTAAAGTCAACCAAGAAGACATCATGATTTTGAACATCTATGCTCCGAATACAAGGGCTCCCACATTTGTAAAAGAGTTATTAACAAAGCTTGCCCCACCTATTGATACCCACACATTAATAGTGGGAGACTTCAATACCCCACTTTCACTCAAGGATAGGTCTTTGATTCAAAAACTAAGCCAGGAAATAACCTCATTAACCAATGTCATGAATCAAATGGATCTAACAGATATCTACAGAACTTTCCACCCAAATGCAAAGGAGTATACCTTTTTCTCAGCACCCCATGGAATGTTCTCTAAAATTGATCACATAGTTGGTCACAAAGCAAACCTCAACAGATACAAGAAGATTGAAATAATACCTTGTATCTTATCAGATCACCATGGTCTAAGGCTGGACTTCAACAACAGAAATAACAAAAAGCATACTAACACGTGGAAACTAAACAACCTTCTACTTAATGACACATGGGTTATGAAAGAAATAAGGGAAGAAATTAAAGACTTCCTGAAATTCAATAAAAATGATGGAACAACATACTCAAATTTGTGGGACACATTGAAAGCAGTGCTAAGAGGAAAGCACTAAGTGCCTTTAAAAAGAAAATGGAAACTTCCCACATAAACAACTTAACAACACATCTGGAAGCTCTAGAAAAAAAAGAAGCAGAAACACCCAAGAGGAGTAGACGTCTAGAAATAATCAAAATCAGGACTGAAATCAATATATTAGAAACAAAGAGAACAATCCAAAGAATCAACAAAACCAAGAGCTGGTTCTTTGAGAAAATTAACAAGATAGACAAACCGCTGGCCAATCTAACTAAAAGACAGAGAAACACTATCCAAATTAACAAAATCAGAAATGAAAAGGGAGATATAACAACAGACACCGAAGAAATACAAAGAATCGTAAGAACCTACTTTAAAGGCATTTATGCCACAAAATTTGAAAATTTAAGGGAAATGGACAAATTTCTCGACCGATTCCATTTGCCAAAATTGAACCAAGACCAGATAAACAAATTAAATAGCCCTATTTTGCCTATAGAAATAGAACAACCATTGATAGTCTCCCAACCAAAAAAAAGCCCAGGGCCAGATGGCTTCAGCGCAGAATTCTACCAGTCCTTCAAAGAGGAGCTAATACCGATACTATTCAAGCTATTCTGAAAGATAGAAATGGACAGAACATTACCAAATTCCTTCTATGAGATCACAGTCACATTGATACCGAAACCTCACAAAGACCCAAGAAAAAAAGAGAATTTCAGACCAATTTCTCTTATGAACATTGATGCAAAAATACTCAACAAAATACTCGCAAAGCGAATACAACAGCATATCAAAGACATCATTCACCATGACCAGGTAGGATTCATTCCAGGCATGCAGGGATGGTTTAACATACGGAAATCCATCAATGTAATCCATCATATAAACAAACTGAAAGAGAAAAACCACATGATCATCTCTTTAGATGCAGAGAACGCATTTGACAAAATCCAACACCCATTTATGTTTAAAGTTCTGGAGAGATCGGGAATACAAGGCACTTATCTAAACATAATAAAGGCTATTTACAGCAAACCAACAGCCAACATTAAATTAAATGGAGAGATACTCAAGGAAATCCCTCTAAAATCGGGAACCAGACAAGGCTGCCCTCTGTCCCCATATCTCTTCAATATAGTTCTTGAAGTTCTAGCCAGAGTAATAAGACATCAAAAGGAGATCATGGGGATCCAAATGGGAAAGGAAGAAGTCAAATTATCCCTATTTGCAGATGATATGATAGTGTATATAAGTGACCCCCAAAATTCCACCAGAGAACTCCTGCAGCTGATAATCACCTTCAGCAAATTGGCAGGATACAAAATAAACTCAAAAAAGTCAGTAGCTTTCCTATATACAAATGACAAACAGGCAGAGGAAGAAATTAGGAAAACTACTCCCTTCACGATAGCCACAAACAATATAAAATATCTAGGAATAACTCTAACCAAGCAAGTGAAGGACTTATTCGGAAAAAACTTCAAACCTCTGAAGAAAGAGATTGAAGATGACATCAGAAGATGGAGGGATTTACCTTGTTCGTGGATCGGGAGAATCAACATAGTAAAAATGGCCCTCTTACCAAAAGCAATTTACTAATTCAACGCAATCCCTATCAAAATACCTACAAAATATTTTGAAGATATTGAAAGATCAATTCTCAAATTCATATGGAGAAATAAAAAACCCAGAATAGCAAAAACAATCCTATACAATAAAAGATCCTCCGGAGGAATCTCCATACCTGATCTCAAGCTGTACTACAGAGCAACAGTAATTAAAACAGCATGATACTGGCAAAGCAATAGGCTGGTGGATCAATGGAATCGAATTGAAGACCCAGACATGAATCCACACACATTTGCTCACTTGATTTTTGACAAAGAAGCCAAATCTATTCAATGGAAAAATGATAGCATCTTCAACAAATGGTGCTGGTCTAACTGGATGTCTACATGTAGAAAAATGCAATTAGACCCTTATTTGTCACCATGCACAAAACTCAAGTCCAAGTGGATTAAAGACCTCAACTTAAAACCAGAGACATTAATTCAATTAGAGGAAAAAGTGGAGAAGAGCCTGGGACACATAGGCACAGGAAACAACTTCCTGAACAGTACACCAACAGCCCAGGCCTTAATGTCAACAATTAATAAATGGGACCTCATGAGGCTGAGAAGCTTCTGTAAGGCAGGAGACACTGTCAAGAGAACAAAGCAACAGCCTACAGACTGGGAAAAGATCTTCACCAACCCTACATCTGACAAACGTTTAATATCCAAAATATATAAAGAACTCAAGAAATTAAACACCACAAAACCAAATAACCCAATTGCGAAATGGGGCTCGGAACTTAACAGAGAATTCTCAACAGAGGAATATCAAATGGCCAAGAAACACTTAAAGAAATGCTCATCCTCGTTAGTCATCAGAGAAATGCAAATCAAAATGACACTGAGATTCCACCTTACACCCATCAGAATGGCTAAGATCAAAAACTCAACTGACACCACATGCTGGCGAGAATGTGGGGAGAGAGGAACACTCCTTCATTGCTGGTGGGAATGCAAACTAGGTACAACCACTTTGGAAAGCTATCTGGCATTTTCTCAGAAAAATGGGAATAGGGCTTCCTCAAGACCCAGCTATCCCACTCCTTGGAATATACCCAGAAAGTGCCCTAACACACAACAGGGACATATGCTCAACCATGTTCATAGCTGCTTTATACATAATAGCCAGAACATGGAAACAGCCTAAGTGTCCCTCAGTAGAAGAATGGACTAAGAAACTGTGGTACATTTACACTATGGAGTACTACTCAGCTATTAAAAACAAGGAATTCCCGAAATTTGTGGACAAATGGATTGACCTAGAAATTATCATAGTGAGTGAGTTCACCCAGAAGCAAAAAGCGACAAACGGTATATACTCACTTATATCAAAACACTAGTCCAAGGGATACGTCCCATGAAAAACTTTACGTACCAAGAAAGTGGGTCAGAGGAGAGGACATCCTATTGAGACTTTAGGCGAGAGTAGCATGGAAGAATGGGGAAATAGTAGGACCCACAGGGTCCTGGAAACCTACAAGAAGAACTTTATGACAGGCAGATCTGGGTCCTGGGGTCCTCCTCAAACTAAGGCACCAGCCAAGGAGAAATAGGCAGTAAACTTCGAACCCCTACCAAGACCTAGCCGATGAACATGATATTCTCCACCGTTGAGTGGAGAGTGAGATCTGACTCTCACACGAACTCTGGTGCCCCTTTTCTGACCACGTCCCCTGGATGGGGAGGCCTGGCAGTACTCAGAGGAAGGATAGCAAGTTATCAAGAAGAGACTCGATATTCTTAAAGCATATATAGGGGGAGGAGGTCTCCCTCAATCACAGACATAGGGGAGGGGAGAAGGGGGGAAGTGGGAGGGAGGGAAGAATGGGAGGAAACAGGGGAAGGGCTAACAATCAAGATGTAATATGAACAAATTAATAAAAAAATATTTTTAAAAAATCTATGAACCTAAGAAACCATTGCTGCATGCTGGTGAGGATGTGGAAAAAGGGGAACACTCCTCCATTGCTGGTCGGAGTGCAGACTTATACAACCACTTTGGAAATCAATATGTAGTTTTCTCAGAAAATTGGGAATAATGCTACCTCAAGACCCAGCTGTACCACTCCTGAGTATATATCTGAAAGATGCTCCAATATACAACAGCGACATTTGCTTAACTATGTTCATAGCAGCTTTATTCATAATAGCCAGAATCTGGAAACAACCTAGACGTCCCTCAACCGAAGAATAGATAAAGAAACTGTGATGCATTTATGCAATAGAATATACTATTCAGCTATTAAAAACAAGGAACTCTTGAAATTTGCAGGCAAATGGATGGAATGATCATCCTGAGTGAGGAAACCCAGACCCACATGGTATATATACCCAAAACAGATTTCCTCTGAGAGACTCTACCCAGCAGGAAATTGAGACAGACACTGGGACTCAGAAGCTGGATTCTGGGTGGAGTGCTGAGAGTTGTCGGGAGGCGTGGGAGGGTTGAAGGTCCGGACAGGAGAAGGGCTCCACAGGGAGACCAGCAAGGCCTGCGGATCGAGACACGGGGGGCCCTGCTGGACACCGGGGCCCTGCACAAACTGATGCGCCAACCAAGGACAACACATGCAGAGACCCAGGACCCCCTACTCAGATGTAGCTAACAGACAGCCAGCTGCTTCTCCACGTGTTGGGGCAGGGAGGACTTCGGCTGACCCTCTGACACGCACTCTGATGCCCACGATTGGTCACTGTCCCTTGTGGGCACACAGAGGAAGGGGATGTACCCTATCCTGATGAGACCTAATAGGCTGTGGCCAGACAGTGGAGTAGGACTCCTCCCCCCAGCACAGGTCTACGGGAGGGGACTAGGACAAAAGAGGGAGGGAGGGTGGGAACGGGAAGATAAGAGCAAGAGGATAACAATCGGTATGTAATGTGAATAAAGTATGATAAATAAAATACACATAAAAAAGAAACCATTGCTGTACCACTAATTCTAGGAATCTATGTTATGTGATCACCCTACCTGAAACAACAATGATACATACATACATATACACACATAGTTATATAATATGTAATATATACCTAATATTACATATATATGTTTATATCTGTAAATAAGTGTATGTTGTACCATGAGAGTGTATAGTTTGACTTGCTTCAGTCAAATCACCTTGGACAATCTTACGTGGAGGTCTTGCGAACATTTATATCTTCTTTACTTGTTCTGTCGGTGAATGAGACAAGTGACATGGAATCTGATGACTAGTAGGAGTTTGTGTTTTTCCTTTTAGACCCTACGACTTCCCCTTCAGGAGTATTGATACTTTGTTACAGGAGTACTTGTAACTGCTATATCTAACACATTAACATTTTAAAGTAACCTTGCTTCCTTTAATGTGGGGTTGCTTGGATTATCCCTTGTGATTCCATGGCCCTTGTTTTCTTTTTATTCACATTCAATGTCGCTTCTCATTATTTTGTGCTTGGTGTTTTGTTGGCTTGTTTGTTTGTTTTTTTATGCAAGATGCCCATCATAGGTGAGGCTGGCCACCCCCTATCCTCCTGCCTTGTCTTCTGAGGTCAGCAGTAGTAGGTGTGCACTGGCATGCTCGCCTCATTGGTAGATCCTTTCATCTCAACTTTTCTAAGTTAGTTTGGTTCTGTTTCTTGCATATAACAAAAAAACTGCGTTTACCTTAATCTGGAAATGGTCCGAATAAGTGAATTGGTATAGAGTACACACAGATCCCAGGAACTACACGTCCTCTTCTTTTCCTCTTACTCATCCTGAACTCTTTGCTTTTGAGAGAGAGAGAGAGAGAGAGAGAGAGAGAGAGAGAGAGAGAGAGAGAAAGAAAGAGAGAGAGAGAGATGCTCCCATATGTGCATACAGAAGCTATAAGTTGGTGTTGGGTATCTTCCGCTATTCTCCACCTCCCACTGAACCCGGATCTCAGTGATGAGCAAGGCTGGCTGGCGCAAAGCCCCACAGTCTGCTCCTTTCTGTTTCTACCTTCTGACACCAGGGTTACAGGCATGCAGCACTGCTCTCAGCTTCTCATGCATGTCCTGGGGATCAGAACTAAGGGTGCTGGACTGATCCTGCAGCTACTGTAATCACTGAAAAATCACCCCACAATTTCTTTGTCTTGCTTCTGCCTTATAGGAGGACATTTCCCCCCACTATTCTGCCTTGTCCATCCTTCATGTAATGGTGTGTACTTGGTCTTATTGGAGCTTGTTATGCCCTGTTTGGTTGATGTCCCTAGGAGGCCTGCTCATTTCTGAGGAGAGGTGGATAGGGGAAGAAGAGGGAGGGGGAACTGCAGTTGGGATGTAATATATGAGAGAAGAATACTAAATACACACATACATACATATACACAAACATACATACATACAAGCATACATACATACATACAGATATACATGCATATAAGCATACATGCATACATATGTGTAGACCTTCAGCCATGTATGGCTTATTGTCTGATAATGTATGAATCACTCTCTGAACAAATGAACTCTTTAATGTTAATGGTCTATGTTTCACTGAGAACAAGGGTCTTGCAAGCTCTGGTCCTTGGTAATGGTCTGTGGGGCATAGATCACGGACCCCAGCTGGTTCCATCTCCATCTTCCTCAGAATCTCTATAGCATTACATGGTACCTTGGTGTTTATTGTTGTTTCTGTTTCTCTCTCAAGGAAGAAGTTTAAGCTCTCTGAAGGAAGAAAAATGTGTCTCAGGACAGAATGGTGTTACACACGTGCTCACTCATTGTAACTGTCATGGCAAAACCCTTTTGAGAGAATGAAAAGCGAAGTGAAAATTGAGACAGATTTATTTACCCAAAGTTTTAATGTGAAGCCTTCAACATGATGAGCCAGAGAACATTCTGTTTGTACGCACATCTCCAATAATAAATGGAAGGCCCTGCAGTAATGTAACTGACCCAGAAGGGTGCAACCTGTACACTGGACTGAAGGAAAGGAAAGCCCCAAAAGATCTGGTTGGATTATTTTGGTGTGTGGCTCCTCATTGTGGGCTTTTTCCCCCTCTCAGACTTAGGGCAGGAGCTTCTAACTTGAGCACCACATACTATACCCCCTGGTAATGCAGGTAAGATGATTTCCTTATGTTCTTACTCAGAAGGGCTGGGAAAGGTTAAGGGTGCTATTTTTAGCCTTCACAGCTGACTCTGGGAAAGGTGGTTCTGGTCACTGACATGCCTTGGGAAAGAGGAATCCTAGTTACATGGCTTATCTTGGCAATGGGAGTGGTGAGACCGGGAGGAGGAGGCGGGATGGCAGGAAGAAGAAAAACTCCAATTGTCAGACACCTGAGAGGCTTTCCGGTGTCCTATGGTTCAAAGCAGCATACTTTGGGGTAACATTTTCTAAACCCCAACACTGTTTTGCGGGCTGCCCTACTCTGAACAGTGCCCTAAACACCCCGAAAGCTTGATGAACTTCTCCTGAGCAACATAATAACTTGCTAGGGGTCTGCAAGAAGCAAGCTGGCTGTGGAGGACACTTTCTAAGTCTCCTGGGCTTCCTATAGGCCTGTCTGTGCCAGCCTACCTAGCATCCACCAAAGGACCTTGATTATTTGATTTCAGTGCTGTAGGAGGCAAATGTTCCGGGGGGGGGGGGAAGAGGGAGGGAGGGAGGGAGGGAGAGTGAGTCTGAAGGAGCAGATGAAGACAGGGAGAAATTAGACACAAGAAGGAAAACTCTCTCTTGAGAGAACAGAACTGGTGGAGGAGGATAGCTTTCCCTAATCAAAGCCAAAATGGACTGTGTCTTATCCTCTTGGACTGGCCTTAATGTGGGAGGAACTGATGAGCTATGGGAAGGTGAATGAGGAATAAAAAGCTAACCCACCAGGGAGGAGGTGTTTTATGTCTCTCCCACAGATGTCCTTCCTAACAATACAGGATATTTTCCCCCTGTGGGGAAGGTGGGAAGAAACAATTTATATAGGGACCTTGGGGTAGTCTGTGTTTGGGAATGCACTGCATTATTTTCCTTGTGTTATTGAGTTGAGAAAGCCTTGCCTTACAACAGCAGAAAGAGTTCACATCCTATCCCCACGGACAGAACTCTGACCTACTAGACCAAAGAAGGCACAAATGGAAAATTCCAAGTTCTTGCACTCTTTTCTTCTCATGCTAATGCTTCTGCAGAGAGTATTTGGAGAAACAGATGCACAGGAATAATAAATTACCAAGGACCAGGAACTCCTCTGGCAACACTGGGGCCTTGTTCCCGATGATCTCGCATGTCTTTGTGCTTGCAGAGGTCCAGAGGGGTCAAGGGGAAAAGCCCTGCTTTCATTTGATGAAAAAGTCCAGCTAGCCTTGACATAAGAGAATGCTTGATCAAACCCCATCAGGATTTGAAAGCTGCGAAAGCTTCATTCCACTTCCTTCAGGCTACCTCAAAGGCAGTGAGCACATCCCTCAGGACGGGGCTTCAGGGAATAGTGATCCCTGGGTCCCCACCACCAAATCACATCTGAGTCCAATAATACCCCTCCTTTCTGGGGGACTAACCTAAAAGAACTTCGTCTTGCTTTTAGCCCCTGGCCGCTTCCGATGTATTCTCTCCAACAAGAAAGCCTTCTTGTGTCATCCTTAGAATAACCCTGGGTGTATATTCTCTGGGTGTATACATCCTGGGTGTATATTCTCAAGCGAGAGGAATATCGAACTGTACTCTGCAAAATCAAATCGCTCAATGCTTGCTCTTCTCTTGCCAAGCAAACAAAACTACTTTCCTTCACCCTCGATGTGCTTGAAGAGGAGGAGCGAGGCATAAAAAGTAGAATAATCACAACTGACCCCCGCGAGAAGTGGCCGTTCCCTGTTTCTGCCTAAGTTACGATCTGAAATAAGATCAGAAGGGCAACACTCTTTCACGGTTTCAAACCACTCAAAGGTGTTTTCTACTTAGTCCTCGCCTTCATGAAAGGATTCCTCCCAACCCGTCCATGTGAACTCTTCTATTAAATAAACACCAAAGAAAGCCACTGTTTTGCAGTAAGCTCCTGCACTGGGCCCCCAGAGCACAGGCTAGAAATCAAAATGGAGTCAGTCACGCTAATGCTGTAAGAGGGAACCATGCTCTGTGGGTTTTGCAGGCATCAGCAAAGATGGGAGCCACATTATTCCTGTTACTGTTGTTTCTCTAACACAGTGGTTCTCAACTTCCTGATGCTGTGACCCACTGATATAGTTCATCATGAACGGAGACCCTGTAATAAAATTTCTTTGTGCTACTTCATAACTATAACTTCGCTACTGTTATACATCATAATGTAAATATCTGATATGTGACGCCCCCAAAGGGGTTGAGACCCACAGGTTGAAAACCCACTGCACAAATTGATGCAATCAATGATTATGATAGTGTATCTCCTTCTACTGTAATCCTTACTACTCCCTAAAAGAGCCACGGAAATAACATTATTTGGCCAGCCAGCCACTTTTCTATTATTGTCTCCACGTCACAAAAAAAAGGTCAAGTTAAAATGAATGATGACTATTGAGTTCTTATTTTTGCTTCCTCCGGTCCTCCTGGGTTCTTACAACCTGCCTCCTTTAACTCAACTCTCTGGGGTACTTTCCTGAGTTACAGGATCAAGTCTTGCTCCACTCTGGAACTGCAAATAAAGTCAACTGACATGTCTGCATAAAGTGGTAATAATTTGTCTTTCCATGTTCCCTTTTCCTCACCCTTCTATCCAGTGTGGCCTCTTCTTTCTAGTGGAGTCACTCTGTCCAGCTAGACTGTAAAGTCCCTGAAGGCAGAGCCTGTGGCTGTTCTGGCATCTCTGGAGTTTCCCTGACCAGGTGGCATCTGTGGCTAGCCCTCACACTGATGGGAGAAGCAGAAATAGGCCCCAATAGTGACCTGAAGCATGTGGACCAGTGAGGAAGGGAAAAGAAAAGCCACCAACTCCTAATACCAAACCCTTTATAAAACGCATACATCCCAGCAAATCCAAGGTTATTGGAAAAGTGACAGCTTTCTTCCTTGACCAACTCCAGCTGAAGAAAAAAAATTTCATTAGAATGAATGAAAAAAAAAAACCTAGAGCAGTAAATATTAATAGCTGAGATGGGGACATCAGAGGACAGCAGGCTGAACAGAACAGGTGTTCACTCCCCTCAATTTCAACCCTTTTGCAGCCAACGACGTCATCCTTTGGCCTTCTTGGGCTTACCGACAGGCCATTTTTCATGATTTTACCATTTCTGGCCGAATGCAAACTTTTTAATTAAATGTACCGCATGATTCCAGATGTTTGTTTATTTGTTCCAAAAAAAGGGGGGGTTATAAAATCACTATGTGAGGAAACTCCTAGGGCAGTGGATAAAGTTTTATTCAAGACACAAGGAAACAGAATGAGAAGGATCTGGAACCGGGAACTCAAGTCCCAGGCAGGGCTTTCAGCAGGACAACGCAGACCCAAGGCCCTGGCTTCCCACGACTGCTTTCTACAAGCTCACGACTGAGCACACTGCACATCTATTCCCTTTTTAAAGATTGGAACTCAACTGCAGACCAGAGAATGGAAGAAGAACACATTCTTGTGGCTACTTCGCTTACTTACTGTGTGTTTGTTCCTGTGGCCATGGGATTCAGAACATTAAGTCCCCTAGCCTTCCATTTAACGGGCCAGATTATAGTGCCTGAGTGGCAGGAGAAAATCCTGTGGGGAGAACGGTGATGGGAAACAGGACCAGACCACATTTCCCACACAGCGGGCTGGCTTCCTCGCTGCCCCCAAACATCCACAGCCTCCTAGTCTCTCTCTTGTACTTGCTACAGAATGCGTCTCAGGCTCCTTTCTTTATTCTGTGTGTGTTCTGCATTGAACCCAGGGATACCTCAACTATCCTGACTAAGGGAGAGTTGTATGTTTCAGGCTCAAAGGCCGAATCACAAATATTTTGATTAAGTGAGACAGAGAAGCTATTTTCTCTAATGCTTAGGCACTGTCAGTAAAACCATTGGTGACCTCAAGCAGTGGTGATTCCATGATGGCCACAGGCTCCCTTTATGTGTCCCACTCCTGCCCCACCGGCAGTGTCTTCTGGCTCCAGCTGTCTGCCCCATCTGCTACCATGTTGTCACCTACGTCACCTTTGATAGGAGCCTTATTTCTAGCAAACCGACTGACTCATACCATGATATCAAGAAATCAAAATCTTCTAAACCCAGAGCAAACTCCCTTGGCTGTTATCTTCCTGCAATTGTCAGGACTCCAAAACCTTATGTTTGCAATGTCTTGATATGTTACATGCAGATTCACATGCCTATAGCACTCATTGGTATCAGTGTCCTTTCAGGAGTCATATATGTCCATATCTCTTACAATCTGAGGGTAAGAATCCAAGGTCTAAGGGGGTTTAGACAAGAGGGTCATGAGTTCACGGTCAGCCTCAATTAAAGGGTGAGACCCTTTCACAAACACATAAGTAACACTCTTTTAAACCAAATACAGTCCCTGTGTCTGGCTAAGACTCCATACAATTTGAAGCGTGCATGTGTGCGTGCATGCGTGTGTGTATGTGTAAAACAGTATCCTCATCTTTCGTGAGTCCCGTCTAGTCTTATTCCTCTGCGTCTCCATTGACCCAGGTCTCTGAAATGCCCTTCTTTTGCTCTCCACCTGATGCCTCCCCCTGTGTTCTTCAAAGTTAAGATTCAACGTCTTCTAACCAGTCGTGCCTGTTCTGCTCTTCACCGGTCCCCACCTTCTCCACTGAGGCTTTGTACATACGCCTTTTACCAAGCACCGTCACATTAAATGATACAGCGCCTAAGACCTTCTTTGATGGGCATTATGTCCCATACAGTAGTTCCTCATGCAAACATAATTGGTTCAGAGACAGAGATGACATTCTCCACTTCTGAATGCTCAAGTTCTAGCGTGGGTGCTGGATACAGTAAACAGGAATCACAGGCATGTCTACAGTGACAGCACTGGGAGGCTGAGGCCAGAGGACCGTGAGTTCAAGATCAGCCTGACCTACACAGTGAGAGCCTGTCACAAATACACACTCACAAGCAAACAGAAAGCCTTGAAGGATAGCCCACAGGCCGAAAGTCATTAGCATACCTAGGCTCTTTCATACTGTACATTCTAGGTCTCCATAATATATTTTTTGGGGGTGTAAGGAGATATATTTGCTACCATATCTTAGTTAGGCTTTTGAGGGCGAATAATAAAAAAAAGTCCCGTTTCTCCCCTTTCAGCTTACTGAGGTGAGGCTGTGGAGTCCCGTTTTTCCCCTCCTTGCCTTGTTTCCAGGGCAGAAGAATGATATTGGTAGCCTGTCTGTGTCTGTGAGTGTTCCACAGTTCTGCCCGAAGAAGAGGAATGAAGCATTCTCGGGGATTGCGAGTGAAAAATCATCCTTGGAGAAAAAGGCTGGGAAATAGACCCTTACGGATTTCATATGCTTGAAGGAGGTTGCTTAAAGTTCCTGGCTAAAGTCCACGCCAGTCTCGGTAATAGTCTAACGGATTCATCCGTCTTCAGATTCCACTCGGCTTGCTCTTCCATCACTGCCGCCCTCCCAGACAGCCGGCATGCATTTGCACATCCATCTATATACACGCGGAAGGTTTAATCTACAGGACCCTCCATTCCAATCCACCCAGCCTGGCTTGGTGCGTAGCAAGGCTATTGACCCTGCAAAGTAGCCGAGAGATGAATTTGATGACCCGGACTAGAGTTTTTAAACCATTCCAGCAAGGTCTAGAATCAAAGGAAAAGTACAATTTATTCAGCACTTAGTAAAGTCCTTTTACGTGGGAACAGAGCAAGCGCACACACAGAAAATCGACTTCCACTGCCACACAGATGAAATAAACCTGTCAACTACAACTGTCAAATCACGAGTCACCTTGATTAAATAAAGGAGACTTGAGCTTCACCTGGCATCTGAGAATTCCGCCAAGAATATGCACATAAAAGCATTATGAAAGAAAGAAGCCTGAAGTAATGGGTTCTGTTCAAAATGTCATCAGAGGAAATCATTTTACATAATTAGAAGATGCTAATAATAGTTACCCACAAGAAACCAACATCCACTTCCCCCTCAGAGCCAGCGCTGAGGCGTGGCAAGGCCTCTGGAAGACAAGTCCTTAATCTCATTTAACGAATCTCTGCTAAATATGTCTTAGGAGCAGGGAATGTTCCTCTTCTCTCTCATTTTCCCCCTTTTAGTTGTTCTATGGTTGAGTTTTCATCTATCATGCTTACTAAATTTTTAATAAGTGAGTGCCAACAACAATAATAATTAATAATAATAAATTATTTACTAATTATTAATCTATTAATAATAGTAAATTAATTTATTTATTAATAATAAAATTATTATTACTACTACTACTATTACTATTACGGCTGTTGTTGTTATTTCCTGAGTACTGAATCCTAAAGCTCTCCTACCTCAAACACCAACGCCAATTATGGGTGAAAAAAAAATCATCTGATGTATAGCTGTCTTGAAGCTATAGTCAGAATAAGTGGGGGCACTTTGGTCACAGTATGCGACGAAGTGGGCTCTAACTGGAATTCTCACCAGGACCCTGAATGGTTTATTTCATTTTTTTTCCAAATGAGCAATGACAAGCAAAAAATAGCAGGACAGAGGACTGCTGGGACAGAGCTATAAAGCAAGCCTGAGCAAATATGTCTGTTTGCCTCGAGTTTTTATAATTAGTCTGTATTCCTGTTGTTTGTAATGTTCCTCTCTGTCTTTTACATTTCTTGAGGGCTGACCTAGCAATTTGGTTAAAAAAACGAAACAAACCTATAAATTAAAGAAATAAAAAAGCTTACTGGTTGAAACAGAGATTGCTTCCAGCCCTGCGACCGCCCCAAAGCTGCCGAGTCATAACTTCAGCACCTAGCAAACCCCTCTGATCTCTGCTTCTTGTCATGAAGCTCTCCTGGCCAACATGGCTCCACACCTCTTCACAAACATCCATCTAATTTTTCTCATATTCATGTCACTTGCTAATTTGATCAGTGGAAGCAAAGGGCTGTATTTATAGCTTCTCAGAAAATGTATCTGCTCAGATCTCAGGCCAAAAATGGTTTTAATAATACAAATGAAAAGCAGTCACTGTGGGTTTTTTTCCCTCTCTCTTGGATGGAGGGCTCTGAACGGCTCCCAGAGATAAACAGAAAGATCAACAAGTAAGCAGGAAATCCAATCCGCATTTAGGCAATGGCAAACAATCACTAATTATAATATTCTCTATGTAAATCATGCTGGAATTGTCCTGGCAATTAATTTCAAATATGAATAGATCAGACACCAAGTTTAGGAAGAAGATGCACAGGCAATAACCATGTCAATAAAAACAGTGTACATTGCCAAAGACCAGTGAGGTAGGGTGGTTTTGAATCTTCCAGCAAGTTTTCAAACAAATTTCCTCTTTCTTAGCTTTCTTTCTTCTGCATATTGAAAATCAAGTGCTTAATATGACAAGCAAACTCTTGCACATTTTTGAAGTGGCCGAAGCATCAAGGAGAAAAGTGATTAAGGGACACTCGGGGGACTTTTAGTTAATTCTGCATATTGTATATGCAGAAACGTATGAGTGAGGTCTTTGGTGTCATATCTGTAGGAGACATGGGATGACAGCGGGTGAGCCTGGCGATTGGTTCCATGCACACCGTCTTGTCATGGTATCTTTGCAACTCACTGGAAACTACACTTCCCAGAATCCTCTGTTGTGGCTCATTCTTGGGTTAGAGGACCTCCCCCAAAGAGGCACTGCTATAGGGATTAAATATCTCAAAAGGAGGAAGAGCAGGGCAGTGCCCTCAGGCATGGTGAGTGAAGTTGCTTCCTAGTGAGTTACCACAGAATGACTCACCTGCACCAGCACTCAGTCTCTAGACTGAGAACTGCATTCCTAGGTGGTCCTGATGTCTTCTAAAACCTTCCCACAACCCTTTAAAGTCTCCAGCTTCCCTGCTGGCACCTCATGGTAGCTTTAGCACACTTAGAATTGGATATTTCCAGTCACTACCTCTTCCTGTACATTTACCTCCATTTTGTTGGATACAGTGTGACAGGTAGCCCTTGCTTTGGGTATCCAATGGGGAGGATGAAGGTCAGAGGTAACCTTGGAATCATAGGAACAGATCTTTGGACAAGTACTATTTGTGTCTTTGCTGCGGAGTGGCTCTAGTCAGCCTCTAGCAGTTCTTGCGGTACCCCTTTAAAATGGGGATGATATGTCCCTTTATTCCTACACTTTATAAGGGCAGATTAAGAATAACATGGTTTTGACTTAAATATAAATGGCTTCCCAAAAGACACAGCGGTCTACCCTATGTTCCTGTGACCTCTGCTTCTAATAGCTACCACACAGATTGGCAGTGGCTGCTGTGCTGGAGTGTATCCTGTCCACACAACATATTTGAAGAGCCAGTGATCTTCATAACAGGCACTCGCTGAGAACATCTAGGATTCCAGGAGAGATCAGGGATGTAGCTCAGAGGCCCCCATACTCCCACAATTTGCTGCTGCCTAGGGCACTGTTCTGAGACAAATATGAGGTGGGGTGTGCTACACCCTTGTGCATTCCAGAACGCGAATCTTTCTGAGAATGAAAGCCCTGCTCTGAGAGTATCTTTCATAAGAAAATAGTGTGCTTAATTTATTCAATTCACCCCATTCTCCTCCCTACTACTAAAACAACAATATTTGGCAGATAAGTATTAAAGTAATCATCTACTTGGAAGTCATGTATGGTGGCTTAATAGACTCTGGCAATGAGTCAGCAGATATGTCTCCCATCCTTGTTCGAGCTTCTGGAAGCACCAAGATTGAGGCCACAGGTGAACAAGGCCAGCCCTTCCAATGACTCTGCTCACCCTTGTCACCTCACAGAGCTATTGAAGACAGTGACTCTTCCCCTAGGTTTCCATGACTCAACTTTTGCTGATGGGAGTCAACTTTCTATTACTGTAAGAGATACCTGACACAGTTACTTTGGCTCACAGTTTGGGCGACTTCAGTCCTGGCTTGGCGGGCCCATTGTTCTGGGTCTGATACAAAGCATAAAGCAGGAACCTATGAAAAAGACCCTCACCTCATATCAAAAAGCAAACAGGAAAATAAAGGAATAACTGTGGCTTCAATGTCCCCTTGTGGACACGTCCTAACAAGCCCTGCCGCTTAAAGGCTCCACAACTCCTAATGGCGTCATGGGCTAATGAATCCAGCTTTGAATACAGTGTGCTTTGCAGATACTGACCCAAACCCAGACAAATATATGTTGAGTATTAAGGCCCATTGCCGGGCATCACAGATGTATGAGAAAGTAGGGACAGTGTTCTCTACTTCTCACAAAAGCTGGAATCTAGGGCAAACTAACCAGACATGGATGGAGACAGTAGAATCAAAGAAGCACCTGCCCCCTAGAGATGTGGTGTTCAATCTGATAGCTGGAGAACTGAAGATTGTGGCTGGGGAGGTAGGATTAGCCCTGCCTCTCATAGGGCTTTTATTCATGACTTTTAAGACATATGCACAGAAACATCTCTCACAGAAATTAGAAGATGAACAATTACATTAGGGGCTGGGTAGAAATACGCTAAGTTTTTTTCTCAAGAGATTAAAAAACGCGATATAGCTCAACAGAAAGTTTCACATGGGAAGCAACAAATTCCAGCTCTACACATGATGCCACACAAGATACATGGCATTTATTCAAGTTATGGATGAGATGGTCCAGTCCTTCCACCTCCTGGTCTTCTGCGCATGACTACACATAAGAAAGATGGCGTTTACGTAAGCTATGGATACAATGGTTCAGTCCTCCCGCCTCCTGGTCCTCAGTCTAGGCTTATGGTTTCTTCACGTGTCTCGAGACACGGATTCTGGTCCCGTCAAATTCGACATTGGAAGTTACAGAAAAGGACGAGTGAAAATAGAACGGGCATAGAGAAACAGCAATTTGCGCATGAACATAAACACCTACCCACCAGTTTTTGTAGCTGTTGATGCGGAAGGAAAATAGATTGGGAAGTGGGTGGATCAGCAATTGTTTTCAAATAGAAGCTCTGCTCCAGCTCGGATTCTGTAGATCAAGAATTGGGAAGGATTCTGACAGGAGCAACACAGTTTGCCAGCTTGCCACGGAAAGAGCCTCTCAGCATAGGTACTCACAAGCCATTTCCATTAAGGAATTGATGAGTAGCATTCAAGGGCTTTCCTGATTTATATAATCAGAAGTTTAGAATAATAGCCTTAAATGTAAAGAACATAGCATGGTATTAAGCAGTTTCATTTTGGGTACCAAGACAGCAGTGGCTTTCTTCATGTGGTGGTATATAATTCTGGTCAACATGAAGTATACATTGCCCCTTTCCTCAGTTGGATACTAAACCCACGGCCAGCTTTTGGAAGCTTCTTTGTTTCTCTCTCTGTCTCCTTGTGACCATGTACCCAGAGAACATGGTTACATGACACAGATTCTATTTTCAACGCCCAACTTAAGAACCCAGAAGTTTGGAGGACCAGACAATAATGTATCAGGCTATTTCTAAGTAAGGCTAGGGCATCAGTTATTAGATATCTTTAAATAACTTTTTTTTTAATTTTTCCCATTTTAAAAGCTGTGATGTCAAGTCAGGAGGCTTGATTTACAATCTACTTCCATAATTTTTGCACATTACGAACATTGCTAAAAATATACCCCCAAAACTTGCACTGGAGATAAAACTCAAGGATATAATACTTGCCTGTATGCTTGGGCTCTGTTGGGCCCCAGCATCATATCCCAACACACATATGCACACACACACACATGTATCCATGCACACGTACAAATAATCTGCTATAAGTATACCTTTCTTTAGTCCCCCAAGACTTATATTGTTTGTTTGTTTGTTTTCAGACAAGGTTTCTCTGTGTAGTCTTGGATGTCTTGAACTCATTTTGTAGACCAGGCTGGCCTCGAACTTATAGAGATCCTCCCGCCTCTGCCTCCCGAGTGCTATGATTAAAGGCGTGCACCACCATGCCCAGCTACAAGGCTTACATTTTACTATTAAATTAACAGGTGATATTTGACTCATTCCTGATGAACACCAATCACCTCATCAGACCCTTCCATTGTGAAATCTTGATATCATTTGCAGATGAAGTCTTTGTAAATGGAGTTGGGGTCTCAGAGACTTTAGCCTCCATGCAAGTTACTCAATAAGTTATAAAGTACAATTATCCTTACCACTGTGCCAGAAAACAATACACTTGTAAAAAAACATGAAGGTAATTTTAGAGTGTTTTCATTGTTGCCTGTAGCACTGTTAACTCTGTGACTATTTCTCCTAGTACAGTTTATTCATGGGTGGTCCCTCCCAACAGTGCCAAGAGAAGTGCTCAAGACCTTTAGAGGAGCATCCTCCACAGCAGAGGCTTGCTCAGTCCCTGGGACATTGGCACCCTGGCATCTGTTCCACCTGCCTGAGCAAAACTAATTTTCACAAAGCTGACGCCTGAAGAAGAAAATCACACCCAGATTATAACTAGGTTAACATCTGTGTATAAAGAGTTTTGCTGGTACCCACAAGCCGGCCAATCAGGACAGACTCCTGAAGCTCTCAGTTACTCTCTTTACAGCTTTGTGTAGACTATTAATGCCCCATTATTCGTAGAGACCATAAGGCTGCCACCACTTTTGAAGTTTTTATTCCATCCACACAGCATAGCAAAAGTGACCAAGAGAGCTACTCCTCCTCCAGTGACCCCCTATGGTTCCGTACTGGAGGGCACAGTGTTTAACATGCACAGTGTCCCTCTGCTAAACCTGTCCTTATTTATCCTTGAAACACAGACCCACACTTAAGAAGCAGCGATGTGATCATGGCAGGGTAGAACAGTAAGCAAGCCAGAGCACATGACCCCTTCTTGCCCTCAGCAGTTCCAGCTCAGCCAGTGACATGTTCCTTGGCCCCAGAAGCTGGTTAAGGGACAAGACTTTTGCAAACGATATTCTGCCAGCGTTGTGCTTGTTTTTGAAACTTAACATGTCAAAGGCAGCAACAGGATGTCAATATTAGAGGAACCATGCAAACCAAATTATGCTTTCAGGACCAGAGAAGCCATGAGAAGTCAAGGATCCCTCTGAAGTCGCCAGGCAAACTGAAGGTCCTTTGAGCTGTAATATCGAGTTCACTCTCTTTGAAATTACACATTTCAACTCATATTTGCACACATTGCTTCTTTAACAAATACTGACTCACCCAATGTCTCTCTATTACCATTGCTGCATGGAACGATCTTCTAAGTAATTGTTAAATACTATAATCTTTCTGGCTAGAGGGGGGATTTTGTCTTCCCACATCATGTGGGTTAAACCCTTCAAGTTTGATAGTCCAGGCTTCCCACTCAGAGTCCGAGAAGCGCTAGGCTCCTTATCACAGGACAGGAGCAGTAAGGTCCACAGAGATCCTGCGTGCTGCCTAGCCACGTATCCTGCCTCCAGTCATGGTAAACAACGCAAAGCTAAGGTCCTACCTCGGTGACTGGTGAGCTCTCTGGATGCAGAAGGCAAAGGTGTGTACTGGGGGTGGCCCTCTGGAGAAGCAGCAGCATCCCCTCCTGAAGTCTGTAAGACAAAAAGCAAAGGGTCATCACAGAGAAACAAGCAAAGACCCAGTGCCCCTGTGTACTCAACGCATCTCCTTGGGAATCTGAGTTTGGAGAGAATGGGATCCGCTGGGCCTTGCTCTGCCTGCTGAGATAGAATTCTAGTGAACATAGTAGGGTACAGCAATTTGAGGATGGCTTCGAGATAAGAGGATTTTGTTGTTGCTGTTGTTGTTATGTGGAGCTGAAAGGAGATGAGGGAAAGAAGAGGGGCAGAAGGCAGGAAGTGTTATAAACTAATTCTGTTAAAGGAATGCTCCCAGAAATTTGGACAAAGTCAAATTGGCTGTAAGCAGATTCCTGTGGCAATAATTGTGGACGAGGCTGTGCAGATAAGGGAAATCAGGGCAGGCTTACGTGGACCTAAAGGCACAGAGGCAGAAGAAAGTAAAATATATAAGGCTCTGCATCTGGGCTGCCAGCTAAGTTTAACAACAACCCTGGAGAAACCCCTCTGGAGTTTGAATACAAACTCCAGTATTTGAAATGCCTGTAATCAGAATATTTCATACTAAGCCGTTTGGAATAAGCACAGATATGGGAGGAGGTACATTGAGGATGAGACCCAAGTTGGAACGTGGCATTCATTTGTTCTCTGTATCTCGCACACAGATAAATTTAGTGCTCCTGCATTTTGGTCTGTGGGGCCAGGAGAAGTTTCCACTTGTGGCATCAGGCCAGTGCTCAAAAGGTTTGGGTTGGCAGCATGGTGGATTTTAGATTTTTTTGATTATGGATGCTCAGTGCATGTGATGGCTACCAGTGAGACATCATCAGCTGGGAGGATAACCAAAAGTGGGAATCCATGATGTAGCATCCATCAAGGTGACCTCCGTGACGGGACGAAGCTGGGCACTGGTGTCCCACTGTTTGGGTGGGTTGGGGGGTTACCTATGCTTCTGTAACTGTCCCTTCACACATGCTTTGTAAAGAAGAACAATGTTCTCATTGATTTTGGAACACACACACACACACACACACACACACACACACACACACACACACACCACAAAACTAACCAACCAAAAAAAACCATCATTCAAAGTGCCGGAAGAAAATGGTATATACAATTGTGAGGGTTTGTTTTTGTTTGTTTTTTAATTTTTAACTGTACATCAACAGCTCTTTGGTTGGAACATTGCCTAGTTATCCTGTGGGGAACTGTGTAAAAGGCACCTTGTGCTTGTGGTATTAACCTTTTCCTGACCTTTGTGTCCTTGCAGGCTAATGCAGGAAGAAATTGTGACAGCTGTGACACTCACTCGGAATGGTTACCAATGACCGATATGTTGTTACCTGAAGAGCTTGGCTGGTTTGACATGGAGCACCACTCTCGAACTTAACTGAGACTTCTAAATCAAATGCAACTATTTTTTTTTTAATATCTGAAGAAGAACATCTGCTAGAAGTGAAAACCTAAGCTTTCAACCTTTCCAAAAGCTCCATGAAAAAGTAAATTTCATTAATGCCTCGTTTTTTCTTTCTAGAAGAAGAAATCCATTCTATAAGGCATGTTTACCCTGCTAGAAGCAGGCCTTCTCTGCGAAGAGATTACTGCACTGTGGGACTCAGAACAAGCAGGAGATTAGACCTACTTGCCACGAAACCCTTTAAACTTCATTTCTGACATTTGAGGTGTTTGATTAGGCAGCTTTCAGGGACGACTTACAGAGAGAGGTCTGAACAGAGCAAAATTAGAAGCTCTGTCCCTTGGTGGAATCAGATTTGAGGGAGCACTTGTCCACTTCAGCTAAAAGGCAAACATAATGAACAGAGAGTCTGTCTAAAGCATGGTTCACGTATATTAGAATCAGACAGAGAAAAGTTCAGCCACACAGGAAAGTGTTTTTTAAAGGCTTGCTATACCCCACCCCACTGAACACTAGCAAGCTGCAAATATGTGGTAGAGACGGACACTGAATTCAAATCCAAACCCTACAGTTGCTCCTTGTCTCTACGTTCGGCCTGTGAGGCCTGGAGGCCATTCTACATTTGCTGAAGGACAGATAAAGTGATGAATTGGGACCTTTCAGCACACTTCCTCCAAAGACAGCCCATCCTTTTCTCTTCATCAGTGTTTCTGTTGCATCTCATCCTTTAAAAACAATTAAACTTAAAATATGGACCACCCCACCCCCATTGCCCAGTGCAACCCAATAAGAGTTTCAGGTCATTGTGCTATAGAATTTCTTAGTATTGCTAAACTTGGGTTTGGGCTGTTGATGAACCACTTTTCCTAACAACAACTGGAGAACACACTGCATTCAAGCAAATACCCTCCGACTGCATAGGACATGGGAGCTCTGCGGTGAGAGGAAGAGAGCTTAGTCTTGTTTCCAACTTGTACAGAGGACAGAGATGGCGTGGAGTTTTGTAGCTGTCACTCAGTGCCCAGTGCTTAATTACTTTTCTGTTCATCATTCATTTTTGTGATACAAACTCAATTTGTAGAAAAGAATCCAAAAGAACAATTTGGCAAACTATGTTTTATAGCGGCGGCAGACTCTAAAAATCAAAGATTTCAACTACTTGCTCTTCAGTGAGGCTTTTCTCAAAATGAAAAGCATGGAGCCTCTACAATGTGGTCCACATACATGTTCTCCACATACATGTCCTCCACATACATGTCCTCCACATACATGTCCTCCACATACATGTCCTCCACATACATGTTCTCCACATACATGTTTTCCACATACATGTTCTTCCCATCCTCTCCTCAGATATGCAACTCATAAAGGCCAGGTTAGCATAGAAAGACGCAGACAGGAGAATTCCTTCACTTTGCATGTGACTTGACAAAGGATAGAGAACTCAGCTTGGACTTGAGGCAACACACACATCGCGGCTTGAGGATCAGATAATAAAAGCATAAGCAGAGAACATTTACATAATGTTTTCTTTTATGTGTATTAAGAAGAGATGCCTAAGGTAAGACCAAGGAAACCTGGGCGAGTCTGAATCGTCAGGGCCATAAAGATTCTCGAACCTTTGATTCCTCGCCAGTTTTCCTAAGTGCCGATGGCAGAGATTTGTAACTCCACATTTTGCTTTTATCTTCTGTTAGGGGATATTTGCCATGTCTACAATAAAATACCAGTATTCAAGATACATAAAGAATGTCCTCCAGTCAACAAAAATGCATAATAGAAGATAGTGGGCAAAGGAAATGCCAAGGGTTTCAAAGGAGACCTGAATAGTCAATAACAGAGAGAATTCCATCAGATTTGCTGAAAGGCCATGAGAGCTAACGCAGGATCCGATTCTGTCAGCCACTGTGTCAGCAGACTCAACTGCTAAGATCAAATGCAAGGGGACACAGAGGGACATGAAGGCTGTTCTCTCACCTCTGCCAGGGGAGTGTGCTGCTGGTTCAGCTGACTAGAGCGGTGGATGGTATTCCTGAGGGTGACACCTGGGGTTGCCCTCTACCTCCACATGCCCACATTTTTTCATGTGTGTGTGCATGGACACACACACATACACACACAAGCATGCACATGCACACATGCACACATGCACCCATACACACACACACACACACACACACACACACAAGCATGCACATGCACACACGCACACATGCACATAGACACACATGCACCCATACCCCCACACACACATGTGCACACATGCACACACACACATACGCATGTATGCACACATCACACACACATATGCACACACACACACACATTCATGCACACACACTGATGAAAATATAGGATGTATAGCTAGAGAAACTTTCACATCTAAGTCTGCAAATGGAGGCCTGAGACTTTATTGCTACCGTATTTCTAACCCAAAAAGTTAAAACAACTTAAATAACTGTCAACAAGCAAAGAGAGTCAGGAAAATAGTATATATTTATATGAAAGAATAATACTTAATGTTTACGTGCAATAAGCTTAGTTGGAACATCTCAGTTCAGATAGGACTAAACATTTCTACAGAGTGAAAATGCAAGTGGCCTAATGATAAATGTTGTGCGGTTTTACGTGTGTGTGTGTGTGTGTGTGTATGTGTGTGTGTGTGTGTGTGTGTGTGTGTGTGTGCAACTTATGAAAGTCCTCATATCCACCAGGAGGCACAGGAACTGGATTGCATCTAATAAAGTATGTATCATAGTTATGACTATGGACCGAAGAACAAGTTTGATAGAGAGATCTCAAAACATTAGAAACAACAAATTTAAATGGCGGCTATGTATGCCCTTAATGTTTACATTTTTCCACACTTTTGAAATTAAAAAAAAAAATTTAAACATGAAACCTAATAATACAAAGATTCTTATCTCTAACCCAGGCAATCCTCTATTGCTGTCAACCTCAGGTGATTTTCTAGTACTTATACAATGTATATTAATGCCATCTCTGGTTGTATTTTTGAGGAAACATAGCTCATTTGTATTTCTTATAAAGCCATGGAATATGATCCATAGATAGACAAAAAAAAAAAATCTAAGAATGGTGAAAATGTGTCCTTTATTTCAAGGCTTTAGGTGTCCTAGGCATGTGAGACTTGATGAAAATCTGCCAGTGCACAGGGAGAGTCCCTTGACTATTTTCCCATTCAGAATTGGAACGCTGCTAACAGTCTTTTTTTTGCTTATGTGTTTATTTGGGGGGCTTTTTTTGTTTGTTTTGTTTTGTTTTGAGACACAGTTTCTTTGTGTAACAGTCCTGGCTGTCCTAGAACTTGATTTGTACACCAGGCTAGCCTCAAACTCACAGAGATCTACCAGCAAACCAAGATCTCTAACATTTAAAAAAAATCACATCAACAGTGGTTAACAGCCACCAGGACATTGTAGGAGGCAATTTCCATCACTCAGGAAGTTTCTTGTCCAAAGGAAACGCCACCCCCAAATTCTATCAGTCAGAAACAAAAGCCAACATTCCTCAGGAACTTGTAAAGTAGGTCCCCCTCACTGGAAGAAGGGACAAATGGCTACCTATTATACCTATTAGTGTGCCAAAGCAGGTGCTGCTCTCCAGGCTCCCCCAGTATGGCAAGTAACTATGCCATATTTCAGAAGAAGATCCAAGTCCCTCTCACCTCTTCCCTTATCCTAGACGTATCCATCTCATGGGCTTCCCTCCCCACAGCTACCTATTCTCCTTGTAAGTCTGGTATTTCAGCTACTCACTCTCTTGTTCTCACGCTCAGCAGCACCCCCTCTCCCCTCCTGCCCCCACCCCTCATCTCTACAATAAAAAGCTTTCCCTTAACCATACCGCAGAGGAGCCATGTCAACAGTTAATTCAGGAAGGAGGCCAGAGCTTTGGGAGCCTTGTAAAAGATTCAGCGAAAGTCCAGCACCTTCTAGGAGAGACGTGTAGAGTGAGAAAAATCTCTCAGTGATTACAGAAAATGAATGGGCTTGAGTGAATGTGTGACACTCAAGGCTCTGCCCAAATGAGTGTGTGCAGTGACCGCCGCAGCTCAGGGCGGGCATTCCTGAGCATCATGGTGCATGCTACAAAGGACAGGAGCAGATATTTTGCAGGCTTCAGAACAAGGCGGGGGCAGCTACAAAGTTGTTTAGTGGCCATAAATCTCTGACTATTTTTCACAAAATACCATAGAAGACCACAGCTCCACAACTCATCCCCCATCACTCAGCTCAAGTGGAGTTCTTTGGCATGCTCACTCACCCCTAAATCATAAGGCACATAAAGTGATCCTGGGCTGGGAAATTTGTCAGCCTCTTTCAAGTAGAAGTAATCTTCACTTCTCATCACAATTCATTCCCTGAAACCACGGCAGAAAGCTGACTCCTCTAAAAACATTTAGTTTTCTTCTCAAAAGAAAAGGCACCGGTCCTTTAGTTATCAAATATTTAGTAATCATTACTAGAGGCCAGGCCTGAGCTGAGGCTATCACGAAAAATGAAACGAGGAACTCAGTTACATTCTTGACGTGTATGTGTATATATATATATATATATATATATACACACACACACCCTGATTAATAGTGGCCATGAAGAGTCATCAACTCCTAACAAGAACCCCATAAATACTCGAGGTTGACACCTACGCAAGATAACCGTAGCCATGTTTGTATGTGTTTCTTATTCATTGTAAAGCTGAGTTTTCAAAAGGAACTGTATTAACTTTCTAAAATGAGCTATACTCTTAGCCCTTGTACCCAACTCAGTCCCAGGAAAACAAGAGGAAGACAAGGAATGATGGTTGGCTAAATATGACACTTTAAAGTCAAAGACAAGACTATGTATCACCATTGTAGTTCAAACTGCTCAGAATAGGATGAAGATCCAAGCAATAAGTCACAGAAGTGAAGGACCATCCTGACGGCTGAGGCTTCCAGCCTTGTTTACAAATGACCCTGCCATGCCATCTAGCATGAAGCCAGAATTTCCGCACCAGTGATGGAGAGATGGGATTGGTATCATAGACAGATTTGAGATCAGGGACATTTATGTCTTAGCAAAGACAGAAGTCAAGAAAAGGGGAAGACAAAAAACAAGAAGCAGTGATGAGATTTAATCCACGAGAGGGTGGTAAGAGTCTGGCAGAAACTGGGCACTTAGCTGAGAGAGGGAGAGGAAGGTGATTCAGGTCAGAAGTGGGCAGAAAAGAGGCAGAAGACAGTTTGTGCCAAAGGCCTCTCTGGAGAAGAAGGAAGCCCTTTGAAGCCAACAGCCTGAAGCACTGCATTTGATTTTATCTGATCTACAGGGGCCCTAGTTCTGCCAGTAACCCCAGAGGGCATCTGGCTGGGACCAGCAGTTCACAAATATTTATGGGGAGGGAGGGATTGAAGACCAGCTGCAGGAAAGAAAGGAAGGAAAGAAATGATACGGCTCTAGGTGTTTGTGAGCCGCTTCTCAGTCAACCCACAGAATGAAAACCACTGTGGCTCCCAGAACATGCTTAGCAGATGCAAAGGAATACAAAAAGATTTAAAAATCTAAGTATTAGGTAACAAAGTCCCCCCCCAAAAAGATGTAAGTAGTAAATATAAAGGAGACAGAAATATACTCTATGTACAGAAGCAAACAAAACAAAGCAAAACCAAAAACCAAGAACCAAAACAAAACAAAAAAACCCCACCAACCTCCTAAGTTCCTCAGACAGCATCCAGAAACTTTTGAAGAGAGAAGACCATTGTTCACTGGCTTGGAACTCACAGTGTAGGTTGATCTGGCTGGCTGGGAAGCCTAAGGGATTTGCCCACCTCAGTCTCCCCAGTGACAGAATTTTAAGTATGTAACCTTGTGTCCAAGTTTCTTCTAATGTAGATTCTGGAAATCAAACTCACATCCCCATGCTCACCAGAGCGTGCTTAACAGAGGAGGAAGAGCATTAGGAGTCAAGGGGGAAGGAGAAGGCAGACGAGGACGTGAGGGGACAAAGTGTGACTTAGGAGTTGGCATTCCTTGAGCATATACTAAGAGTTCTTGTTAACTACTTGGCTTTCTGATATGCAAGCTGTGTCCTCGAAAAATTGAAAAACTGAGACAGATAAAATAGGCAACCCATTCAGTACTGTGCAGCTCTTAAACCAAACCTTGGGAGAAAGAGCAAGCTGGCCCGAACCCCAAACTAAGCTATAACCCATACCTACAACTTCTCTGCAAAGGAGCCCTCAGAGATTATTAGCCCCAGCTACAGGCTAGTACGCCTCTCTACCTCCATCACTGTCCACAGGGCCCACTGATAGTCTCAGGTGCAGACCTCTGAAGCTCACAGTTCAGAAGTCAGATCGTAAATTATAGGACCTCAGAAAGCAACTCCTCAAAGCACCGAGAAAGGACTATCAATAAGGAAGAATTCATTAATAGGATGAGTAATTTTAATAAAAGGAGAGCACCCTATTGAGAATCTATCATAACCTACCCAAAACAGTATGATGGAGCAGCAGTCAGTACTGCTGCTTGTTATTTCTTGTTGCAAGAGCTCATTTGTGTAATACATGCAAACTAGAGCACAGTCAGAAAGGAGCCGTCACGCCTGTAGGTGTTATCACATCTCTTAGGAAGTAGTTACATGCCGCCCTCCCACTTATCTCTCTATAGCCTGGGAGGTGGCACCTTCCTTACAGATAAGACAACTGGGATTCAAGAGGGGCCAGATAATTGGTTAAAGAGCACCGAGTCAGTCAGTGAAGAGTTTGGAAGCCTGAGCAGCTCATCCTGATTGCCAGGGCTGGGTGGCAGCACTGTACAGTCAACGGCACCTGGAAAGGCATCCCTCCTGGGCGTACGTAGTGAATGGGGGAGAGCAGGTGACACAGCTGCAGTGAGCAACAGTTCAGTCCATGCTAAGATGCAACAGGATTTATATGCAGATATATAAATGAAACTGTCATCTTATCTAGTAATAAACTGATTAACAGTGCTATGAAGGCACGTGAGTCTTTCTGCTGTTTGGCTTTTGCTAGAATTGGTCTTTACCAGCTCACAAAAGCCAATAGCGGGTCTCCACAAACGTCCTTGGGCTACTGTGACCCGGATAGTGAAACTTACATTACATTTACCTACAACTGAATATATTCTCTTAATTGCTTCCTAATTATACCACAAAATGTCACTATTATTTACGCTCTTGAACTTATGTGGCTCTGCTGCAGCTACCTGATAGTCTCTCTCTCTCTTCCCAATTCTCCAGTGGCATCACCTTGGTGACTCAGTGTGGGTTATGACGGCAAAATGTAGAGGGAAAATATTTGTATATTTAGGGTTTGTGGATTAGGGTTTGATGTATCAGCCTGCTGCTTTCCGAAATCTAAGAAGGAATGGAGGAAATATTAAAGACACAGACTAAACACAATAGAGTTCCTTGTCTATAGCCATTAATTATGACCAACATAAAAATTTGAAGAAATAGCCAGCTGATATCCAAAAGCCATTTCCAGCTGGGTAGAGCAGCGGCTGGAGTTGATGAATGACTAAAGTTGTGATGTGCTCATTAAGATAAAGGAACAAACACCCGCCTGCACTCCTGTCAGAGGTACTCTTGCTATCAAATTACAAGTCCAGATATGGCCAGCAGATACCAGAGCTTGGCCTAAATCATTCAAAGTGTCTCAGAGAATCAAGCAGCTGTAGAAAATTAGGGTTGAATATTACGTTTAACTTCTACCAACTGTGTTCTATATAAATTTATGTATACACATGACATATTCATACATTTTACACAAAGGCCTGGTTGCTAAGCATTTACACACACACACACACACACACACACACACACACACATATATATATATATATATATATATATATATATATATATATATATATTACATATCTTCTATCCAGTAACATAAAAAGCATGCTTGGAGTAGAGACAAGGGGAAATTTTATTTTTATTACCAAGAAATAAAAATGACAACAACAATAATGATGATTATGACTATGGTGGTAGTGGTTGGAGGTGGTGGTGGTGATGATGGTGATAATAATAATCTAAGTTTCATGAACTGGACCCTTGACTGATGCAAAACTTGTATACTGTCTTCTCCATTTTCTCTGTTCAGCATTCCCAGGATTTAGAGATGGGGTCCATCTGGCTGTTGGATTTTAGGCTTTTTACCTAAATTACTTAGGTCATACTTTTCTTGACTGTAAAATACAATGATAACAAGAGTTATAAGCAGAAGCAGGAGAAAAAGGAGGAGGAGGGGAGAGACCAAGACACAGTGGGTACTTTGTGCCCAGAACTGTGTTTAGCACCTTCCCAAGTAGTAATTCGTCCAGCCTCCAGCTGTACCCTACAGTTGCAACTCCCAGTTTTGCTTTATAGACAAGGAAGCTGAAAACTAGACAAATTAGGAAACTGGACCAAGACCTCACTTAGGTTTTTGAGTTACCATAGTTGCTGGAGCTGGGGAACAAATCTAGGCAGTTTTCCTCCAGTGGCCACTGCCTGAACTAGTGAGATGTATACAGACCCTCCTCCTGAGGAAGGCCAATATCAAATAAAGAGGCACTGATCGTCACTACCACTTGTGACATACTAACCATGGCTTCTTTTTGTTTCTCTAACATTGGGCCCCTACAACCAGACTCAAAGCATCTGAGATACGAATACACACAGCTGCTCTCACTCTTCATAGTGGCCACCTGCAGCTGTAATGCTTGCTCAGTGAAAGCACTTGACTTCTCATTGAGCCAACAGCAACTGGGGTCCTTCTGAGAGTAAAACCAGTGAGGCAGCTACCCTGGTAACCAAAATCAGTCTACAGATGCACTGCACAACTGCAAAGGACTAGCCACCTTCAGCAAATCACTACCCATGGCATTTCCCATCTGGCTCTGTAGGGCTGTCCTAGAAATAATATTATGTCATGGTAGTCCCACAGGCTTGATTTATTTTGGCTCAAAAGAAGGAACTCTTGCCTCATGTGTCTCTCTTCCTCTCACAGAGGTTTTTATTTTTATTTTTCCCCCCCTTCTTCTTCTCGAGGCCTGAGGGTCAAGTTCTGTCCTTGGAACCAAAGTAGTTTTCCAAAATGAGGTGAAGCCAGCTCTGTCAAGCTGGGCCAGAGCTGCTGTCAGAGCCTTTCCCAAATACATCAGACCCTCCGCTTGTAAAAATAAATTGATACCAATGCACGAAATTTATTAGGAGATGACAGCCCGGTTCATAATGGAAATATGGAGAAAACATCATCCTTCAAAGATGACAGTTTATTCATCATGCCTCAGATTCCTGAGATAGAAGCAGATGCTGTCACATGCAATCCGCTGAGGACACATCTTGGGTTTCCTTATGACAGGAAACTGAAATAATCCAGAAGAAGGGAAGGACTTGTGCTGCCCTTAATGTGCTTGGCCATATATTTTCAGCATTACGGAAGGACCACGGGGCCAAGGCAGTGAGTGATGGAAGAAGTCAGGCGGTGGGAACTCTCAAAGGTCTCTCTCTCCTTCTCTCTTGGGAGTGATGAACTGGGGCAGAGGTCACAGAGGGGTAAAGACCACTGTGAGTGACAGCAAGGCCCTGCTATGCACAAGCAAAGCCAACAGGTGGCACAACAGTCCTGAGTACAGGCTACAGCTGGCTCTGCCTGACGTTTAGGGACCAGGTCATCTTGCTCTACACACTCTGCTCAGCTTTTTATATCTATTGATAAACTTGAGACAATTTAGAAGGGCCAATTTAATGATGGATCAATGCAAGAATATTTCTAGGGATCACAAGGGGCCTGCTTCTCTGCAAGCTTAATGAGGCAACCTCCTGAACCTTGTATGAGATAATTGTGTGTTGTGTTAAAAGCTCTTTTGGAAAATGTAACCGTGGTGGTAAATTAGAAGGAAATGAACATGGTATTAGAGGAGAAAAATTTTCATTGTCAATTTTGTGAGGTTTAAACGTATTTATATTTGAGTCTGCATTCTTTGGAGGTTCAATTATAGTTATTGTAGCTAGAAAATTTTGAACCAATTTATTTTTAAATACTTATGTATTCATTTATTTATTGTGTGTGTGAGTGTGTGTGTGTGTGTGCGTGTGTGTGTGCGCCTTTATGAGTTTATGTGCACCACATATGAGTAGGAGCCTATGGAAGCCAGAAGAGGGCATCAGATCCTATGGAACTGGGGTTACAACTGTGCTTGTGGGTGCTGCGAACTGAACCCAGGTCTTCTGCAAGGACAATAAATGCTCCTAACCACTGAGCCAGCTCTTGAGCCTCTAAGAAGCTTTTTAAATGAGATGCATTCAAACCTCACAAATGCACAGATTTCTTACAATAAAAGAAAGTTATCAATATGAAACAAAAACATAAACAGATAAGGACAACCTTAATGGCCTTTTAGTCTATATTGAAAGATTTATTTTTCTATTTCTGTGTGTGCCGATGTATGCCATGTGTGTACACCAGGAGAGAGGAAGGGGGACATTGAATTCCTCAATGCTGAAATTACAGGTAGTAGGCTGCCAGGCAGAGGTTCTGGAAATGGAGGAGGAGTCTTTTCAAGGATAGCAAGTGCTCTCCACCACTGAGCCATCTTTCCAGTCCTGGCCTTATATTCTAAATACAATCTCTGTATGAAGAGGAAAAGGCGTAAAGGTTCCATTTACGTGTGAATGGACAATAACTGGGTGTAGCAGCTCATGCCTGCAAGCCCAGCTTCGGTAAATTGATGGAAGGGGTTGGTAACAGTTCAAGTCTTAACTACACAATGAGATCTATGTCAAAAAAAAAAACCAAAAACAAACAAACAAAAAAAACCATATCCCAGTGGGTGTTGGTGAGCCAGCTGGGTGAGTAAAGGCTCTGGCTGCCAAGCCTGACCAACCTGTTCAATATCCAAACGGACCCACACGGTGGCAGGAGAGAACTGACAGCCACAAGTTGTTCTCTGGCCCCCATATACACACCATGGTACATGTACAGACACATGCATAACCGCACGCATGCACACAGCCGCACACATCAATGACCACAATTTTTACAAACTTAAAACTTAATATACAGGCACATCCACGTCAATGCTTACTGGGGCTCTCCTTGCAGTAGCTAAATTATGAGAACAGCACAGTTGTCCAACAACGAGGAATACACAGAGAAATCGTGGAAAACACACACAAAGGAACTTTTTAGGCCATGAAAAAAATGAAGTTACATCATTAACAATCAAACGGGTGCAATTGAAGCAGTACCATCAAGTGAGTTAAGCCGTCTCAGAAGGAATATTGCCTGTTTGTCCTCACTTGTGGATCACAGAGTTTATGTAGATACAGACAATCACGTATGTACAGATGATGTGCAAGTAGAAGGGAGCAGAGGAAAACAGACCAAAGAAGGAGTGAGGTGAGAAAGGGGTAACAACAGGCTACGGTGGGGGTGTGCTCAGAGAACTTATCCACTTCCGTGGAAACGGCCTTTGTGACTCAGAAATAGGTGCCATGAAAAATAAACAGACCTTTTTTTTTTTTTTTCCTGAAGTGACTAAGGCATAAGGAATCTTTGCTTGACGCCAGTGTCTGACTTGTTAAGGCGCAGAAACCATTAATACAAACGGGACAGCCCAAAGGAGCTGCCATGTTTGCTTTGTTACATGGCTCTAGATAGGACACATACACACGCGTGTGATATGTGTGCCGTTCGGTCAGTCAAATCCTCATCCAAATACTGCACTCCGCTTCACTCCTCAGAACACTTTCCCTCCAAGGACAGCGGCAGGGGAATTAAGCTACACAGCTCTTAAGTCCCGATTCGCAGGCACCAAGTGCTGAAATTACACAAGTGGATCCATAGCGCCGAGACTCCGGATCCTTCAATTAGCGCCTCTAAACGAGGCAAATGCACTTCTGATTGTTCACGTTTGTTTTAACCAATCCTCTCAAGCCCCTTGCTTAAAGCAAGGCTTGAAATTCCATTGACTTCACGTGTCCAAATTAAACAGACCTGCCTTTTTCCTTGGCTTCCCCTGTGAGTGCACGCCAGCATGACTACATGTTCGCCCAGAGTTTATTTCAATGTTAGTGGGAAACAAGCCATTTTTCAGTTTAATGAATACCATCAGTGTCTGCCTTCTAACCAAAAGTGTGACCTTAAACTTGATGGATCTCACCAGAAGGCACATTTTCAAATTATTTTTCTATTGGAGGTTTATGAATATCGTTCCCCCAAATTATTGTGACAGCTGTGGGGTAGGGGCCTGTGTCACAGACCCAGCAGCTCAGAAGCAGAGCTCGGACCTCACAAAATGGGAGATTCACTTCTGAAGTGAGGAAAGGCATGGGAAAGGTAGCAAGAACCACAGCAGAGGGAGGAAAACAAACCAGAACTCTTTAGAGCCTTAAGCAACAGGAAACCAGGCCTGTAAGGCATCTGAAACCTTGACTTTTCTGCTAGCACCATTTTTGCTTCCAGATCATTCTAAATTTGGCCAGAGAAGGCTGAGCATTTGAAGATTCTCTAGGAGGACATCTGATATATCTTCCTTATTAAAGATGACAGAAAATAATTGATGGGTCTGGTGCCTTGCCAATTCCAACTTTTCTTTCTTTCTTTCTTTCTTTCTTTCTTTCTTTCTTTCTTTCTTTCCTTCTTTCAGAATGCTGTTTAATGCGCGGACATTCTTTTTGGACTACTGAAGTGCCAGAAAATAATGAGCTGGCATTCAGCTTTGGTGAATAAGACCCTGAATTTTCATCTAAAAGCCGTTTTGAGTTATGGCTGTAGATAAGGTGTAACTGTGCAAGGGAATTTTATCCATGTTTCTCCCATGAATCATGAATGAGGGGAAAAATTACAGTCTAAATTGCACTTAAAAGGAATAAAGTCTTTTCATGTCATACATGATTTATCAAAATGATCTCATTTTAAGGGGACTGTGGTGTGTCTTGATTAATCGCATTAGAGCGCGTGATGAATGGACTCTTTAATGGTAACACAGGATTTATTGGCAACATCCCGACTAGAACCAGAAGGGTAAGAAGTAAAATATACAGTAGATAGCTAATGCAGATAGGGCATCGGCCCTGCCCTGACTTGTTTGAAAACTGTACTCAGAGCCTCATTGTCAGGACGTTCTCAAGCCCGGCCTAGGAGGGGACGCATGCTTCACAAACTTGGTACCAAGGCGAAGCCCGTCTGCCTTCTGTAACTTGTTGCATGGCGTTTACCCATCCTTCAGCCTGACCTTAACCAAGGCGCTGTCCGTGTAAACGGGTTAAACTTCGCACGTAGCAAGAGGGAGATAACTGATTTTGAGGAGCAGCGCTCCTTGCGCTATCTCCCCTATTTCAATATCCTCTTCACATTTCACTTTAATATCCTAAATGCCTTAAAAAAAAAAAAAGCCAGCTCCTACTAATTTCCTCCAAGGCCGACAGATCAGAGGCTTGCCTGGAAGAGTTCCTTTAGAGCCCCGGAGACCCCCTCATAATCCTGCCGCTTGTCCGCAATGAATCCTCCAAGCAGCGATGTTATTACCAGCACCACCCACAGACAGAGGAAGCTCCGACCCACTGGACTCTGGCTCCTGAGGAGGCTTCAAAGGCGCCAATCACACCCGCCTCCCAAAGGTGCCCGCTGTCAGCTGCAGAGGTTCCGTCCTCCCCGCTGATCAAACACTCTTCCTCAGAAGATTAATTCAGTGTCCCGCCCATTTCCTCCCATATCCTCTTTCGCTTTTCAGTTTACCCAATGATCCATCTTGGCCTCCAAAAGGGAAGCCACGGATAATAGAAGGCCTTTCAAAACAAAAGCCCCAGCCGAGGCAAACTTAAATCCCAGCTGTTATCAACTTAAAAAAAAAAAAAATTAAACACCTTAAGGCAGGGAGGATTAGGGTCCGGCCTGAAAGGCCATTCTTTGATCAAAGACCCCAAGATGTTACACAAACATAATCACAAGGCGATGGAGGGCTCTCTGAAGGCAGAATTGATTTGTTTGACAGCAGGGCTTGGGCCATAGTGAAGCCCCACCCAGTACACTTGTGCTCCTCAGCCCCCATGTATCTCCAGGCCCAGTGACTTAAGGGAAGAAGAAGAAAAAAAATTATATATATATCCCTATGTCTCAATTGGAGCAGAGGCTTCCGGGTTCAGACACAGATATAGGGCAGCGGAGCAGAGAGAAGGGACCTTGGGAGGGCAGGTGCTTGTCTGCTGTTTCTAATTTACCTCAGGGAAGTTGAGGAAAGTAGAAAGGCACCATAGCAGAGAGTAGTTTCCATATATGGAAGAAATCTTAGGAGGACAGCAGAGCCTTTCCTGAGAGCCAGGAAGCTATCCATTCCTTCCTGTCTGTCAGGCCAGAGGGCTGGGCCTGACTCACAGAAATCATTAACATGAAGGAATCCTTGAAATTGTGAAAATTGACATTCCTTATCGGGAGGGACTTCTTTAAAGAAAATAAGTGAAAGCCTGGGGTTTTATTTTGGGCCTTGTGAGCTTTGTAGAGAGTCTGAGTGTAGTGTTGTTGTTGTTGTTGTTGTTGTTGTTGTTTTCACATTACAGAAATAGAATAGTTACACACATTTAAGAGCTGTTGATAACGCTGACACAGTGGGAGGGCACCACTCACCACATATCCAGGCTGGGTTAGAGAGTCGCTTCTGTCTAACAATTCAGTCATGTTTGATGAAATCCGATTCAAAGTGTACCAAGGAAACACGTTTTTGAGAAAAAATTGGGAACTCATGGTCTGTTTGAGTTGCACACCCGTCTCTGAGAGACCACACCCTGCTGCAGTGAGAGTGAGCACGTGCCTGTGCCTAGCTGGGAGAGCCATGACTCCCTGCCCCAAGCTACAGCTGACTAAAAGGAGGGAGAGAGGGAGAGCATCCCTAGAGGTACATCGAACTATGAAGAAGTTCTTGTAACAAACACCAAAAGGCCGAAGAGCAAATTCCCCCCTTCAATAGCAGGCAGATTTTTACATAAGGCTTTGGAACCCCTTTCTGTACCCCAGACACTGAAAGCATCTTATTGTCATCTTCCGACCATAGGGAATCTGTTGTTCAATAGGCCAGTCCTCAGCCCTCCATATTCATAAAAACTTCCCCAGAGCGCTTGCACAATTTTATACTTCCCAGGCTCTGAGACACGAACAGCTTCAGCACGCTGTCCTTCTTTAGTAAGCCTGCGGAGCTCACAGAAGATTAAATATGGAAACCGTCAGCTAAAAGGAACAGAGAGAGGGCAGGGACGAGGTAAGAGTAGCTGCTTAGATCATGGAACAACATTGGTAAGAGACCAAACAGGCTAAGAACTGAATCTACTCCTACACCACACACACACACACACACACACACACACACGCACGCACGCACGCACGCACGCACGCACGCACATATACACAGAGTGACACACACACACACACATAAAGGTGTGGTAAAGTGAAACTTCACTTTATTTTATATAAGTCAGGAATCATATGCAAGGTTTAATCACTAATCGTCAGGTACTGAGCAGCTTCCACCCCTGGAATGATAGAACATTCTATGCAGACAGCACAACATGGGAGTGTGTGATGGTGAAAAAGAACAGCATGGGGACTCTCTTGGAGGAAAAAACATTCTAAAAAGTCTCTTTTTATATTCATATTAAAAATGCCTACATACAATTCAAATGTCTAGAGAAATGGTTTCTAATGCACTTAGTTCTCCAAGACATCTCCCTGCCATTCCATCGCCCAGACACCACCCCCTTCTACCTCCCCAGCCTCTCTTGAAGAGATTCAGGGATACTTCTCCTGAGTAAAATAAAATAAAATAAAATAAAATAAAATAAAATAAAATAACACACACACACACACACACACACACACACACACACACACACACACACACACACACACAAAACACCCAGGGCCACTGATTGCAATCTTAGTGTATGAGGACCAGAGGGCGTGGAGTACTGAGGAGACCCCCTGATGATCTGGGCACGTATGAGAGGGGCTGAAACTGGGGACCGAGCAGATGCTGGACCATCTGTGAAACACGACATGTAGATGCCACTAGAGGCTCAAAGAAAACCGTCCAGGTTCTCTGTTCAGGAATTTAGCAGCATCCACCGTGGCAACCTAGAGTGGACCATACCCAAATGTACCATGATGCTGCTAAACTTTCCTTGGCTAGAGAGACCTGCATATCTACACTAGGACAGCCTAACGCTGAAGCCACAGCATGCAGCTTGGCTACTCAGGTCTGGGTCTTTCAGAGGACCACAAAATATGAGGGTGCATGTACAAGTGTAGACTGCAGAGGGGAGCCCAGAGGTACAAGGGACTAAGATTGAATGCATCCGTTCTTTGGAAGATTAATATCGATGCCTAATTCGTGAAAGTTTCTAGATAATGATCCGCTTTCTATTAAGCAACCCTGTGCATGTTGGAACTGAATCAGGAAAATGGTAGCGAATCGTTTCATAGATGGAGAGTTGTTTGAAAACAGCCTTCAGAACATGTTTTCCCTTCAGTTTTTAGGGTTTTTTTTTTTTTAAATAAATGATCTAACAATCCGTCATACAGCTGTTCTGGTAAGAGGCCGCCTTGATTTGTTCTGCACTATCGATAGTTGTTGACACCAGAAGTTTCACTCATCTAAACATGCATGTGTAAAGCTGTTTCCTTGAGAGAGACCAGATCCAAGCAGCTGAACCCAGCTTGGGAAATGACCAAGTGTCGAGACTAAGTCCTGCCTCGCAGTCTTTCTATTCATCCCAGCAACTTCACTCTTCCTGTGGCCAGAGAAAAATGGAACGTTGTTTCAAAGCTGCATGATGTACCCCCCCCAAATCTCCAAATCTGTAATATACCCTGGTCGGCAGGGACACTAGGAGGCCTGGAGGCTCCTTTTATGGGAAATCCCATTATAGGATGTGTGTGGTACGTAGGGAAAATCTGATGCCAAACATTATAAAATGAAAGAAAAAGAGAGGGTAGGAAGAAAGGAAAATGAAATGAGGGGAGGGGAGTTTTGGAAATCATTTTTCCATTCATAAAAATTATTCTTGAATGTTTTTTCTGATCCGACTCTACTGTCTGAACTATATTTTGCCCCATATGTTCTTTTCCTTTGATTTACACTCAGGATTCCTAGGTTTGGAAAGGTAAACACAGCCACAGAAATCCAAGTCCCTGGAAGGAAGCTATTGGTTTTACCTACAACTTGACATTCTGTTGTTCAGACAGGCTAACGACACAGTGGCAGGAAACCTAAAAGGAGGATGTGCAGTGTGATGGCTACAAGCCAAAAGAAAAAGGACACTAAAAAGATTATTTGGGGACTATGGGTCCTGGCTTTGGCCTGCATGAAACTAATTCCATTGTATTTTCTACACAACTCCCTATCCACACTTGTCGTCCTACACCGCAGAATGCCGGTGGCTCAGCTAATTGGGATAAATTTGTTCAGAGAGAGCTCAGTTTGGGGCTAAGGATATAGCTCAGGGGGCAGAGTACTTGGCCTGGCGTTTATGAAGCCTGGAGTTCAATACCCAGCACAGTACAGTCGTGGTACGGTGGTACACACCCAGAATTCCAGCACTTAAGACATGGCTACAGAAGAACAGGAAGATGCAAATTATCAGGGCTACGTAGAAAGTTCGAGCCCCACCTAGGGTACAAGAGATCCTGCCTCAAACACAGATAAACAAGTAGACAAACAGCCAAGAGGGCCAAATTCCTGGCCTATCCTATAACATCCTGGCTGAAGAAATAATCCTTAGAATGGTCCTTAAAAACAGAAATCTGACAAAGTTGCTTTTCTGCTTAAAACAGCATGTGATGTTTGGCCTGAGTTTCAAGATTTGAACATGGCCAACAAGGCCTCAAGTCACAGGCTTTCCTTCTTCTAGGCCTGGCTCTTTCCTCCTTCCCCTTACTCTGCAAGCCAGAACCTGTCTGGCAGCCTTCCTGTTCCCTCAGGTGCTCAGTCCACCTACTTAAGAGATCATCACAGAGGCACCTTTCTCCCTTATCCTTTCTCTCCGGCATGCTCTGCCTTAGTGATGGCTCTCCACTAGACAGCAAACTCCTCACACACGGTGTCCCCACAATACTGAAAAGCTGGCTCATACTAATTTCTCAATAAATTCTTGTCACATGGTGAAATAAATCTATTTACGGCTAAACAAACACTTTTCTTCAGTCTCCATGGGTTCAAGGTAACAAAGCATTCATATTCCGACTTCCCAGTCACTGTCCACACTGTTTTATAAAGGAAACATCCCCTTTGGACCCTCAGATGCTCACTGAGTGGCTGACACCAGGTGCTACACCTCCTATTCCTCATGTGCAAGCTCTTTACAGGCAAAGCCCTGTTGATTCTTGCTGTTTGCAAGGGCTTACATTACAGAATGCACTTTGCCAAAAAAAGTCATCCAGAGGTTGCTTAGAACAAAAGAAAACTTCCTGCCTGGGGTTCAGTCTGATGCACAAGTGATAGAAACAAAACTGAAGCTTGTGGCTTCCAAAATGCACTCACCATCGTCACTGTCACCGGGCTGGGCTTGTGCTCCAGGAGGAGGGAACTGAGGCCCACGGGGAGGGAGGCGGCACGCAGCCCACTTAATTGGGCTTGCTTTTTGTTAAACTTCCTCTCTTGCTCTGGCAAACTGTGTCTTTTTGTAAATGAATGCATCCTTTGAAAAAAAATGTTTAATCCTAATGAAGACTGAAGGAGTGCAGGGAAGCATCCACCAGTCACTGTGTCTCCAAAGACAGGGGAAAAGTCTTAAAGACTGTCGTCAGGGATGAACCAGGCTGCCAAGGCAGCCCTCGTGTTGTGCACCTCAGTCAGCAGAAGGGGGCGCTGTAGTGTAACCTATTTGGGACGTAAATCTAGAGCAGGCAGTACGGCAGATTAGAGGCTGTGTGGTAGCTGCTGCCAAGCCAGGCCTCATCAATACTAAATATCCTGTTTCTGTTCAGCACAGGCCATGAACAGAAGTCAGAGCGGTGTCACTAAATGTGAACATTAAGAGACCCAGATCAGCAAAGGAAGGAAAAGGTGGCAGCCTCACCCCAAAGGCAGTCAACCCCCTGTGAAGGGAAGATGCATTTGGGCAAACACACTGGAGTCAAGTGGCTGACTATCTTAGGTCCCAGTGACAACCTAACACCGATGAGGCACTACAAAAGTGACAGAGGGAATATCTTGACATGGGAGACATGAGAGATGGAAGAGGAAAAGAAGGCAAGATGGAGAGTGAGGGACAGGGAGGAAAGAGGACAAAAAGGAGGGCTAGGAGGAGAGAAAGGAAGGATGAAAAAGAAGAGGAGGAGGGAGAGGGGACGGAGGGAAGGAGAAGGATCGATGCCGTCTGTGCCTGCCTGTGTGCAACAACAGAGATGCTCTCACAAACACACAACGCCAGGAACATGAGTGTTGGAGGTGTACCACCCCTCTTTTGGGTTGAACTTGCACAGAAATGGGACAAAACCGCTCAGAACACAGCCCATAGCTTTGCAGAACCAAGCCAGCTGGTGCCTGGGCTTTATTTTTTTGACCAAGTCAGTTGTTTATGCTGCGAAAGAAGTTTTCCTTTTCCCCTGACTCCAGCCAATTCCCATTTCCTTCAACTGAAACTCCCCAAGACTCATCAAAACCACGATTTAATTACATCTGAGGGAGAGAGAGAGAGAGAGAGAGAGAGAGAGAGAGAGAGAGAGAGAGAGAGAAGAAGGAGGAGGAGGAGGAGGAGTGTAAACATGACTCCTTCTTATCTCCCGATACATCTGGACAAGTAGACAATGTGCTAAAACAAAATAGATCCGCCCTGACAGACACATCAAAGGGGCTCGCAGCTACTTACAGCACAGGAATGCAGTTGCTAAGCATCGGCAGCGACTTATCAGTCCTTGGAAGAAATGCCTTTTTCTCCCTTTGAGGGGGGCGATGGGGAAAGTTGGAGAGTGGGAACCAGCCTGCAAAAGCAGACTGCGGATTTTCAGGGATTTTGAAGCTTAAAATGAATTGTGTGAAGCAAAGGAGTTTTGTTGTGGTTTTTCCTTTTGACATACTGCCTATATTTTTATAAAGGTAGCCCACAGACAAACCTTCTAGAAAAGGGCTCTTTAGGACTTTAAGAGAAAGAAGATTGTACAAACCACCTGTATGCCAAGTTCTATGGATTTCTCCGGGTGGGTGATTTGGACCTAATGCCAGCTGGTCCAGGCTCTGGGGAAATACTCACACTTACCAGAGTCAGAAGGCATAAGTCCTTAACCAGCCATAATAAAAAATAAATCACCCAACATCATAAGCCACACACATTTTTTTTTCTAGAAGGCAGGAAATGGAGCATCTACTCTTGCAAACACAGTGAAGATGTGGAGAAGGAGCATCCCTGAGCCTCCAAAAGAAACCAGTGTGAGGTGACCTAGGGAAATGACTCCGTGGGTTAACTGCATGCTGTGCCAGCATGAGGGACTTGCGTTTGCAGCCATAGCACCTTGGTAAAAGCCAGGGAAAGCAAGTACACAGCACCCCTAACTCCAGAGCTAGGTGAGAGCTAGAGACAGAGGGTCCCTGGAGTTCTCTGCCCAGCCAGCTTCACTGAACCAGTGAGTTCCAGGCTTAGTGAGAGACCCTGTCTCAAAACAACAACAACAACAACAAAATGAATACTATAAAAGGAAATAGCTAATAGAGACCTCTACATGTGGGAGCATGCATACATACGTGGGTGCACACACACACACACACATACACACACACACACACACACACACACACACACACACGCACGCGCGCGCAGACACAAAAAAAGCCAAGTCTGAGCTGCCCTGTGGAGTATATGCAATAAATTAAATCTATCTACTGAGCCCAACTGCATACACAACCTCAACAACTAAACCACTCACAGTTAGAAACCAAATGGAGCCCACTCTGAAGTCTGGTGACACCTTCAGCCTCACCCCTACCCCCCACATACAAGAGACAGAGAGCAGTGTAGTGTGTTTCAGTGGGATCTTCATCCCATTGTGTTGGGCCCATGAAGGAGATGTCCCTCCTCCAATGAACACATCCTTGGCTGCCAGTCTTTGCCTGCTTCCTCCCCTCCAGGCCAGCTATGGGATTTGCTTGTGCTAAGAAATCAGAACTGGACACGAAATGGTATAACTGAAAAAGATGTTCCATGAGACCCTGAGGATGCTCTAGAGCAAAACAGGAGGTTCAACCCAACCCACCAGCTCTCCCTGTACAGCTGACAAAGCCATAGAAATCTCACCCTTGCCAGAGAGGAGCCAAAACTACATAGATACAATGTGCTGGTCCCAGGGAGACCCTGGCCATTTTCAGTAAAGAGCATGCTATTTTCCTCACGGTAGCTCCTAACAACGCGAACAATTGCTAAGTATGTGCTATTGCACAAATAAATAACGCTTAGCATTATCTCCAGCACGATCCTATTTAGTAAACAGTGACGGAAGGCAGCAGTAACCATTTTTATTGTCCCATATAGCTCCTATTTTCTAATTAAACAAAAGGTTATTTCTACTGTTAACAGAGTCATTTGTCTAAGCTGGGTCTTACCTAATACTTTTTGCCAAGCATGACAGAATATAAGAAATTAGGTTCGGCCCGTGGTTTAGGATTTTTCTCTTTTCTCTTTTTCTTTTTTTTCTTTATTTACTTTTTTTTTTTTTTTTTTTTTTTTTTTTTTTTTTTGCATACTGAGTTGTTAGAAAGCTCTGTTGGCTCCTAATCAGAGCAAGAGACCATTGTGTGGTGAATCCATAAATAAACTTCTGTGATTTTTCCCGAAAACATGATGAAGCCAGCACTTGTCCTACCCTTTAACTTGCATTCAAGGGCAATGATCTGTATTATTAAACATATAGGTCATGCCAGCTTGTGTTTCTCTATCCTGTGGGATGGCTTAGAAGCTGCTGTCACATTACTGAGATCTGTTCTGTGGCTCCTAATTATTCCTAGTGGCAGCTTTGGATTTCAAGCGATTCCTCTCACATGTATGTAAAAATTTATAAGCTGTTTCACAGAATTATTCCCTGTTGTTTATAAGGGCTGTAGATAGTGATTAGAAAACTGAATTCATTTCATTAACAAGAGTAATGCTGACTTAAGAAAATCTGCACTGTATTTTTTTTTGGAATCTTCCAGAACACTTCATATCTATATTTGACATTGCACATTTAAAAATTTTAGCATGACCCTGAGGGTAGGGCAGCCTTTTGGCTGTATGGCTTAACCAGAAGATGAAGGATTTAATTTGGTCCTGAAGCATCTTTGAGGTCACCACTATGTGCGGGAAGCCAAGAGGGAAAAGCTGGATGTTTTGTGAGCACCTGGGGTGCTCAGCACAGCACAGGAGCCATCTTGTCAAATTCCCCAAACAAGTCTGCTGGGCAGACAGGACAGTCCACAGCTTTACCCTTGAGGAAACAACCAGAAAATAAGAAAACCAGTGGCTCATGCTCTAGTGGGAGGGATTAAGGGCAACCTGCAGCTACAGGACCAGGAGGAGTCACCATCACTGTTCTGAGAAGGGCCAAATGAAATAAGCCAGGGGTAGACAATGAAAGAGATGTACGTGCGCTGAGGGAAGTAGACAAAACCAGGGTCTTCCTCTTCATAAAAGAAGAAAGATAGAAATACATTTAAAGCCCTGTTACCTATTTTTTTAAAGAGCAGACTGTCTTTCCCAAGAATTAACAAGGTTTATTCTATGCTATAATCAAAAGACAGTAATATCTGAACTTTATTAAATGCCTTCCCACTGACACAGCCCCTCCCTACTCTTTTGTGATGATGGGCTGAGTTTAAATTTTGTGATGTCAGCCTCCAGTGTCTCCCAAAGTTGATGCATAGTTTTCCTGGGTTTAAAAACGCATATCTGTCTTTATAGGTAGAGTGACCATATATGATGGTTACATGTCTCATGATCTGCCTTTACTCTTAAATATTTATAATTCTCTCAATGCCACCAAAATATGTTCACAGGTGTACAGTTAGTCATTTATTAGTTTCTAGTGAAAACAGCCATTTGTTTTATTTATTGTCCGTTCTTCTGTTACTTATATACTTGTCACTACACAGGAAGAAATTGTAACAGATGCTCTGGCCACTAATTATTGCAGATTTTCAAACTTTCATCTCCTTGGAGACTAGGTCTACCATAGGGAGATACAGCGGGCCTAAGAGGGCCTGCACAGGTGCAGAGGTGGGCAAAATTACCCGTTTCACTTGACTCTCAAGGCCACAAAGCTTGAGTTCCAGGCTGCCATTTAAGTGGGTTGGTGAAAAAGAAAGAAAGAAACAAACAAAATCCTTCTTTCCTCAACTACTCAGAGTAGCTTTTCCTGTTGTTCCAGAGTGGGGCCAGCAGGCTCTAAGTGACCACAGGAAAAGCTCCAAACGTCTCAGAGCAACCCAGAAGTCACTCCACAGTACCTGTACAGGGGTGTTCCTCAGCACAGGAGAGAATGGGCCAATCAGCCACTCAAAGATGGGTGACTGCCGTCTGCGACTCAAGCAGAACAAGGAAGAACAACGAAGGGACCACAGGCCCCACCGGGGTCCATTTTCCAGTGCATAGCTGCAGTGTGTGCCTCTGACCCTGGGGGAAACCCTGTGAAATACAGACAGGGAATCTGGGGCTATGGTTACATGGAAAAGTACCTGGATCAACTAAACATGGCTTTGCTTCCCTTTCAAAGGATGGAGTACAGTACTAAGTCTTCTCTCTGGGCTTAAAGTACAAGCAGGTTTTAAAGTTTATATCAGTCAATCAAACTTGGGAAAGCCTGAGATACCACAATATCCCACAACATATTAACACATTGTGCTGACATGAGCACAGTTCTCTCTGCCTCCCTCCCTGTCTCTCTCTCTCTCTCTTATCAGATGTGCCTACCATACACACAGAAAAAAAATGTTCTATGGACATTCTAAGGACCCAGCGTATGATAATGCAGCTGTACATTTATTCTTTTGCCTCTAAAAAGTAATAATTTTTGTTTTCATACATGGGTATATATAATATACTAAACATAGTCTCCCCTCATGTCTCCTCTTTGCTTCCTTCCCGACTCTGTTCCCAAATTCTACTTAAATTCTACATCACATAAACGCTGTGTGTGTGTGTGTGTGTGTGTGTGTGTGTGTGTGTGTGTGTGTGTCTGTACAGAAACACAATTGAGAGAATGCATACTTTAGCTTTTAACTGATCAGAAAGTAGACAAGTAGGGGCTGGAGAGATGGCTCAGTGGTTGGGAGCACTAGCTGATCCTCTAGGAGACACAGGTTCAATTCCCAGCACCCACACAGCAGCTTACAACTGTCTGTAACTCCAGCTCCAGGGGAACTTATTACACTAGACACACATGTAGCGCACATGTCTGTGTATGCAGGTAAAATACCCATACATATAAAATAAAATAAATCTTTTTTTTTAACATCTAAAAAAAAAAAAATAAAAGAGCAGTTGCAGGCAATAATAGTATACCTGAATTTTTATTACGAGCTTTGAGGAAAATCAAGCATCCCATAGGGGCATGTCTCCTTAGAGGGGCGTGTGGTAGAGCTGGAGAGCAAGGCTCAAGAATTAGACAGAAATAATGCTGGAGCCAAGGCCTTGTTGACGTCTCCCTCACTGAATCACGGTTAAGTATTTTAGGCTCTGTGAGAAACTGAGCCTGTGGCCCAGGGAAGAGTAAACCGTAGAACATAAGATGATAAAACACAGTTCAAATCGCTCTTAGGACTACGAGTTTCCTTAACAAGATTCTTTTGTTCCTTCAAGAGTCACCTGGGGCATCGTCTGCGCCTCTTGTTTGAGCACCCCGGGCATCACATGACTGTTGGGCAAACAGTAGTGAGCTGAGTTCTTTAGTAGAGCTGGAGGGTCCCTAAAGTCAGAAAGTATTTTTACTACCATCTTAATAAGTTAAGCACCAGTACAAGCCAGGCACATTTAGGGTCATTAGCCCTGACCAGTTAATGAGTAAGCAGGGGTGGGGGGGTGGGGGAGGGGTGGGAAGGGGCGGGCATTTCAGATGATGTCACTGCTCCTTCCTTCCTCTGTGGGGGAAGCCACTGACAACCTCACCACACATCAGGCTCAAGAGAGGATTCCCCGCAAGTGCAGCTGGTAGCGGGTACCAGTTTCTTTACTATGTCATTTACTGGCTGCGAGGGTGGGGTAGGGCGTGAGGGTGTTAGCATGATGTTTTACTCAGCAGGCACGGCACCAAGGCGCATTTTTAATGATTTACCAGTTCTACTTGACTGAGCCTGCACCCTGTAAGTAGATCATGTGATCGGCGATCACAAGTCAAACTGCTTTTGTTGCTCTCAAGGCATGCATGGTGGGCCGGCTGCACGGCACCAGGCCCTCGCACGCAGCTGTGTGTAAGACAAGGCGAGGTTGCGTACAACAGGCAGTTAATGGCTCATACCAGCAAGCCCTCGACTTCAGCCCGCACATGCGGCTGAATTTTAAGAAGGTAAATGACCTTGCAGCTGTGAGCTCTAACTTTCTACTTTTACCTATTTGTACCTGGGTAAGTAAACATTTGCAGCAAGCCAAAGGGCCCTGAAAGCACTAATGTAGCCATAGGCGAATCCCTTTCTCTCCGGATGAAAGACTTCAAAACAAACAGGGGTGGGCACAGGGGAGTCATTTTCTGCCTCAAGTAGCACCGAGGTAAAGGGTGCGAGGGACAAGGGTGATGACAATAATAATGGCTTCCATTTCTTAGAACTTTCAAGAGGTGACACATCCCAGTCCTGTCTAGCCGTCCCATTTAGGGCTCCGCACCGCAGCAGAGAGAGAATGAATTGTCCCAGGCACAGGTGAACAGAACGGCCCCCAGCAAGGAACCAGCATCACTAACTGTCTTCTGCTAACCTGAAAGGAGGCTTGATTCCCCCAACGGCTGCCGCTCGAATTAAAATAGCAGGCTGATATTAAATTCTTTCTTGCTTTTCTTCAGGTCAAGAGTCACGTCATAGTAGCTAGGCACCCACCACAAATTGCCTATCCCAGGCTCCTACTCTGAACTGGATTCCCAGTGCAGGCTGTTTCAGATACCTCCCAGAGTGTTGGGACTGCGGAGGCCATCCCCCCAAACTGTTCCTGACCACCCGAATGCCTCCCAAGGAGTGCAGTATTGTGATTTACAATGTGAGGGGGGAACTTGGGTACATGCTGTTATTTTAAGAACTCGTCAATCAGTTGAGATTAAGATAACATTTATTGCAACATAAACTGAGATTGCCATGAGAACAGCCAGAAGAGATCTGGGGAACATTTAAGACATTTCACAGGCCATGAATCAACAGAAGGCTATTTGGTAGGCGAAGAAGATCCATAGAGCCCAGAGCTTGAGACTCCTACACAGCTTTGGCCCTATGAGTGAGCCATGGTGGCCCTGAGCACATGACTTTACCACTGGAACTGTGAGGTCACAGCACCTCATGGTTGCCCAACTGCACTGAACCCCTACTGTAAGTCAGGAGCTACCTGAGACCGGACAGCAAGCATCCTGAGCTAGGTGCTCAGCAACTGTCATTCATGCATGTCTAAGCACATGAGTCAGCCACCAAGCAGGCTCACACTCTGAAGCCTGGCACCATCTGCCAAGCCCAATCTTTAAATGGCTGCAAATCCTTTCTTCCCTGTGATGCAGTGGATATAGGCTGGCCTGATGGGGCTGGCTTGTATCTATGAGAGAAAACAGCACTCCCCGGCCCAATATACCGTTTTAATAAACTTTATTAAATTTTCATTGATCCATATGCAAAATAATTTGTTTACAATTTGAACTCTGCCTACGAAATGGTGTCTAACTCAATAAAGGAAGAGGCTGAGAGACAACAGTTGTACATATGGCTATTAACATATTAAGAAAAAAAAACCTCAGTGGTTTGGTCAAGGAAGGAGGTAATATTAACCCCTGAGCATCTCTAAAATAGGAGACCAATCCGACTTTACTATGGGAAGTCAGAGACCCAGGAATGTTTTTGGTAAGTGATCACATGCTCCTGGGTTTGCTAGCTTCAGGAACCTCAAAACATGCAAGCTTAGTCTTGGGCACCCACGACAACAAAGTGACGGGCTTTCAAATATGCTTTAATCATAATAAACCAGCTGGGCTCTTTGGAGAGCTGATATAATTTGCATGCCATCCAATACTTCAAGGACTTAAAATAAATTACTTGTATTCCACCTGAGTACTTGGGGCTAGGATCAGGGGAGTGTCTTTTTTAGGCACTTTTGGATTTGGTGATCGTATCTATAACCCAGGCAGAAAATTAATAACAAGTATTCAGTGAGTACTAAGAAAAATGAGGTCCCTAATCCCAAGTTTACTGTCAGGATTGGACGACACGATGAGGAGGAGATGTGGAAAGGGTGAGAAAGATGGCTCCCCCATTAAGAGTGGGCGCTGAACAGTCATGATGACTTGACTTCAGTCCTCAGCGCGAAGGTGCTGCACTGTGTGTCCTAAGCAGGCTCAGCTCCAATTGGAGTGGATTTGGGAAAATTGTTAGGGCTTGATGTGTTCCAGTGTAGCCAAGAAAATAAGAGCCCCAGGATCAGAGAGAGAGCTGGCATCAGGGTGACAGAAGAGGACACTAGATGTCCCCTTCTGGCCTCTGTAACCTGTGGGAATTAGAGCTGGAGCAATGGGAAAAAAAAGAAAAAAAGGAAAAAAAAAAAAAAAAAAGAAAAGAAAAAAGAAAAAAAGAGCACACACTCAGACGGCTAGATGTAAGGATTATGAGTCCAAGGCCAGCTTGGATTACTAGCAAAATACTGTCTCAAAAAACAAAAGCAAACAAAATTTAAAAAAAAAAGATTGTTCTGTTTCAACAGATGGTAGAAAGCATCATGAAGCTTTTTAATATATTAATACACTTGGATGTACATATCTGAACAATACCTAGAGATAGTGAACTCCAACACTTGAATATAAACAAGGAAACGACAAAATATGGAGGTAAAGCCTTGAGGTTCTCAGTATTGCGAGGAATTCTAATTAGAAAGGATTTTGCATTGTGCAGGTTGCTCTGCCCACCTTCTCCCATGCCCGATGATGTGTCTTGAACAGCAACCGTCCCTAAAGTGGCCTTCCAGTTCTGAAGTTAGCTTTGCCAGGCAGTACCTGCTGATGCACACAGGAGGACCTTCACAGTCTGTCCCTTTAACATTATCCTCAAACTTCCTCTCTATCACCACTAACCCGGGACCCTGGGTTTGTCCGTTACAATCTACAAAGCCTCATCCATATGATGAGTCTTTCAGCACTGAGGAGCAGGTTCTACGTGGAACCCCACCTCCCCTATTCTTGGCCAGGTACCCCATGGCACTCAGCAGCTTGGCGCTTCTGCTGAACACGACCCCTGCTTCTCCTGTTTTTAAGAACGGGACCATGAGCTGACTCTAGTCCTCTAGGTGACCGAACCACTGTGGCTCTGTGACACTTGCTCTGACCCAAGGAAACAATCTTTCCAAGCAATAGTCCATGAGGGCACATAACGAATCTTAAATAAAATATTCCTTTGACATGAAACACTGCCAAGGCAGACCTCTCAAATCGCATGCCCCTAAACTGACTTTAAAAAAATTTTTAAACATATAGCTAGGCCTTCAAACTTATAGTCCCATTAAACTGTCTGGTAGATGTCAGACAGCAGCTTAGCTTGAGAAGACCACTTGGGCCACTACCTAAAATTTCTGGTACATCCTTCTCCTACTTAACTTTGTCTTGTAAAGTTTACAAGTGAATGAGGTTCTAGTTGTTAGTGAAGATATTTACTAGGGTGGGGATAAGGAGAAATTCAGTCTGAGGTCCAAATATGCAGATTTGGCCTTGTGTTTAGTCAAAGACATAAGATACATTTTGCACATATGTTGGACAGTGTGAAGATAGATACCAAGAGATGACGTAACCATATAAAGGTAGGCTCTTACAAGAGCTATGTTGCCTGAACATTGTGTGTGTGTGTGTGTGTGTGTGTGTGTGTGTGTGTGTGTGTGTGTGTATGCACTATATGAGTATATGTCCATGCATGTGGACATGTCTGTGGACAGAGGCATGTGGAAACCAGATTTCAACTTCAGGTGTCTCTTTCCAATCTCTCTCCACGTTATTTTTGAGAATCTCTCTTGCTGAGCTGGGAGCTCTCTTAGTCAATAAGAATAGCTATCTACCAACCCCCAGGGATGGGTATCCCTCTAGCTCTGCCTCCCTCACCCTGGGCCTAGAGAGGTGTGCCACCATTCATGGCTTGTTTATGTGGGTGATGGGGATATAAACTTGGGTCTTGCCCTCTGCATGGCAAGTGCGTCACTGATTTAAGCTCCTCCCTAGCACCTATGTCTTAGTCCTCATCACCTGTGGGAATTAGAGCTGAAGCAATGAAAAGTGAAAAGCAACAAACTTCTAGAATAATCTCTCTGGACTTACAGAGATAACAATCATTCACCTGCACATACTGCTCAGCAAAGGATGGACGCACAGAGGCCGAGACAGAAGCAGCAGAGTTCCTCTGGGTCACTGACCCCAAAGCTTAGGAGGAGATTTCCTTCAAGGGTCCTGAGTTACTTCTTGGAGATAACTGTGAGGGATGGACAGTTGTTTAGGCCATTTTTCACACCCCTTTCTGGGGTCATATATACAGAAAGCAACATGGGAGCCTTATATAGTTTGTAGAAACTGTACATGACCCTTTACCTGTGGCCTTGGCTCATTAATTTGACTAATCGGAGAGGCCTCTAGCTCCTAATAGTATGCCCCTCGGGCTTAGACATGAAGAACCAAACCATGTGTCTTGTAAAAGCAAAATTATGAAGCCACTGATTCTCTCACACCACCTAAAATCACCTACCTATTTGACACAACTAGGAAGATATTTAGGAGCAAAATTCTGAAATTACACGAACATAAATAAGACATTTTATATACAATTCTTTTCAATATTTGTAATTTATGTGTCTGTGGTGTGTAGACCACAGTTGTGCCAGTCCCTATGAAGGCATGAAGAGGGCAGTGTTGGGTCCTCTGGAACTAGGGCTGCAGGTGCCAGGTGTCAGGGCGGGGACCTATAGGTCCTATAAGCCCTCTTAACTGCTATGTCTTTTCTTGGGAACCTATAGGTCCTATAAGCCCTCTTAACTGCTGTCTTTCCTTTAGAACCCATTATATATTTCTTTACATGTTTATATTTTTGGTGCCTTCACCTATACTATACGTATCTAAAGGCGAGTATTATATTCTTTTATAAGTATGCCCAGTAATGAAAACACATGGCCTTTCTTCTCTTATTCCCCCCAAATTTTCAAGCATTGCAGTCCTAATTCCTTTGTTCCCCAAATTTAAGATCAGTTGCTCATACAAAGACATGGGGTCACTCTATGTAGCCATGCCGGTGGTTTCTTAATTCCCTGTGGGGACAGGGTATTTCTCTGGTTTAACTGCCCAATAACAAACCATCACACAGGGCTTTCTGGTGTCAGTCAAAACAGGCTTGTATGGAAACATCAGCCCAACCTACCCAGAAAACAAGAGCGACACGGAGCCTGCATCATGAATCAAAAAGCAGTATTACAGGGACTTGTCACCAGGAACACCTTTAGTTGATAAAAATGGAAGCAAAGCCCATCATTATCTCATCAGTCTAGTCAATCTTCATTGGGAACAAATACACAGAGATGTGCTGTTATATTTCTGGGCACTGCATATGAAAAAGTGCTACACATCCAAGTACATTTAGTGCCAAGTGTCCATCGTAAGACAGCAACTTGGTCACAAGACACTCGGCTAGGAACCCTGTGGCTGCTAACAACATAGCAAAGGTAAAGTAGACGTGCATCCCAAAGACTGGGCTCCTGGCTCTGATCTCTCACGACCCCAGCCATCAATGGTCTCAGATATTCTCTCCTCTGACAATCTTGTGGATGCAAGCATCACCTTGAATTCAATTCTTTCAATGGGTTACTATGGAAATTCCACAGGACACCTCACTGGAAGGTTCTCTGTACATCCCATGAATAGGGGGAGCTGAAACACAGTCCTTCTGTGAGTGTTTAGTGCAGGCTCTTGGGCAACCTTGTATTGACCTCTCCTGGCCTGTACCAGATAATTTAGTACCACTATCATTGTTAGTAAACATCCACAGAGGTCCTGCCATGGGCTTAATTACACTTTGACTTGTATGCTTCAGTGATGTTGTCATACCTGTGTGTCTGGTCTTCTTTAAGCAACTGTATGTTGAACCAGACCAGAATCTGTATATATAAAGGTATATACTTGTATATAAATTTCACCCAACAACCAAATAAACAAAATAAAAGACTACAGAAAATTTGCAACCAAGAAGTAATTATATTGTTTTGGAAGCCAAATATAGAAAAGTACAAAAAACGATGGAAAACAACACATTTGAAAAGTAAACACCACATATTAAATATTCAGGCTTTTTTAAAAGGATGCACATAAACACAGCATTCCCATATGTGATTTCTCAAGGAAGGATGTTGGTGATGGGACCACACCTACCAAGGCCTCAATCAAGCCATTCTACTTCAAAGCATTAACGCTAAGCATGCAGGTACTCACCCGACTTATCATTAAGATATCAAGAACTGATTTCCTTCCTTTTAAGAGCTTACATGTCACATCCCACCCCTTGGGCCTTCCCAGAAATGCATTTAAATGCCTGACTGGGAAGAAGAAAAGCATTCCAGACAGCCAGGTGTTAGTGATTCAGCCATTAAAATCTCAGTGACAAAATATCCCCCACAACTGTAAAACATTTCAGTCATTAGAAGATCGTAAATAGATTAAGATGACATTTTAAATTATTATGACATCGTGTACATAAAATGTACATTGTTCATCACAATACCCCAGGTGACCATGCCTCTGATTATCTGTGTTATTTATCCTGAGATCCAACAGTGAAAGACACGGAGGGGGAGAGGAGAAAGCAGACAAATAGGTGGAGATACTGGATGCTGCATCCCTCCTGAGTCCCCAAAGACTTCGGATTCATTTTGCAATATCACTCATTGGCTGTTCCTTGAGGTGGGGGGATGGAAGGAGGGAGGGAGGGAGGGAGAGAGAGAGAGAGAGAGAGAGAGAGAGAGAGAGAGAGAGAGAGAGAGAGAGGGAGGAAGTCATTTTGTTTGCAGGATGAAGTAAAAGCACAACAGAGAATGACACACACACAAATCCCAATGTGGAAACCATCATCTACCATGTCTTGCACTTGTTCTTGGAGGCAACTGAAGATCTTTCCTAGTGTCCTGTATTAACTCTTATATAAGGCCAGAGAGCTGCCTTATGGTGCCTCCTCGCGCCATGCATACTCGCACTGCCTCTTGTGTTTCTTGGCCTCTCCCATGGGCACTACATACGAAGTGTACCCAGTATGACTCCATCCCCTGGCTGTTCAGGAAGCATGGTGGCTCCTCTAAAAGAGAGAAGTCCACCTGGCTGTGACCACTAAAAAATTAGGAGAGCCTGCATCTTAAATGAAAGAAAAGAAATCTAAACGTCAATGCATTTGCTTATGTTTTAAGAAGTTAGTGTTTAAGCCGGCCATGGTGGCAAACATCTTTAATCCCAGCACGTGCAGAAGCAGAGGCAGGGGGATCTCTATGAGTTCTCCAAAGCGAGTCCTGGACAACCAAGGCTACACAACAGAGAAACCCTATCCCATAAAAAGAAAGAAAGAAGTCAGTGTTTAAGAATATTTCAGTCTTGCATGGGGACTTTTGCCTATAATCCAAATAGGCAAGTGGACTGAGAACTGGGAGACAGTCTGGGCTGCGTACCAACAAGACTGCTTCACCAACAATAACTTAGCCTTACTGCAGACTTTAGCTTTTCAGCTCAGCTTTACTAAGAAAGCAAATTCATTCTAGGATTCAGTTAAGCACTTAAGGAAATGTTTTTAAGGGCTAATGTACTCTACTTAAATCTATAAGCCAGCTGAAGGATTAGGCCCATTAAGAAGATTATAACAAGTAATTGGCAATTTGGGTAGTATTCAAAATATTGCACAGGTATATGCATGATCCTGCTATGTATCCCGGCAACTCTGCCATGCTAAGCAAGGAAAGGTGTGCATGAATACCGGCGTGCACACTTAGCACTACCTACAACTGAAGACTGCAACGCACTCATGGATCTACAGAAGCGTGGGAGTCGGAAGCATTGGGAACCTGCTGGAGACAGTTCCCTTCACGGTTCTCTCAGCAGCATCTACCACCATCTGGAAAATCCCCATGCTCTTTCCTTGATGACCCTGTTTCGTGACAGGTAATCTGGTACCATCAGATGCTCCAAAAATCTCAGCATCTGAGTGGCTATGTATCTATCAAGATAACTGCTCATCCGTTCTGTGCTGCCAGTTATGAGCTACTTTTTTGAAAAGCAGCCACAGAGTTTTTGTTAGAATCCTGACACAGCATCCACCTCAGGTTCATCACCTGCTTCGCCAAGTCCTAATGCAAACACTGAATCACAGACACCAGCGTGGGTCCACATATCCTCTGAAATAGAGAGGAGAGGCAATGGCCTTTATTGACAGATACTTCTCTGTGTCTTTTAATTTGTACATGTGGGAGTGTCCTTGGTACATTGATGTCAGAAGTCTACCTTAGGTGTGGTCCTCGGTCATCTTGCACTTTGTTTTTTGAGATACAACCTCTATTTTTGGCCTGGGATTCCCCAAGTAGGACAGGCTGGCTATCCAGTGAGTCACCAGTGGTCTACCCATCTCTGCCTCCCTAATTCAAGGATTACAACTGCATCCCATCATGTATGGCTGTTTTTCTGGCTCTGGGGATCGAACTTAGATCCTTATGTTTACACAATGAACATGTTCCAGCTGAGCCATTTCCCCAGAATCTACTTGTAATTTACCTGTTTATAATACCATGTAAAGTAAGATTCTCCGTGTCTACAATATAACAGCAATGGAGTTGGATGGGATCGAAAAAACAAAAGAAAAAACCAAGCATTAGAAATGGCTCTACAGCAATTAGAATTTTCATTTGCCAAGACCAATACTGATCTAGTAGGTAAAACTAAAGCCATTGAAAAGAGTCATTTTCTCCCTGTCTGTACATAGTAGATGCTTGGAAGTAGAAAACAATTAAGTAAAATTCATGTTTAGTTTTTGTTTCTTTTCTCCAAATTACCTGCTCATTAAAAAAAAAAATCAAGACACTTCTACTTCAGCCATATAGAGACTAATTTCTACCCTTGTTGCAGAAAGCACCCAGTGAATATGTCTAACCACAGGCAACACCAACACGCTGCCTCTACTGTCTTACTATCCTACTTGGAAAGGCTATTGGCAAGTGACTCAATTCTTCAGTGTGTTCATCTTATTAGAAGTCAATGACTGCTTCATTTCCAGAGGACATGTGTCTTATAAGGGAATTTTTATTATATCGGGCAGAGAACAAACCTTCAAATAATTTGCTTTGGCTTGGAATACCATCATTTGTCCTAAATGAATGTTGGTTCAGTCTGAATGAATCTCTTCTTCTCCCTTAAGAACTTCTCTATCAGCTATACAAGGGAAAACAGCTTTAATTCATAGATATTCTTTCTAGTATGAACCACAGTTTCTCAATGTGAAGTAACACTGGGAGTTGGAGTTGTGAGTCTTGCCATAGGATTTTAAAGATTCTTTATGTTTGTTTGATGACTCTGGCTGTTTTTCTTGCATGTATATTTGTGCACTGCTTGTGTACAGTTCTTATGGAATCCAGAAGAGGCTATCAGATCCTCTGAAGCAAGAGCTATTGATAGGTGTTAGTTACTATGTGGGTACTATGAACCAAACCCAGGTCCTCTACAAAAGCAACAAGTGACCTTAACCACTGAGATAATAACACGCTAAAGAATTTTACCATTGGGTAAAATTTACAAGTCAGTCTCTTTTGGGTTAAGGTTTCTGAAGATCAAACCAAAATGAAGTCACTCATGTCAAAGGTTCATGTCCCTGGACCAAAACTAAGACATTATCCAGTCTTCTAGGAAAACAGGAAAGAGATGATGACCATATTCCCAAACAGGCCAGCTGTACCAGGAAGGAGGAGGACACCCCATGTGCTCTAACTGATCAGGAAAAGGCACCAGCCCTACAAGGAGACAACGGAAATTGATGCTGACCAGGCTGTAGTTTGTACTGTGCCAATTCCTAGCTCTTGCTTAAGGTATCTTATGAAAAGTAATAGCTCTCCCATGCCTAAAGAAGCACCTATTTGATTTTCAGCCTGGACATTGCTCAACTCAGGAATTACAAATAAAAGCCAATTACAAGGTTAATAGAAATTGGTTGAAATTTTGTTACATTACCCCTGTCCAAGTAAATGAACTAACCCAGGAAGCTGAGCTCTTCAAACCTCTTGAGATTCAATGCTTTTCTGAGCACTTCATACTTTTAAAATGCAAAAGTAATCCCAAACCATTTGCTCCACTACAGTAAAGATAATCAAATAAAATTCAACTTCATATTTACATCTGACAACTTCACTTGTGGCCTAAGTTCCTCCAGGGGAAACTGGCTGATTTGCTGGTTTGTATTTTTTATTTATTTTTTGTTTTGTTTTGTTTTGTGTTTAGTTTGTTTTAATAGCACACAGTGAGCTGATCTGGTTCTGAATAAGTGGGGTATCAACAGCACCTGTCTGGGAGTACTGTTTAAAAGGGGGGCAAACAAAACATACCAGCCTGATTTCTATTTATTAAGAATGGACCGCCTTTCTAAATGAGGGCAGGCTGGCGCAATTTACATTTTCCTACAAAATGATGACATCTACTTTAAATGTGTGCTAATGAAGAACTGCAGCATCCTTACCCTAGAGACTTACAGATGGGATGACACCCTGAAAATACACGGATCACCAACGAACAGCAGGAGTCACCAAGGGGTACAGTACAAACATTGTTGGTCCCAACGGTGTTGGACAGGAATTCAGAACAGGGCCACGGTGAAATGTGGAGTGGATGGGCAGAGGTGTCTATGAAGATGAAAGCTGGTCTGACGCTTAAAAAATGGGATGTGTTTGAACAGACAGCATGGAGACAGAAACTGGGTGACCAAATACAGTCCAAGAGGCTGGGAAGGTTTACTCAGCCAGTAAAATGCATGCTCAAAAGAATGAGGGCCAGTGATGAATCTACAGACGAACATAAAAATACAAAGCAAGTCGGGTAAGGCTACATGTAATTGTAATCTTGGTGCTGGGAAAGCAGAGAAAGGCAGATCCTTAGCGCTTGCTTGTTGGCCCAGTCCAGCCCACTTGATAAGCATCAGAGCAGTGAGAGACGCTGTCTCAAACTGGCCATGTGGATGGCACCTCAGGCATCATCTGTCCTCCACATAGACAAGCACACACAGACACATCATCACCAACAGTCCTTAGCCACCTCCGCTGGGAGCAGTGCATTCAGACAAGAATACAGACGGACTCAGACTAAAGATGGTTCAACATGGAGTATTTTTTTTTTTTTTTACTTTATGGTGGTATTGCATGAAAAGTGTATCTGTAAAACATTTCCATTTAGTTTTCATCACAACTGTAATTAAATTATATAATAGTATGTTTAATTATAAAATAGGCTTCACATTGAATGATAATGCTCAAATACAGAAGTAAGTGTTCTGGGGAGTTTCAAGGTAGGTGATGCCCCGCTATGATGTGCAGTTAGGAGTTTTGAAGAGCATGCTCAACTTCAATTCAGAGTTTACATTTACAAGGCAAGATGCATCTGGATTAAAAGGGACAGATTATACAATTAAATCCACTGCCAGGATGGTCAGATAAGTAAAACTAGCACTCCCAGGAGAAGGGAAGTCCCCTGAGCTGGGCATGGTGGTGTACACCTTTAATCCCAGCCCCGGGAGGCAGAACCAGGCGGGTGGGTCACAGTGAGTTCGAGGCCAGCTTGGTCTACAAAGAGAGTCCAGGACAGAGAGACATTGCAGATGCTCATCATCATTTTCTTCCCCCAAAAGATCCCCATGCAATATAAACCTGAAACAGTGGGCAAGATATGAGAACTAGCTACAGATAGTCTCCAGCACACTCTATGAAACTTGGGGGGTTGTTCGACTTCATAGGAGCACAAGAGCCACGTGCACTCAACAGAAGCAATACTTTGAACTTCGGTCTGGTCCCGCTGGTGCAATGGTCTCTTTTGATGCTGGGCAGGGTCAATGAAGCTGCACAGTACAAGCAAGAGCAACCGGCCCTCTGTTGAGAGTGTATTTTAGATACGATTCCTCAAGAGGTTGACACGAGTTATGCAACAGTCCATCACGAAACAAACTTTGGGGCAGCTGACTCTGCCCAACTATCGGCTGCTCTGGGTGTTTTGAACACGCTAGAGCTCGGCTCTGCTGTGCTATGAGCTTCTGTTGGTTTCATAGGCTAAATGGATTTTTCTCTTTTAAACTTGCATTTAAAACTTGCAGGGGGTTAACTGTGATGAACTCCATCATGAGTTAGGGCATCTGTAAGTTTGTACTCTGCCACTGATAACAGAGTAATATCGTAATAGCACTGTTTGGTGTATGTAACACAATGGACCACTTTTGAAAAGAAGATGCCAGATCAGATATCTATCACCATGATAATTTCTCCACGTGAAGGAGCAAAGTGCTGCTGTGGCATTACGGTCTAGGTAGCTTGGGGTTTGAATAGACACATTTGAGGGGTGATAAATAAAAGGTGGAAACCCAGGTAAATCTGCTAAGGCATTTCCACCCTGTTAAGATGGGAAGATTACATTGGTGAGAGCTGACCCATTGTTTACATCAAGACAAGTATGGAAGAGGGTGCCCTGCGTGCCTCAAACACAAAAGGGAGTTCTGAACTCTTAAGATCCTTTGTGGATTGGTCTAAGGGGACCGAAGCTCTGGCCAGGTTGACCTTGAATCACCACTCAGCCCATGCTCCCTCTGGCCATTGCACATAGTGGCCAAGAAACCTAAATTGAATGTTTGAACCTCTTAGCGTCCAGTTTAAGGAAGTGATGCCCTCTCCCAACCCCAAGGTCTCTTGGCCGGTTAATGGATGGGCTAGGTTCACCATTCAGGCTGTCTGAGCCCCAGCCCAGTGTGCTTTTTCCTACCACATGCTACTCTGTAATGTTCCAGCAACAAATTAGCCCCATTAAAATTAGCTGGGGAAGCAGGTCATCTGATGAGGAATCTCCAGAGGGAAGACCTACATCACTTTATCACCTCCTGCACTGTGGTAACTATTGGTATTTATAAAAATGATGGCAGCCTGGCATTAGAAAATGTATGCCATGGCAACTCTTTGAGTGAGGGCCAGAAAAAGAATAAAAGGCTCCGAGTGACCCATTGCACCTCTCCAGTGCTTCCTCAATTAACTCCAAACAGACTTTGTCTGGGATGAAATGATTTAGCTTCAAGACAAGGTCAGTCCCACACACCCAGAATAAAGATTGCCAAATATGCTTATTTGAGCTGAATTACATTTGGTGGTTTAATAATATGAATTTACTGCCTTTTCAATGGGGACTGTAGCACTGGGGAGAACTTTAAAATGCATCACACTTAAAACATAAAATTAAATTCAATTAACTTTTATTGGGAGGCTAATACACTAGTACCCTAGAGGGAGAAACAGCTCCCTGCTTTCCCAGGATTCTCAGAGCAGATCTCCAGAAAGCCTGGTCGAAGACAGAGGATTGGGTTATTCCCCAATAAAGAACGTCATTGGCCAAGAAGCCTGGCCTGTTAAGCATCCAGCAAAAAGACTCCAGGGGCATAGAATCTAGAAGGGCAAATGGGTAGAAAATATGACCTATGGGGCTGGAGAGGACTCAGTAGTTAAGGGCACTGGCTGCTCTCGCAGAGGAACAGGCTTTAATTCCAAGTACCCACATAGGGACTCACCACCATCTGCAAATCCAGGGCATCCAACGGCCTCTTCTGGCTTCCATAGGCACCAGACACACATGTGGTACATATACATATATGCAGGAAAAACACTTATATACATAAAATAAAAATTAAGAAAACATTTTGAAAAAAGATCCAGAAGGGTTAGGAATGAAAAAAATCAACATCAGCAACAACAACAACCAAACAAAAAAAATCAAATAAAAGACAAAAGCCAACATAGAAGTGATGAATAAAAGTCTCAGAGATGGGCTAGAGAGATAGCTCAGAGGTTAAGAATACTCTTCCAGAGGTCCTGACTTCAATTCCTAGCAACTACATGGTGGCTCACAACCACCTATAATGTGATCTGATGCTCTCTTCTGGCATGCAGGTATACATGCAGGTAGAGCACTGTATACATAATAAATAAATATTTAAAAAAAGAAAGTCTCAGAGATCAGGCAATCTATAGAAAATTTACCCACTTTCCTGTTAACAAGACAAAATATAATCTATAATCTATGTGTGCATGTATATGTACACATACACACATACACACAACTTAGCTCAATTAGCCACACATATGGATAAACCTATTTGAGACTCTCAGTCTAGGTTCTAATGAGACCCTTAACCACTCTCCAACAACAAAAAATGGAGAGTCATTTCTCCCTTTGTCCCCATAAATGGCCTATCCTGACATTAGCAGCTTGGCCTGGAAAAGCCTGGATCCTGATAGGATGGCGACTTAGGAATGACATTAGTCATTCAGTCCCTGAACACATGTTTAATGGATGTCCAGTACATCTTGTATTTTGTCCTAGGCACGAAGGGTTTGTGAGCAAAATAGGCAGAAATTTCACAGACATTTTAGCTAAAAGGAAATCTGAGAAACACAGAAATAAAAAGCATCCATCTTGAACCTCGCCCTCCTCTCCATCCTATTAAAATCAGGTATGGACTCCCTCTGGAATCCAGTAGGATGTGCTGGCCCTTGCGTAGGTTTCCTGTTTACTGCTGCAGCACACTGCCATGGCCTCTGGGCCTTAGAAGAGCACAGACTTCTTGTCTGAAGGTTAGGGGTTTATAAACAGGTCCTAGGAGGTGAAATCAGGCTGTAAGGGGCTTTAAGTCGTCCCTGCACTGCCCTTGTTGTATCTCTTTCCTTCCATCCTCAAAGTGCCTTCCCATCTCACTCTCCGTCATATCACCTCCCACCCCTGAGACTTTCCCTGAGTCCCTCCACCCAATGGCTGTGTCTACACCAGTCCCACTTGAACAGTACAGAGAACCATTCCTGGCTAAGACCCTCAATTACACAGCAAAATATGTTTGCTATCCAGGGTACCATTCGTATGTTCTAAGGACCAGCTTTAGCATGGGAACATATTAGGGAGGCCACTTCTCCGACCACCATGAACACCAAACTTGACTGCTTTGAGGGAAGTTGAGGCAACCAGAGCTCTTAGAGCTTTGACCTGAGGCCTAGAGGAGAAATGCTTTCTTGATAGCTTCTGCATTTCTTGGCAAAAGCCGACAAAACATTCAAAAACTGAAGCTCACAAGAGCGACCAAGCCCTGGGTTTCCGAAGATCAGTGAGATGATGTACTGGAAACTCGAATCAGGGCATACACGGGCACCCAACTGCAGCTCTTGTTACGGCACTGTTACCGTTATTTAGTGAGCCTGGGCTTGAGTCCATGGCTTCCACTGTGCAGACGCTTGCGATGTCCAGCACTGTCTCTTCCCACTACTTAAATTACGATTTACTCTTAAGTCCCTGCCTTGCTCATTCTCCTCTGCCTCCTCAGCTCAGAGTGATGCTGTTCCCTTTCCTTCCAACTTCCAGTAATGCGCACACCAACCATTTAAGGCATTATTATTGTTGTTGTTGCTGCTGCTGTTATTATTATTTGTTAGCAACATACATATGTGTATATACATATGTGTGTGTATATATGCCCTCATCATGATATATATACATATATATGTATGCATGTATGTACATATATCATGATGAGGGTAGAGATGTGTGTCCTACTCCTTAGCACAGAAATGAGACCACAGTATATGTGTGTGTGTGTGTGTGTATATATATATATATATATATTTTTTTTTTAATAGCTAAATGGACTGGTTCCAGAGTTTAGTGCTCACTGTCTGCACAGGAAGCACAGTTCCAATGTCACAGTCAAGGAGCCAGCTGTGAGGCCCCAAGTTCCTCTACTACCCTGCACTCAGACTTCAAAACGAGAGGCATCCTCATCTTTCCTGGCTCTCATCTGTGTGCTGATGCCCTTCGAACCGTGATGATGAAATGATGATGCCCTCCAAGCCAGGATGATGAGCACTTCCGGCCTCCATCCCTGTGCCAAGTCCCACACGTGTCTGCTATGTACCCAGGGAAGGGAAACAGGATACAGAGTGGAACAAAGAGCTCACACCAGTCAAAGCCAGTTTGAGCCAGTCCACGCTGCTCTGAGAACCTGCCCCGCCTCCCTCCCCAGCTGGCAGGGGGACAAGAGGAAGATCACTGACTTCAGTCTTTGGCCTCCTAACCACGAAAGGACTCGTGAAGGTGAACGGTTTGCAGACGAAGGGGATATAAAAGAGACAAAACCAGGATAAAAATTAAATAAAAAGTAGCTGTCTTAAACTGTAATTGCAGTCCTCTGCTGAGCACGCTTGCAGATATATAAATGTGATTTACCATCAGCTTGCAACTACAAATCAGGTCTTGAGAAACACTTGTGCTATGAAATTGTTTAATCTCATCAAGCTCTGCTTTCACAGCAAGCCATAAATCACGGAGTCTTTGTTATCATAGACCTCCACCAGCGCCTCTCTGGCAGGCCATGGATCGTGGGTATATATAATCTTGACTGCACAAACACTGGGGTCGACGCAGGCTGAAATACTTTCATAATAGCCACTGTGCAGCTGCTGGAACACAAGCCTATGATGGATATCTCATTTCCTACAGTCGGCATCTATTTCGAGCAAATTATTACCACATAAATTTCTTGTCAACAGAAACGGCCAATTAATTAAGTTAAAAATTTACTTGTGATCACATCTACAAACCAAATAGAACTGCAAGGCAATTTTCCAGTTACTGAATATACTGCAGGTCAGTTTAATGAATAATTTTTAACTTTGTCATAAACTCAAAGACAGGCTAATATCTCCAGAAGACTGAATGGAGACCAGCTGCCGACAGATTTACACAAAATATATTTATGGGGAATTTGATTGCTGACATCTGGGGACAGAAATAAACTTTCTATAATTACAGAGGCATTTTGCCATATATATGAATTTCTTTCACCCAAAAATGCAAATATGTCCTCAGGAAGGGTGTATTTATATTTTTTCAGGCAAGGCTGCAATGGGGTTCGATGGCTTTTGGAGAAATCATTGCATTAAATCCCTTTGCTAGTGATGGGTTCATTACCATAGGGAGAGACAAAATCATGGGCAAAGACCTGTTTATCACTGACCCACATCTGGCCCAGCCCCCAAATTGGGATTCAGGATTCATTCACTCTCTCCTCTCCTCTCCTCTCTTCTTCACTTCACTTCTCTTCACTTCTCCTTTCTTCTCTCTCCTCTCTCTCTCTCTGTCTCTCTCTCTCTGTGTCTCTCTCTGTCTCTCTGTCTCTCTCTCTGTCTCTCTCTCTCTCTCTCTCTCTCTCTCTCTCTCTCTGAGGTGGTATGCCACATGTCACATATCCGGTAGTGGCTGAAGCAGTGTTCAGGGGCTGTAGGGCTCTCTCAGGTAAGGCCTATGGACACAGCTTCCCAGTAAGACTGCCACGCATATAAACCAAATCTGCATGGAAAACCAGGCCAGCAGAGGGCTCTCTGTAATGCCTAGTCTAAGCATGTCTCTTTGACCTGAAGGGAAGCTCTGGTGCATGTATGGGTGGGTGGGTGGGTGGGGCAGTTGTCCAGGTGAGTATAAAGGATATGGATACATGTTGGATTTTACTTCATATGAGGATTTTCTCAATCATCCACTTGTGAGATGTAGAATTATGACTTCCACGAAGGCCATCCCCTCACCTGACATGTAGAGGGCACCCAAGGTGCTTAGTCATAGCTCCAACCTGTCTTTAATGGGTCCGTTGCCCTTCAGCCTGCCAATGTTAACTGAGACATTCCCCCAGCATGCTCCTTGCTTTCTGTTGCCATCACTTTGAGTCATCTGTGAATCCCTTGTCCATGTCCCTTCATCTTCCAACTTTCTACCTTGAAGATGGTCTCCATGGCTCCTGGCCAGTGTAAGAGGAGATGGCTTTTCACTGGTACCTGTCCTCCCCCCCCCCCCCCCCCCGAACTTGAGAGGCCATGATGTTACCTCTGCCAGAAAGGGCAGTAGTGAGTTCCCAGTCAGAATGTTCAAGGAGATAACAGGCAACCACAGGGTGGGGGTGTTGCCATGGAGATTGAAGGTGTGTAGGGAAGGACTCAATCAGCTGGGGCTTCTCAGCCCAGGGAGCCCGAATTCTAGGATGGTTGTGTGGAGGGTCCTTTTGGCAACTTCCTGACTCCAGTTTAGTTTTCCAAGTACGTAGCCCAGTACCTAATGAAAAAGGCAGGTTCTCTCTAAAGTTTCTGGAGGTGGACCTTGCAGAGCATCCAGACAGCCTGCATTCAGTCCCAGGTGACACTGGATGTCGCTGCTTCATTATCGTGAGTACGAACAGCACTGACTGTGGGCCATTATATATTTAGGACACTTGGAGAGCTGAGAGTCCCTGGATGTGGAATTCAACCCCTTGCTAGACCAAAGTTTAATTGAGGAAACACATCACACAGTGAACTCACGGGACAGCCTGAACAGTTAGGCTAAATGAAAGATCGGCCAATGTGCAAGCACAAAATAGAAAACAAATCTTAAGGAAATGGCACTGGTACCTCCCAGGATCAGGGTGGACAACGTAAGGGTGTTTGAGTTTCAGAACATTAAAGGTACACAGAAGTGGTCCTACATAAACCTTCCTTTGACCACAGTGCAGGCGTCCACCATCAAGCTGAGCCAGCCTGCCCAAAGTCAGTACATTATAAAGTCCGCAAACACCTGAACATCCCCCATGCCTCCCCACAGCCATCACCCACGTACCCCACAAGCACTTCATTTTTCCTAGTTAATTCTTTGGGCCTTGGATGTGATCGTTACATAGGAATGGACTCTGCATGACCCTCACTCAATTCTCTTTTTGACAAAAGACATTTTCAATTTTTCTCTTTGCCAATGATCTTAAATGCAAAGACCTTACATAAATTTCCTTTTTGTTTGTTTGTTTGTTTTTTGAGACGGAGTTTCTCTGTGTAGTCTTGGCTGTCCTCCTGGAACTCAGTCTGTAGACCAGGCTGGCCTCAACTCAGGGATCCACCTGCCTCCGCCTCCTGAGTGCTAGGATTAAAGGCGTGTGCCACTAATCTTCAAACACCCTTCCCAACCCTTGCCCCACCCCCACACTGTGTAAAGCTCACAAATTGTTTAGACCCACATCTTAACTAACTTACTGTGGCCTCAGGCTTGGTTACTTAGCATTTCAGTGCCTGTTTCATTGTCTTTGACATACCACAAAACAGCATGTACCTTGAGGGGTCATCAATATTGTATAACACTTGTAACATTTTAAAACAATGCCCATGAGGAATTCTGGATACTTTTCTAGCACTTAGCCTGTATCTACTTTTGGTAGAGTAAATCTACATTCACATTACATAATGTTTATAGCTTTACTCTTGCCCTTCGCTTACCTTGCTGACCCCTTATGAATGAACTAATAGGGCCATGATGCTGGCGATACTGGATACACATTTTTTTTTTTTGCCTCTGTTATGTTGTGGGACTGCTATAAACACCTTCCATTTATTATCAACATCCCTAGGAGGCAAATATTTTTATTATCTCTGAATTACAGATGTGACCTAGAAAGGTTAAGTCACTTATCCAAGGACATGTAGTTCTAATTGGTCCAACTCAAGCCGCGCATACTCAGCCACAGAAGTGCACAGTCTCTGTCTCTGATGAGCGCCCCTTGCCACCAGATCCTCTCCTTCAGAAATCCTCTGGTATTGTTCAGGTCCTTGAAAACCTTCCCATGTTTTTCTAGAATAGTCTTAATATTTCTTTCTACCCTTGAGGACTCTACAGTTAAAACAAATAAACACCATGGAGCCATATGAAAAGCACAGGCCGATACATCTGAAGCTTGTTCAGATCGACTCAGCATTGTCGGGTTAGTCAGTTCTGGTCAGCGAGGTAGCTCTTGAGCCTGTGTCTAATGACAGCACCAAGTCTCTGTGGTAAGATGTTCTGCAGCAGAGGGCGGATATGAAGGGATAGGGAGAAGAGAGTGATTTTGGTGCATGACGTGTAAATCATAGACATCCAATGAAAGTAAAAAAAAAAAAAATCTTTCAGGGAAGTTCAATTAGCGTGTGAGATCAAGTCTGAAACAGGCACTGTTGGCAGTCGAGAGGAGGGGAGAAGACAGACGAGGCTTCATAGGGGCTTTTGTCAAATAAGATTCAAGATTTCTGTAACAGAAAATGTTTTTATCACGGAGACAATGGGGGAGGAACACGGGGGAATCACACACGTGCTGCGTGAGCACTCCTGACAAACGCAGGTAATAGCTGACGGTGACTCACTGCTGACTGTCAGGCTATCTCGCTGAGGGTCACTGCTCCAGTGTCAAGGTCAGGCTGAAACCAGAGAACAAAGAAGCAGCAAAGAAAGCCTGCCTCCTCAGCTGACCAGTGACAATTAGTGGCATGTAGGTAACATGTCCGATAATAATATCATCGTCCTTTATATACTAACCATGCAATAATTTATAAAGTGCCCTCATGGTTGTTATCTCACTATGTTTTTATGTCTTTCCACTCATTCATCCTCACGGCTTCAGAGAAAACCTCATTTTCTAGGAATATATCTTCCATGATTTCAGGAAAGATGCCTATTCTAATCTGAGTGATTCACACATGCACAAATAAACATCCCAGCTTGCTTGCCAAGTTCTCACCTCAGACGAAATCTGAAAGAACCCAGTGCTGCGTGAGCACTCCTGACAAACGCAGGCCACATGAATCTCTCTGCTCAAAGAGTCCATGTTCCAGCTGAAAAGAGGGGCCACATTTGTAGCAGAGGTTCAGCTACTGCTGAGTGTCATGGAGCCTGAGTGGTGTGTGCTAAGTGCTGCCCATCCTCAGACAGGCAGAGATGACTGCCAGAGAGAACACTGAGGAAACACATCACGTGGTGGAGAAATGGCTTAGTGGCAAAAAGCGTGCGCCGCTCTTGCAGAGGACCCAAGTTCCGTTCTCAGCATCTGCATCGGGTGGCTCACAATGGCCTGTACCTCCAGCTCCAGCGCATCTGTCATTGCCAGACTCTGTAGATGTCTGCACTCATCTGCACACACACATACATAATTAAAACAATCTTTTTTTAAGAGTTAAAAAGGGAGGAACTGGAGAGATGACTCAGTGGTTAAGAGCACTTGCTGCTCTTCCGGAGGTCCTGAGTTCAATTCCTGGCACCCATATAGAAGCTCAAAACTGTCTGAAAATCCTGCTCTCACACAGACATATATGTAAGAAAAACACCAATGCACATGAAATAAAATAAATTAATTTTTAAAAAGCTAAAAAAGAAACAAACAGAGGGTTAAGGATTTCTCTTGAGCTCTAAAGAATCCTTAGAATAGTTCAAAGTAAAGAATGATGTCGCATATTTGACAAGCATATCAAATCATATATATTCTTATTCATACTTAAACATGCTTAAATATCAAAATGATATTTTGATGAATATATTACACACACACACACACACACACACACACACACACACAGCAAAACCAAAACAACAACAACAAAAAAAACCCAATAACCCTCACACCAATAACAGAATAGAAACCAAACAAAGCAAGAGAGGAGGAAAACAAATGCAACAAAATTTAGAAAGTGAATTTTGATATGAAAAAAGACAAAGGGTTCTGTCTGGGGTCGATCTGAGAGACAGCACAGTTCATGTTTAAACACCACCACATATCATCAGGAATTACAGAATTACACAGAGATCACAAAACCCTGAAGTTTCTCAGGACTGTCCCTAAATCCAGAACTCTAGGTAGACAGTCTTATCTTCTAATTCTTCTAAGTAACAAGTAATACCAGGGGAAAATAGTCCAGACCCAGAAGATTAAGAAGGAGATCGACTCAAGAACAGGCATCATGATTCCAAGACTCCACATGGAGGCTGAGCAATTATTCAAAGCCCAAAGTAAACGTTGGATACGGCTCTGAAGAGCCTCAGAGGAGCGAGTGGGGAAGGCAGTCTTGCCCAAAGATCACAGCTGCCTTTAGCTGAACCAGCCTCATCCCCACAGCACTTTCTCAAGCTAAAAAACCAAGACAAGGTGTGCAACACTTGTTTCTCATACCTGCACGATGCATGATAAGGACAGACTAAGCCTTTACACAGCTTTGCCTTTAACAGTAGATGCTACAATGATAAGTCACCGCCCTGTCTTTTCTCCCTGAGCCAGTGTTAACTCTCCAAGGTGGCTACCATTACGGGGACTTATTACATACCCCTAAAATTACCAGGGACCAGGAAAGGTTCAAACTTGACAGTCACCTTTTCAAGCATCCTTACATGATGTGTTCATTCGCTTTTCCATATGCTGTTTAGTCTGCATCTCTCCCTTGACTACAAGGGTATAAAACTAATTAGTCAAAAGCTAACATGAGCTCCTGCAGGACGTTGGAACTCCCACATCAAGGTAGGTACTGAACTACAGATGAGATGAAAAATGGTAATGCTACGAGGTAAACCCAGGTTCCAAAACTCTGATGACTTCACTCAAGTCTTTCTTTAGGTTTCCCAGCATCCACCTGAGACTACATCCTCCACTAGAGAAAGTCCAGGTCTTTTTTATGTCTACTGAACCTACAATTCTGGTTAAAATGAGATCACAGGAAAGCTATATGGATAATCAATACAGCTAAGAGAGGGAAAATACATATTTAATCACTAACTAGGAAGAACTTACCCTTGCTACCAAGGACTAGAAGGGTAAAATATTTACTCTGAATAAAAAGCAGGAGTTTATCATTTTTTTTAAAGGAAAGATGTTTTATTAGGCAAAATCTTAAGTTGCTGATAGATCTGTAGGAAGGCTTTTCAAGAACTTATTCTGGATGCAGCCTGAGAGTCCATGGTTTGGCCATGGCTAGCAGCAAGTCTTTGACTGCACTTATCAAATCAATGCAAGTAATAATTGTTACTGATGGTGCCCTCACCATTGATTAGAAAGGACGATTTACTTGTTTCTGTTAAGCCACACAAGTTTTAGGTGACATCATGTTGTCAAAAAAGGGACATGTAGCTACTACCAGCTACCCTTGCTCAGTGGGACAGAATGGAGCAGGATGGCTTTTATTTAAGAGCTTTTATGCTAAGACTTGCTGCCTTCCTGACCCATTCTGAGATGGAGATTCCCTCTGGTGTTTGCTTCCTTGTTTGCTTGTCTCTGCTGCTGCTGAGACAAGGCAAGGAGGCCAACTGAGAAACAATGGCCAATCATGGAGGGGATTCCAGGTTCATTGTGAGATAAGTTTGTAGTCCTGGCAGAAGGGAAAACAAGAAACTTCATGAAAGAGAATGGGCTGAAAACGAGAAAACACTAATGAGATTAAACAAACAAACAAAACAAAACCAGAAGCCAACATACCTTCCACACCGCACCATTCCATGGTTAGCTATGTATGGGCTACACTGGCCTTCTTGTTTTCCCACAAAAGATACTCATTCCTCACTTGGACTTTTTGTGCCAAGTTTTCTTTATCTTCTTTCTAATTATATGGACTCGGTTCTTAGCTTATCTTAGTCATTAGGTCCCTGATCATATGCCTTTGCCAGAGAAGCTTTATTCCCATATATATAAAAACATATGTGTGTGTGTCTGTGTATTGCTCACATGAATTTTTATGCATCACCTTTGGTGATCATCACATGTAGAAGAGCTCCTTACCCCAGGTAGATACTTTCTGTCACATAGCTCTACCTTCTTTCATGTGAGACACTAGTCAATATTAAAAATATTAAAATATTGTATACCTGCTTTCATGCTTACTACCTTATTGAATTTGTTCAAACACTAACAGGATGGGAACAGGGACCACTGGTCCTCTTCACTACTGTGTCCTCACAGTTTAGAAGACAATATGAACACAGGAAATGCTCTGTGAATGCTAATGTGCAAAGAAAATATGAGGAGTCAGTAAGTGACTTGGATAAATGGGAAACTACCACTCACCTCAAAGTCACTGCTTCTAGACCACGCTTAAGTCCATGCACCCAAAGAATAAGACGCTAGCCCCATCATTTACTGCCAAAGTGATCTTGAGGCCATCACCTTCCCTAATTATTCCACGTCTCTATCCAATCTCATAATCAGATTTTTAAAAACATGTGCTTATAAAAGAACAATTCAGCTTATGTAAACATGTAAAAAAAATGTTTCTATCACTTTGATGACTACTTCCATTCACAACTACTATATACCATGAAGAGCATCTGGGAACAGGGAGCCTTTGAGTGTGGGTGCAATCTTACACACCCGACTCATCCAAGATGATGTAATGCCTTTCTAGAGATGTTATCTTCTCTGTCAATACATCACGTAGCTGAGAAGCTCAATAACTTACTTATTGCATCTCCTCCCCCAGTATGCACCAGCACATTTGCACTATCTACCCATGTATGACCCACCAGCCACGGTTCAGCCTAGTCCTGACTGGCCTTCATGAATAATTTGGTTGTGGAAAAGGAAAGTTTCCACTGTTGAAAGCTGAAGAGGAGACATTTAATTCAAACAGTATTAGGATGGTAGATGAGGTAAATTGAAGCATGTAAAATTTATTGGACATCATAAAAGAGAGGCAGGGAGAGGGTCACGGAGATGGGGGAATAGTTGATCATCATGGAATCGCCAGCATTATAACAGGCTGCACATCACAGGGTACCGTGGGGGCTGGGAAGCGCTCTCCCTGGCTGATTGCTTTATGTCATTGTTGGTGCTCCCAGTCCATCAACTATGACCCTGGAAGCAGCAAGCCTCATCATCAGAAAGGAAGAAATGTAAATTTCAAAATAGATATATAAATATCCAGTGGCTCAGTGCCCCATTAGTCATTTATACTCTTGACTTTGGAATGCAAAAATGTAAATCTAAGGCCCCTCTGCAGTCGGAAGTCACCCAGGGTTCATACAATAATCCCTGTGACATGAGTCGGTGAGTCGGTGACTGGTAATAAAATCTAGGAAGCCAATACACTCACTAAACATACCAGGAAAAAAAAAAACAGGGAAGAGATACACTCTCAATCTCTAAGTGACAGAGAGTGACTGACTGGCTAATGAAGCCCACCCCACAGAGTCAAAGATTTCCCAGATGCAGAGAGGGCAGAAGGACAGCGCTGACTTCCTCATTGACCAGAAAATGCCACCATAAACAGACTGCTCCAAAGCTCAAGGAGTATGGCTTGCTCTCTGAGCTACTGCTATTTTTATAGCTCCTAGTGATAGATACCTGCACATGACCACAGTTCTACACAAAGGTAAGTAGTATCCATGATGCAAGCTCTCCTAGTGGGATCATTACACACAGCATCATTAAGAGGTACATCATGTTGAGTGTGAGCTAACTTTGTAGGGATGAGGAAAGCCAGAGGAGAACGGGAGGAGGCACTACAAAAGCAAAGAAATGGAATGTCTTTGGTGCAGCTCCATGGACTGAAACCACAGAGGCATGTGCCAGGACTGAAACTGCAGAGGCATGCACCAGGACTGAAACTGCAGAGGCATGCACCAGCCCAGTTATGCTGTAGCTACACAGGAGAGGAATGGGGCTTCTGGGAAAGAGATGATCTAGTCTACTTTGCTCAATGCAGAGTTGGAGCTAGGGCATCAGAGGCATTGTCAAGGTTACGTGGTTGATGAAAAGCATTGTGAGCCAGGAACCTATCCCTACTGACTGATTTCTACCTCATCTCCTGGCCTTCCCACAAGGGAACATCTTCCATAGCTCATTTCCTCTTCAACTCCTAATCTATAAGGGCAGGCAGCATGAATTCTATTACTTATCCTGAAAGCTGTCCCTCCGTACTTTGAGGATTAGAGAAACGAGTGACATCCTATCCAAGAATGAGACAAGACCTTCAAAAGTGAATATACAGATCAGGGCTTAGTGGAACACACCTGTAATTCCAGCACTTGCAAAGCAGAGGCAAGAGAATCCAGAGTTCAAGGCTATCAGTGGCTAAAAAGCAAACTTGAGACCAGCCTAGGCTATATACAATCCTAGTTTTAAGTAAGTAAATAAATATTATTTTACTGGCAAGGTGAATTGTGTGTATATATATATAAAAGTTGTATAAGTGGAGTTACCCAAGGGGTCAGTTCCTTACTAAGATAACAGTTTGTTGTACTTAATTTACCAGTATGACCTAATAATGTTTATCATTATTAGGCCTATAATTATTATTATGGCAGTATTTTTAACCCACTAGCAATCAGCCAAGACACAGACACCTGTTATATTGACTACCACACAGGTTATCCAAAATAAAAATAAAAATAAAAATGACAGTGTTAGGTACAGGTGACCACATTTTGTGTTTTTGGTCAGCGGAGTCCCGTGGGCCACCTCCCCCAAACACTTCCCGTTGTTCTTGGCTACTCTCCAGATCTTAGAGACGAGACCCTACTGCTGAAGACGGTTACCCAGCTGTGAACGCCTCAAACTAGAATTACACGGAACATGGCAAGACACGTTTGCTGGTGCAACAGTGGCGTGAGTGTTATGGGACTAACCCACCAATTTCTGCTTGGCTTTAAAGCTCACAAGATGGAACCTATTCCATAGGCCATTAACTGCGCCCAAAACCTCATTTGTTGGCTAGATCATAGGACCTGGTGGGGAAATCTAGAAGTGTTATTCAGCTACAGGGTATAATAGTAAATTACCCCATACATCTTTATAACAATAGTGTATATGTTGACCCTCATCAGAGAAGCTCCTTTTTACAATAGATGTCAATTAATACGCAGAGACCCCACCCCACCCCATCAAGTCAAGAAGTAGAGAAGAGCATGTGAGTGTACAACTCTAAATGTCAGACATTTCACTTTCTGTAAAGTTAATGTGGTGTTTCTTAAAACATCCCAATGCCACGTTGTATCCAGCATAGCACTTAACTAGCTGAATCCAGGTCTAGTATACAGAGTTGATATGTAAGACGCAGTACAGCATGCTTCGGATACGGAATAGCATAAAGCTAAGACAAACCACGTGTACCGTTTACTTTTAACACCTCTGTTGTGCCTTAGTTTTCTGATCTGGGAAACAGAAATAAGAACTAATCTTTATTCAGACAACGTGAGATCTAAATTAGATAAGGAAATAAAGACCCCCCCCCCCCCACAGAGCAGAGAGCAGATATAGGGATGAGAGGTGGTATCCTTGATAAGAACACCAGGGGCTGGAGAGATGGCTCAGTGGTTAAGAGCACCGCCTGCTCTTCTAAAGGTCCTGAGTTCAATTCCCAGCCACCATGTGGTGGCTCATAACCATCTATAGTGAGATATGGCGCCCTCTTCTGGCCTGCAGGTAATCAAGCCGACAACACTGTATACATAATAATAAAATAAATCTTAAAAAAATAAAAGAACATCAAGCCAGCAGCATTCATGGAAGAATAGAGATGCCACCTCTCAGCCATCATCATCGT